>NW_027510197.1:314951-629902 GCF_048772815.1 Callospermophilus lateralis | reverse complement strand
AACACAGGGGACTCTGCCAAATTTTGTGACTCTCTTGATCTGGAGGGACAAGGGGTTTTAAAGGAGTTTCACTTGTTAACCTGGGAGATACTCAGTTCTTAGGTCCCCAGCAGGCATTGCCTTCTGCAATGGGTGTGCTCCAGGCAGCCAGCTAGGGGCTTCTATCATCCTGCTTAACAAAGGGGGGTAAAGTTCATCACAGTTCCTTAAAACACAGTTCAAACGGGTATCAGGCTTACTCTCTTTATTACCCATTTTCACGTCCAATATCCTTAAGTTTTTACCACTGAAATCACACAACAAAATGAACAAAAGCAAACAAACAAACAAAAAAAAATAGAACGCAGAACAAAACACACACACACACACACACACACACACAAAGAAAAACAGAAACCCGGCGCCTAAACAGAAAAACAGTGGTACAGTGCAAGATCTTGCTAAAGCTCCAGGGTAGGAGCGCGTGCGTGCCTGTGGGCACCTCTCTACACTTCCAGAGGAATTTCCTACAGAACAGAACAGAGGACAGAATGATTCTTGTTACTGTCCTGGACAGGAGTATATGTGAGTCTCCCCAGGCCACATCTCTGTCATCAGAAGAGATCTCCCTTAACCGGATATCAGATGTTATAAAGGCGCCACTTACCTATGGAGGCCTCCTCCATTAGGTGCTTGCTAATAGTTTTAGTGCGGAGGTTCACTGCAATGCTCCCGGGACTAAAGGCTCTCTTCCTAATATAGAGAAGATGGACCAAACCAGGCCTGAGTGGAGAGCTGTTCCTTGGTGCCTATGGTTTATATACCATTCTAATTTGTGAAAGTGCCACAGAAAGTAGGGTCAGCCTCCTTCTCATGGTACGCTTGGAAGCAACTGTTTGGACAAAGTGGTTGCCAAGGCAGTGACCTCATTCAGTTCCTGAAGGATGCGACCTCACCTCACTTCCTTGGTAATGGAACTCTCTGAACTTGGGATCCAGGAAGCCAGGCACAGAGAGCCAATCCCCGTCCCAGTCCCAGTGGTCTCACTTGCTTCGATTTAGCAAGGACAGAGTCAGTCTTTCTTGGTACCTACTGATGTGAGGATGGCCAAATGCCAGGAAAACTCTGAAGAGGGGCCTTTTTTGAAAAAGCAGGTAGTGGCTCACAGCTGGCTCCTGACCACTTCACAGAGTTGGACAAGGAGACCAGATCTGAGACAAGACAGGCCATATCGGGGAACACAGTATGGCCCAGCAGTCAGAGGACACTCCAGAGAGTGAGAGACCTACTTGGGGGAAGGAGGTGCCTTTGTGGATGTGGATGTGTGCTTGTGGTTTTGTCTCATGTTCAGAGAATAGGTAGGAAAGTCGGTTTGTTTGGTTTGGAGTGAACTGTTTCTAGTAAGTTGTTGGACAAGGCGAGTGTTTCTATGTCTGTGTAACCCACTGTGTCCGTGGTTGTAGACGTTAGAAAAGAGAATGCATCAATGGATGTTTCCTGTCTATTAGAAAGCTTCCCAGCATTCATCCTGCCCAACTAATGAATGCTCTAGGGCTTGCCTTATCAATGGGCAACACCGGCTATCTTCCTAAGTTCCTGTTTTCTTCCTGAATTCTGGCCACTCTCCAGAATAGACTCATGCTTTTGTGTCCACGATATGTAGCACCTCCAAGCACTGTGACATGGACATGTACTGGGTAGCTGAAGGAATTGGCAAGAATCTCAGAAAACTCAGATACCAGTGTGACCAGGATAGTCTCAGTGGAGAAACCCTGCAATTGGCCTTTTGATTACCTATTGTTCTGTTGCCCTGAATGTCAGGAAGGTCTTTGCCTCAGGCCACGCCTTCGAGATTCCAGAAGAAAACAGTTTTCAAACGGAAATGAGTGGGCATCACCTGTGGCTGTTTGCTTAATTGCTTTGGAAAGGGATGTGTCTGAATCAGCCCCTTGGCCCTGTGTGAGCCTAGAGCTTAGATTCTTAGCACCTGATGGATCATAAGAAAGATCCCATGTGTGGATCCAAATCAAAATGACCAAAAATCAGTCATTGTGGATGAAGTCTCTCGCATTCCTCCGTAACGTTCTTTACCTCCCTCAAGTGAGAATAGGAATCCAATGGGTCAAATGAGTTATTCAAAGCCCTGCAGATGCTAGCCCATAGGTTCTTGGGTTTTCTTATGAATCCAATTCAAATAAAGAATCTAAACCGACAGTCAGTAGGCCTCAAATTGGAGAACAGAGCTGTGTTAACGGCAGGCATATTTGATCACTCCTGGATCACAGGAAGGGTGTCCAGGCCACCCTGACTTTTGGTAAATGAGGGGAAAGGGAGCTTATTTGGAACACTGTCTTGTGCTGCGCCTCTCATGGAATCCTCCTGCCAGAGGTTATGATGAGTGTCTATATGGAAGAAGATGAGTGTCATGTGAGAGTGTTTTGGTTTTAATTGCGGTCATTTGTGTGGAAGTTGGAAGAGATAACTGGGTCCAACTTGGCTTGCACTTTGGTGTGATTCTGCTTAGAGACTGTGTTTTGGAACTGACCTCCGAGAAGGTACAAGGTCCTATGACATTGTATATCCATATTTCTGCGACATCTCTACAGAACGTAATTCAATGCTAAGTATACCAATCAAGGGCCAAATGAACTTCTGGACTTCAAATCTTACCTAGATTTCTGTTTTCATACTTATATTGAAAGGTTAATAAAATAGATACTTGTCACTTCCTGTTTTTCTGTATGCTTAACAAAACACCGTTGTAATCTTGAGAACTGTTTACTATTCTTGTTCCCAGAATGTGCTGTCCCCAACTGCCAAACTGCAGAATGTACTTTGTCAACCAGTTGCACGCAAACTGCCCACTTGCCATTACCCATCAATAAATTTCTCTCCCTGCCCTCTCCAAGGAAAATATATAAGCATTTCTTAAGCTGTTCTCAGGGCTCTCTGCTCTGTTCAAGTGATCTCTGAGCCCTTCATGCCGGACTCCCAATAAACCCTTTGCTGTTGCATGAGACTGTCTCTTGGTGGTCTCTGCCACAGATGCTCGCCCAACCTTTACATCTGGTGGCCCTAGCGATATCCGGCAGCTGCAGACAAAATACCCCCAACGGGCTCCTCTGGGGGTAAATAAGACCCATCTTTCTGGTTTCAGGCTTCAGGTTAGGGTATGGCAAAATGGCTATTGGTAAAGAGCGTGAGCTCTCTCCCATGGTGGCTGACACACATGCCACAGAGCCACAGACCATGTCCCTGGGAGATAGACTCGGGAAATCGAGGAACAATAGTCTCCTCAACTCAGTGATATTTTGTTTCTGATTCGGTATTGCCAGCCCTTCAGGTTTTGCCGACTAGTCAGTCCTGGTCTCAGTATTGGACGTCCATTGCCTGTCTTTATTGTCTTGTCTTGTCTGTGTTGTGTGTCGTTGCTTTCACTGTCTGTGTATATTTTATTATGGGACAGATCATTTCAATGCCTCTGTCCCTGACCCTTGATCACTGGACCAAATTCTGCTTAAGGGCTCAGAATCTTTCTTTTTCAGTAAAACGCCAGACCTGGCAGATTCTGTGTCACAGAATGACCCACCATTGCAGTCGGATGGCTCCTAGAAGGATCTTTGTACTTTGCACTTATTTGAAAAGTCCGAGATATTGTCTTTCAGCAGGGGCCACATAGACATCCAGATCAACAGCCATATATCTTAACTTGTCAGTACCTCTACAAATCTCCTCCTCCATGGGTCAAGCCTTTCCTTGTCCCTGCACCTGCTCCTACTCCTTCCCCCACAATTCTATCTCTCAAACTCTCTGCTCCTCCTCCTCCACCCTCTGTTCTCCTTGAGTCTCAAGATTCTACTGGACTCTCCTCCCCCTCCTTATCATCTGCCCTCGTCTCCCAACCCCCAACACCCTCTAAGTGATTCCCCTTCTGCTGACTCAGCCTCTCCACCATTCGAGGAAGCTAGGCTGGCCCAGTGCCATCAAGATGACTGTCCCGCAGCACAGACAGCCCCTCCTTCCCTGGAGGAAGCTGGCCCAGCTAAAAGAACTCAGAGAACTCACCGACGTTTTCACATATGCCTACTTGGGGTGACTGTCAACACCACCTAGCGACTCTCTTCATGACAGAGCAATGAGAGAAAAATCTCCTGGAATGTAGAAAAAATATCCTCAGACCTGATGGGCGACCAACACAACTTCCCAACATAATGAAAGCTGGCTTCTCCTTAAACCTATTCAACAGGGACCCCAACACGTTGGAAGATAGGGAGCATCTGTTCAATTATTGCCAGGCTCTAACAGCGGGTCCCCAAGGGACCGCTGGGTGACCAACTAATTTGGCCATGGTAAGAGAAATTATTCAAAGGCCGGATGAATCTCCCTTTATGTTTCTAGAGAGAATCATGGAGGCATATAAGAGATATACTTCTTTCGATCCTCAGGCAGCGGATTAAAAGGCATCTGTCATGATGGCCTTAATTGAGCAAGCTGCCATGGATATTAAAAAAAAAATTAAAAGAGAGATTTAGTCAAAGAAGCCAAGAAAGTATACTATAAGAGAGAAACAGGGAGAAAGAAAGGGAGCAAACGGAGGATGAGAGAAGCAAAAGACAGACTAAGGCATTGACTAAGGTCCTGATCACAACAAGAAAGAGGCCAGAAATTAAGACACAGGGTGACAGGAAGGGCCCATGCCAGAGGCCACCCCTGGCCTCAGATCAGTGTGCCTACTCTAAAGAAAAAGGATACTGGGCCATAGAGTTCCCTATAAAGAGACAGCCACGCCAGCTGGCCATTCTGACTCTGGAGGATGACTAAGAAAGTCGGGGCTCAGATCCCTTCCCCTAGCTCAGGGTAACTTTTGAAGTGGAGGGGACTGCAGTAAACTTTGAAGTGAATACAGGAGCAGTATACTCAGTCCTTAAGGCCCCATTGGGCCCTCTATCAAATAAAAGGTCTCTAGTTCAAAGGGCTGATGACAGTAAATATCGGGCTTAGACAACTAAGAGGACCATGGACCTGGGGAAAGAAAATATCCATCACTCCTTCCTAGTAAGACCAGAATGCCCGCACCCATTGATGGGCAGAGATCTGCTCACCAAGCTCTGGGCCAAAATAACTTTTAACCCTGAAGGCCCCCAAATGAAATTTGTAAATCCTTCAGTAAAGCTCCTATAGTCACCGCTTTAACTATATTAGTAGAAGATGAACGTCCACTCTTCACACCCCCCAAGACTGATCAAACAGGCAAGCTACCCCAAAAATGGATAACAGATTACCCAGATGCCTGGGCAAAAACTGCGGTGTTAGGTCTGGCCGTGAAACAACCTCCAATAACAGTGGAGTTAAAAACCTCAGTCTCTCCAATCAATGTCAAATAATATCCTCTAAGCAAAAAAACTAAAGGTGGGATAAGGCCCCATATTCAGAAATATCTGGCCTTAGGAGTCCTAAGGCCCTGTCAATCGGCCTGGAACACTCTCCTGCTACTAGAAAAAAAAAAAAAAAGCCAGGAACCGGGGACTATCGCCCCATTAAAGAGCTAAGAGAGATCAACAAAAGAGTGCAGGACATTCACCCCACGGTACCTAATCCGTACAATCTGCTTAGCACTCTGAACCCTGAGCGGAAATTACATACCGTTCTGAACTTAAAAGATGCTTTCTTTTGCTTGCCTCTGCATAAAGATAGTCAGTTGCTGTTTGCTTTTGGGTGGGTAGAACCAGAAACCAAAACGTCTGGTCAACTAACTTGGACTAGACTCCCACAGGGGTTCAAAAACTCCCCCACTCTCTTTGATGAAGCCCTCCACAGAGATCTCAACAACTTCAGAACTACGCACCCTGAAATTACCCAGCTTCAATACGTGGATGACCTGCTACTGGCAGCCAACACCAAGGAAAACTGTGAGTCTGGGACCCAAGCACTATTATATGAGCTTGCTCAACTCGGGTATAGAGTTTCGGCCAAAAAGGCCCAAATTTGCTAGCATGAAGTAATCTTCCTGGGCTATTCCCTTAGGGGCAGTAAACGATGGCTCACTGAGCCCAGAAAACAAACCATTGTGTAGATACCACCCCCATCTTACAGCAGACAACTCAGAGAATTTCTTGGGACTGCTGGCTTTTGCAGGTTATGGATACCTGGGTTTGCGTCCTTAGCTGCTCCTTTATACCGCTGTTAAAGGAAGATGCCCAATTCCAATGGAACCCTGAGTACCAGGAAGTTTTTGATAACATCTAAGGACACTGACACTGAACACCTCAACTTCACTGAGCTCAGCCTGCAATTACAGCAAGCCCTACACTACGTTAAAAATGCACATCAACTCACTCACCTTGGTTCAAAGAAACTGCAGGCATTACTGTAGGATTAAGAACAGAGTTCTCCACTAACCAACTCACAGCGAAAGGAAATAACTGAACGGGTAACAAAAGCCTGTCGGATCCGTCAATTGGGTAATGCTTACCCTTCCAAGTTTCCTAGAGGAAAGCACCTACGAGGAACCAGACCAGGACAATTCTGGGAAGTGGACATTAGTGAAATTAAGCCAGCAAGGTATGGACTTAAATATCTCCTAGTCTTTGTAGATACATTTTCAGGATGGATTGAAGCCTTACACACACACACACACAAAAAAAAAAAAAAAAAAAAAAAAAAAAAAAACGGCGCAAATGGTTTTCAAGAAGATCCTGAAAGATATTTTTCCAATATACGATCTGCCTAATGGACTGATAATGGACTGGTGTTCATGGCCCAGGTAAGTCAGGTGTTAACCAGGACCCTGTGGATTAATTGGAAGTTACATTATGCTTATATATCCCAGAACTCATGACAGGTAGAAAAAATAAATAGAACCATTAAAGAGACCTTAATGGCCCCCTTAGGGATCTGGTGGCTATCTCTCCACCCAGACATTTTTCAGCTCGGTAGAGGTCTTTCCTTTTGAGATATACCTGATGAAGAGGATCTCACTAAAATTTCATTAAATCCCTTCCATACCATAGATAATTGAAACAAACATTATGGATGCAGGGACACGCGAGCCAGATGCAGGTTGGCTAGCCTATATTACTATGTATGCCCGGCAGACTATCAAAGCGACAAACAGCCATGGCTGTGTGGGGGAAAAGCCGACTTCTTGTTTAAGTCATATGGATGTGAGCATACAGGGGCTGCCTGGTGGAACCCAAACTCCTCATCAAATTCGGTACACAGCATTGGCCATATTACCAATTAGACAACCAAAAACTATGGCCCCCAGAGGGTTCTCTAGATCTTCAAATTCTGCATTACATTTTTAACTTTGGCAAGTGCTCAAAAGGGGGAAATTCCCCTATGTGGAATCTTTTTTCCTCCTGCGCTCACATCCTGTACTATGCTTCCCCAATAGTTCCTCACACTCAGCCTTCTGCTCTAGACTCTCTGCTTTCACTCCCACCTCAGCAACCTGATTTCTCCCCTCCAATTACTAGATCAAAAACCCAAACCTCCGCTGGATCTCAGAACATTGCCCCCTTGCTGAGGAAGCAGGTACCGAGGTACCCCTCCACCCACTCACTCCTCTCTTTTCCTGTCAGTGTCTGCACTAGGTCCCACCAAGTCCTCTAGCAAGCTTAGCCAAAGCTCAAACCAGCTGAGAAGAGCCCTCAGACCCCTATCCAAGATGTAATGAAAATGACCTTTAAAGTTGATTTGTCATCACTGAAAACAGGTTCTAAGAATTTAAAGTCCCTCACAGGTTTTTTGGAATACTCACTCCCGTCTTCCCCTCTGCTCTACCTGTTCTACTGCTCAAGTTTTTGTTCTATGAAAATCCCAAACCGCTTTCCCATTATTCTTTGGCATTTCTCCTTCCTCATTCTCAGATCCACAGAGCTGCTCTCAGCATCGCCTTCCCTGTCATCCCCCTCTGTACCAGGTCCACAGAAATGTCTTAAATGACCTTCTCCAGAAGTCTTCACCAAGGCTTACTTTAGGTCTTTCAGCAAAAGAGTCCCTCTGAAAAAGTTCAATGGAGATAAACTTCCACTCTTCGTTTTGCCCTGTTCTACTTGGCCACTGGCTGGAAAAATCACCACCCCTAAGCTAGACATCGCCTTACCATTTTTCACAAAATATGTGAACAAGGACTCTGGCCTTGAGCTGGGGCTTCACAGAGATGGCTACATTTCTAAGATAAAAAAGTTACCAACTGGGCTCCATGGTGACAGCTGGCAAGGAGGAAAAAAAAGAGACAAAAAAGCTCTCCCGTTCCAAGGTGTCCTTGAAAAGTTAACGTGCACAGAACAGAGGAAAAAAACAGAAACAAAAACTGATTTGTGTAAATTTCTGCAGACTGTGAACTTCTGAGCCCCTTCCCTTACATGTTGGGTACAAATACTAAAACTACCAAAACTTGGGGTTCAGTGGATTAATTGATTACAACAGAAGCAATGCCCTCTAAATACGGATGCGACCAAATAAAACTGCTTTCCTGTCTTTGGTGCTATCTTAGGTGCCTTTCCTTGTCCATCCCTACAACAGTATAATTCTATACACTTTAACATTATTTATGTTTTCATAAAATGGTCAATAGATGCGATTAATTATGTAACGATGCAGATGTTTTCGAGAGTGCTCTATCAGGATGCAGGTTCATTTAAAGATCAAATAGGGGGGCATACAACCCGGTTCCACCAGGAACCTGTATCCCTCACTTTAGCCATCCTATTAGGAATAATAGTTGCTAAAGGGGTGGGCACAGGAACAAATGCCCTAGTCCATGAGACACACCAAAAACACAATTAGAAGCAGAAATAGACCAAAGCTTAAAGACATTAAAAACCGCATCACAGCTTTACACGAATTTTAACCTCTCTCTCTCTGAAGTTGTTTACAGAGCAGGCGAGTGTTGGCCCTCCTCTTCATGAGAGAAGGGTGCCTTTTTGCTTGCATTGAGGAAAGAATGATGTTTTTATGCCGACAATACTGGAGTTGTAAAAGAATCTATGAGTAAATTAAGAAAACGACTTGAAGAGGGTCAAAGAAAGACAGAGGCCCCCAAAGGGAGGTTTGAGACTTGGTTCACATAGTCCACCTGGTTAACTACGCTTTTATCCACCCAGGCTGGTCCATTAATAATTCTCATATTATTGTTAACTGTAGGACCCTGTTTGCTCAACCATGTAGTTTCTTTTCTCACCCAAATTGAACCTGTTATTAACCCTAACCATACACTGTTCTCTCAATCTAATTTTACAGAAGAGCGGGGACAGAGTTGGTCTTAAAATACAGCAATATAGAGGATCTTCCACCTACTGAGAACCTCAAAGGTCCATGAAGAAATGATCCCTGGAGAAGATGTAGTCAACTATGAAGGACCTGAGAGAGCAAAAGTCTTCCATGGCAAACAACCTGCTCATGATGAAGGGATGTGTCTGAATCAGCCACTCTCTTCTTAATGTAGAGAAGATGGACCAAAGCAGTGATGTGTTGAGAGCTTCTCCTGCGTGCCAATGGTTGACATACCATTCTAACTTGTGAAAGTGTCACAGAAAGTAGGGGCAGCCTCCTTCTCATGGGAACCTTAGAAGCAACTGTTAGGACAAAGTTGTTGCCAAGGCAGTGACCAAATTCAGTTCCTAAAGGAAGTGACCTCACCTAACTTCTATGGTGATAGAACTCTCTGAACTTGGAATCCAGGAAGCCTGGCACCCAGAGCCAGTCCCGGTCCCAGTCCCAGTTGTCAAACTTATTTTGATTTACCAAGGACAGACTCAGTCTTTCTTGGGACCTACTGATGTGAGGATGGCCAAATGCAAGAAAAGCTATGGAGAGGGGGCTTTCCTGAGAAAGCAGGCATTGACTCACCATTTGATCCTGAAAACTTCACAGAGTTGGCCAAGAAGACCAGATTTGAGACAGAACAGGCCATTTCTGGGAACATAGTATGGCCCACCAGTCAGAGGACTCTCCGGATAGTCACAGACCTTCATGGGGGAAGGAGGTGCCTTTGTGATGTGGGTGTGAGTTTGTGGTTTTTGTCTCATGTTCTGAGAATAGGTATGAAAGAAGGTTTGTTTTGTTTGGAGTGAACGGTTTCTAGTAAGTCGTTTGACAACGCGAGTGTTTCTATGTCAGTGTATCCCACTGCGCCCGTGGTTGTAGACATTAGAAGAGAGAATTCATCAATGAATATGTCCTGTCAGGTAGAAAGCTTCCCAGCATTCATCCTTCCCAATTAATTAATGGACTGCAGCTTGCCTTATTGATGGGCAACACCTACTATCTTCCTAAGATCCTGTTTTCTTCCTGAATTCTGGCCACTCTCCAGAATAGGCTCATGGTTTTGTGTTTAAGATATGTACAACCACGAAGCTCTGTGAAATGACCATGTACTAGATAGCTAAAGGGAATGGCGAGCATCTCAGAAAACTCAGATATCAGTGTGATCAGTAAAGTCTCAGTGGAGAAACCATGCTTGGGGCCTTTTGCTTACCTTTTCTTCTGTTGCCCTGAATGTCAGGAAGGTCTTTTCCGCAGGCCACCACTTTGTGAAGCCTGAAGAAAACAGTTTTCAAATGGAAATGAATGGGTATTACCTGTGGTTCCTTGCTTAATTGTTTTGGAGAGGATGTGTCTGAATCAGCCTATTTGCCCTGTGTGAGGCTGTGGCTTAGTTTCTCACCTTCTGATGGATATAAAGAAAGATCCCATGTGTACATCCAAAACCAAAATGGCCAAAGAGCAGTCCTTGTGGATGAAGTCTCTCGCCTTCCTCTGTAACTTTCCTGAACTCCATCAAGTCAGAATAGGGATCCTTTGGGTAAAATGAGATCTTCAGAGCTCTGCAGAGGCTAGCCCATGGTTGCTTGGGTTTTCTCAAGACTCCAATTCACATAAAGAATCCAAACCCCACAGTCAGTTGACCTCAAATTGAAGAAGTGGAGCAGTATTAATGGGAGGCCTATTTGATCTCTCCTGGTTCACAAGAAGGGTGTCCATGCCACCCTGAATTAGGCAATTTAGGTGCAAGAGAGCTTATTTGGGACAAGGACTTGAGCTGTCCCCCTCATGGAAAACTCTAGCCAGAGGTTATTATGTGTGTTGGAGTCTTTTAATTTAAATTGTGGTCATTTGGGTGGCGGTTAGAAGAGATGAATTGGTCCACATGTGCTTGAACTCTGGTGTGATTCCCTTAGAGACTGAGTTCTGCAACTGAACTCAGAGAAGTATTGTCATGAATAGTGTTGAGGTTTCAGAAAGCCAGGCATGAGTGTCGCCCTTGGAAACTGAGTTCTAGGCCCAGGGTGGCTTTCCACAGAGCACTTGGCCTCTCAGCCAGGATACCACATGATTTTATTCTGAAAGACTTGGCACCCATCATTGAGAGTCAAAACTCATATGGACCTCACATTGTAGAGCTAAATGAGCTAAACATCATGTGATCTTTTCACCACTCTTTGGGAAGCCTTACCTGTGAGTGTTCTCCAGAGCTTTCATTGAAATGAGCTTCCTAACCATCTAATGGTTCCTGAATGAATTGAAACTCACAGTGCCTCCAACTTCATCCTTGAAAAATGGCTAGATAAATACCATGAAATTTTTGAAATTCCCATCACCAGGTGGCACTGGAGAACCTTTGGATGACATGTTGCTGATCATGAATGTTCCAGACAGTGTCTTGTTTTACTGGGTTTCATGTAAATGGTGTAGAACAGAGATGTCAGTAAGTTGGACTCTGTTGAGTAGTGGGCCTAGAGCAGTGTTGGTCAGGTATGTGATAAAACATCTGTGTGGGGCCATTTGGATCTGCCATTGGCTTCCAAATGGCTTGTGACTGATATGGCGCAGCCAGCAGAACCTTCCGTGTAAAGGCAACTTGTTATATGGAGAGATTTCAGGACATTGTTCAGAATCAGGTTGCTATGGTCAAGGGGTCAAGCTATGTGGGATAGAAGCCTGGTTCTTGTATCATCCTGCAGACCCTGTCCCACCACACGTGACAGAACTCCCTCTTGCACTTTGTCCCAGTTGAACTCCTTGTATTTCATGAAGCAAATACCAAACTCCCAGTGCAGCAGGAAGAAACACCACGAAATGGAGGATGACCATATGGCTTCACAGTCCACACGGGGAGACACTAAGCGCCCAGTGGCCACAGTTTACCTACAAAGAGAGAATTCAGCACTGCTGCCTCGTGTTCATTGTAAAATAAGAAACTTTGTCCTCCTGGTCACATAGATGCAGACCCAGCTTTGAGGTTCTCACTACAAAGGAAGCTTAACTCGTGACAACAACCTATATTTCAGTGCCCAACCTCAGTGGCAGTTTCTCAAAAAGTTTTAGGCAAGCAGAGCTCCATGTTTGTGGAGTGTGTACTTTGTCCTTATTTTTGGAAACTCCTATACCACCTCCAAGTTTGTGCACTCTTGAGCATTTTCCATTCCAGAAATGTAATCACAGATTTTGTAACTCTTCTTCTCTAATTGTGTCTTACTTGGGGCGAAGGTAATGTCAAGGCATGGTTCTGGATGAGAGTGGGAAGATTTGTTGTAGCACATATTTGCATACACATTGGATTAATTTTCCTATTTTCCATTCGAAATTCTGAATCCCTGACACTAACACATATTCTACTAGACTCTGACTACTAATTCTAATATGATGGAGAAAAATAACCCAAACAGTATATAAGTACATGCAGTTCAGAGTTCGACTTGCCTTTTGCATGATAAAGGGTAGGTGTTATAAATCTAGTCAATTTTTAATTGAAATAGTTCTCGATGTGTTTTCAAAGGTAACAAATATGTGAACTACTGTCTCCCATTCTCTGGAGCCTATTCAGCACATGTATTTTTATATGCACAAATAGAATCCTGCATGGTATCACACGTACATTCTTGTGAATTACATGACATAGCAGATACAAAGTGTGAGAAGTGATCACTCCTCCTAAACCCTGTTGGAACTGAAATTTCAACCTATGGGTGAGCTTCCCAGTAGAACAACATAATACATAAACCCATGTTCAGTAAAATGAATGTTTTTGCATCTTTATGATATATATTTCATGATGAATTTCGATTGGCATATATATTGCTACTTATTAATGTCTATGTTTGTGTGTGTGTGTGTGTGTGTGTGTGTGTGTGTGTGTGTATATATATATATATATATATATATATATATATATATATATATTTATACTCTCCAGATTTTTAAAAATATGAAATATATGTGTCTTATATACAATCCCTAAATTCATTCATGTTCATGTATGTGGATTAATAATCAACTTTTCACAAGATTATTCTTAGAAATATTCATCCACCCGAAATACATATTTGTTTCCTAGTACTGAAAACTAACTTCAGTGAAAGGTGCATACAAATCCTAATATGTCTACATTAACTAACCCAGTTTAACATCAATGCATGTAGGTTACTATGGAACATGATGTGTATTTTGACGTTAATTTTTATTCCACACTGGTACATTACTATTTCTTCAGTTTATGTACATCATAGAATATATATTTGATTCACTAGTTGGCAAATTTATAGGCATTTGTTTCACTTTCAATCACTTCCTGCTCCAGAACACATGTATTCCTCTATGTTTCTTTACTGGTCTATTCATGAGACTTTTTTCCAAATATATTATTTTTGATTTCCATAATCAATTTTGAAACAAAACTCACAAACCCTTCATGATAAACCATAACCCTAAGATGATCATTAGATATATAACTGGTTGGAATGAATGATTGTATATCAATATAACATTTCTTATATATTTTCAGATATCTATTCAATCCATTATTTAAAGTGGATCCAGTTATATTATTTATTCACAGTATGGTCTATTCATGCATTATGTGTATATTCATAGAAATAGGGTACACCTCTTTGTACGACCATACTAATTTATAAGTCTTCAAAATATTGCTCCAAGAAATGGTGGAAGAAATACTCATGTCACCTGATCTACATACACATTTTATCACAGAAATATTCTGGACACCAAAAGCAAAGGTCACACTTACAATTGTACCAAAGCCTAAATAGAAAGTGAGCATGGATTACTAAAAACATCCATGTCCAGGTTGCCTAATGCTCTCAAATATCAATCCTATTGGTGACTACATATTTGTTTCTTCCTAATATTATATATTCAACCTCAAACCTGTTGAAAATGTCTAACCCTATCACACACTTTATACTTTGCTTGATTTCCTAATGTCTCTATTGATATCTGCTTTCCTACATGTTTTCCCCAGTTCATCATTGTGACTGACTCTTCACATGTACTGACATTTACATACACTCTCTACCCGAAACCCTATTGCTAAAGAACTTTTGGTCCAAATCCTATACTCACTCTTCTTTCTAAACCTACCTACTACCTTCCTAACCCTACCGATTATCGCTTTTTGACTGGATGTTCTCTTCAACATTCAATCATCCAAAGTACAAGGTCCGATGCCAGTTTATATTGATTTATTTGAGACATCTGTGCAGCACATAACTCAAAGCTAAGTATCCCACTCAAGTCCCCAATGCCCTTCTGGGCTTCAAATCTTACCTAGATTTCTGCTTTCATAGATATATTTCACATATATACTTTTGTAAATACCACAGGTTGCCAATGCCATTATTCATCCTGCAGAATGATTCGTAACCCAAATCGAACCTATTATTAACCCTAATCATACACTCTTCCTTCAATACAACTTACAGAAGAGCAGGGACAGAGTGGGTCTTACAATATAGGAATGTAGATTATCTTCCACCTGCTGAGAACCTAAAAGATCCATGGAGAAATGATCCTTGGAGAATATGTAGGCAGCTATGTAGGACCTGAGAGAGCAATAGTCATCTTCCATGGCAAACAACCTGGTCAGGAAGAATTGATGTGTCTGAATCAGCCTCTGCCTTCTTAAAGTAGAGAAGATGGACCTATGCAGGCCTGTGTGGAGAGCTGTTCCTGGGTGCCTATGGTTGATATACCATTCTAACTTCTGAATGTGTCACAGGATGTTGGGGCAGCCTCCATCTCATAGGAACCTTGGAAGCAACTGTTAGGACAAAGTGGTTACCAAGGCAGTGACCATATTCAGTTCGTGAAAGAAGTGACGTCACTTCACTTCCTTGGTGATGGAATTCTCTGAACTTGGGATCCCGGAAGCCAGGCACCCAGAGTCAGTCTCACTCCGAGTCCCAGTGGGCTAACTTATTTGTTTTTCCCAAAGACATAGTCAGTCTTTCTTGGTACCTACTGATGTGAGGATGGCCAAATTCCAGCAGAGCTCGGAAGAGGGGCCTTTCCTGAGAAAGTAGGTAGTGGCGAACCACTGGCTCCTGACAACTTCACAGAATTGGCCAAGGAGACCAGATCTGAAACAGGACAGGCCATTTTTGGGGGAACATAATATGGCCCACCAGTCAGAAGACACTTCGGATAATCACAGACCTACTTGGGTGAAAGAATCACCTTTGCTGTTGTAGGTGTGAGTTTGTGGTTTTTTCTGATGTTCTGAGAATAGCTAGGAAAGGTGGTTTATTTGGTTTGGAGTGGACTATTTCTAGTAAGTCCTTTGACATGGTGAGTGTTTCTATCTCTGTGTATCCCAGTGTATCCGTTGTTGTAGACATTAGAAAAGATAATGCATCAATGGAAGCATTGTCTCTAGTTGAAAGCTTCCCCAAATTCTTACTGCCCAATTGATGAATGGACTGCAGCTTGCCTTATGGATGGGCAACATCTACTATCTTCTTAAGTTTCTGTTTTCTTCGTGTTTTCCAGCCACTCTCCAGAATAGGCTCATGGTTTTGAGTCCCAGATATGTAACACCACAGGGCTCTGTGACATGGCCATGTACTGGATAGCTTAAGGGAATGGGAGCATCTCAGAAAACTCAGATATCAGTGTGACCAGTAATGTCTCAGTGGAGAAACCCTTCTTTGGGCCATTTGCTTACTTCTGTTTCTATTATCCTGAATATCAGGAAAGTCTTTGCCTCAGGCCACCCAGTTGTGTAGCATTAAGAAGACTGTTTTCATATGGAAATGAATGGACATCACCTGTGGCTCTTTGCTTAATTGCTTTGGAATGGAATGTGTCTGAATCAGCCTCTTGTCCTTGAATGAGGTTGTGGCTTAGATTCTCAGCACCTGATGGATCTAAAGAAAGATCCCATGTGGTTCCAAAACCAAAATGACCAAAAGAGAAGTCATTGTGGATGAATATTTTTGCCTTCTTGTTTTAGGTTCCTGACCTCCATCAAGTGAGAATAGGGATCCTTAGGGTCAAATGAGTCTTTGAAATCCCTGCAGAGGCTAGCCCACATGTGCTTGGGTTTTCTCATGACTCCAAATCACATCAAGAATTTATAGGCTTCAGCCAGTAGGCCTCAAATTGGAGAAGCGGAACACTTTAACAGCAGGAATATTTGATCACTCCTGGTTCACAGGAATAGTGTTCAGGCCACCATGTTTTTAGGCAAATGAGGGGCAAGTGAGCTTATTTTGGACACTACCTTGTGCTCATTGAAACCTCCAGCTAGAGGTTATGATGAGTGTCTACAAGGAAAAAGATTATGGCCCTGTGGGAGTGATTTCATTTTAATTTTGGTCATTTTTGTGGCAGTTGGAAGGGATGACTGGGTCCACCTGGGCTTGAAATCTGGTATGATTTACCCTTAGAGACTGAGTTCTGGAACTGACCTCAGAGAAGTATTGCCATGAATTGTGTTGGGATTTTAGGAGGCCACGCATGAGACTCACTCTTGGAAACTGAGATCTTGGCACAGGGTGGCTTTCCACAGAGGCCTGGGAATCTCAGTCAGGATATCACATGATTTTATTCTGAAAGACTTGGTAGCCATAGTTGAGATTCAAAACACACATGGACCTCACATTGTAGATGTCAATTGGCCTGGCTTCATGTGACCTGTTGGCAACTCTTTGAGAAGCCTTGACTTTAAAGTTCTCCAGAGCATTCATTGAAATGAGCTTTCTCAACACTTAACGGTTCCTGAATGAATTGAAACCCACAGTGCCTGTAACTTCATCCTTGAAAAATTGCTAGATAAATACCATAAAAGTTTTGAAATTCCCATGACCAGGTGGCACTGCAGAGACTTTGGATGTCCTGTTGCTGATCATGTGTATACCAGACAGTGCCTTGTTTGACTGGGTTTCATGAAAATGGTGTAGAATACGAGATGCCAGGAATTTGGAGCCTGGTGAGTAGTGGGCCTAGAGTAGTGGTGGGCAGGTATGTGATGAAACATCAAGGTGGGGCCATGTGGATTGGCTATCAGCTTACAAATGGCTTGTGACTGATATGGCGCAGCCCCCATTCCCTTGTAGGTAAAGGCATCTTGTTATGTGGAGAGGTTTCAGGGCAATGTTCATAATCAGGTTGCTATGGTTATTGGGACAAGCTATGTGGGATAGAAGACTGGTTGGTACATTCTCCTGCAGACGCTAACCCACCCCACGTGACAGAACACGCTCCAGCACTGTATCCCAGATGAACTTCTTATATTGTGTGAAGCAAGTACCAAATTCCCAGTGTAGCAGCAAGACACACCACGAAAATTGGAGGATGATCAAATGTCTTCACAGTCCCCACCGGGAGACACTTAGCCTCCAGTGGACATAGTTTACCTACAAAGAGAAAATTGAGCACTGCTGCCTCATGTTCATTGGAAAATAAGAAATCATGTCTTCCAGGTCACATAGAAGCAGACCCAGCTTTTATGGTCTCACTACAAAGGAAGCCAAAGCTCATGACAACAACATATATTTCAAGTGCCCAACCTCAGAGGCAGTATTCCAAGAAGTCTTAGGCAGGCAGAGCTCTTTGTTTGTGGAGTGTTTACCCTGTCCCTTACTTTTGGAAACGCCTCTACCACCTCCAAGGTTGTGAACTCCCGAGGATATTCCATTCCATATATGTATTCATAGATTTTCACACTTTTCTACTATAATTGTGTCTTACTTGGGTGAAGGTAATGTCAAGGCATTGTTCTGGATATGAGTGAGAAGATTTTTGTGTAGCACATATTTACATACACATTGGATTCATTTTTCAATTTTCCATTTGAAATACTGAATCCCTGACACTAACCCATACCCTACTAGACTCTGACTAATGATCCTAATATGATGGTGAAAAATAACCCAAAAAGAAAAGAAACACAAGCAGTTCAGAGGAGGCATGGTGTATAGTTGGAATTGCCTTTTGCATTATATTTTGTAGGAGTTATAAATCTAGTCAATTTTTTGTTGAAATAGTTCTACATGTGTTTTTAAAATTAACAAATATATGAATCCCTGTCTCCCTTTCTCTGTAGCCTATTCAGCACATGTATTTTTATATACACATATAGAATCCTACCTGATATCATTCGTATTCACTTGTGAGGTGGCTGAATTGGCAGATGCAAATTGAGAGAAGAGATCACTCCCCCTAAACGCTGTTGGAACTGAAAATTCAACCTATGGGTGAGCATCCTAGTTGAATAACATTATACATAATTTCATGTTCAGTAAAATTAATATTTTTCAATCTGTGGATTATATATATTTCATGATGAATTTCTATTGGCATATATATCGCTACTTTTTTTTATTGGTTGCTCAAAACATTACAAAGCTCTTGACATATCATATTTCATACATTAGATTCAAGTGGGGTATGAACTCCCATTTTTACTCCAAATACAGATTGCAGAATCACATCAGTTACACATCCATATTTTTACATAATGCCCTATTAGTTACTGTTGTTTTCTGCTACCTTTCCTATACTCTACTATACCCCCTCCCTTCTCTTCCCATCTTTTCTCTCTACCATACCTACTGTAATTCATTTCTCTCCTTGTTTATTTTCCCACAACCTCTTATATGTAATTTTGTGTAACAATAAGTGTCTCTCTCCATTACCATGCAATTTCCCTCTTCTCTCCCTTTCCCTCCCACCTCATGTTTCTGCTTAATGTTAATCTTTTCTTCATACTCTTCCTCCCTGCTCTGTTCTTAGTTGCTCTCATTATATCAAAGAAGACATTTGGTATTTGTTTTTAAGGGATTGGCTAGATTCACTAAGCATAATCTGCTCTAGTGCCATGCATTTCCCTGCAAATTCCATTATTTTGGCATATTTTAGTGCTGCGTAATCCTCCATAGTATATAAAAGTCACATTTTTTTATTCATTCATCTATTGAAGGGCATCTGGGTTGGTTCCACAGTGTAGCAATTGTGAATTGTGCTGCTATGAAAATCCATGTGGCAGTATCCCTGTAGTACGCTCTTTTAAGGTCTTCAGGGAATAGTCCAAGAAGGGCAATAGCTGGGTCAAATGGTGCTTCCATTCCAAGCTTTCACAGGAGTCTCCATACTGCTTTCCAAATTGGCTGCACCAGTTTCAGTCCCACCAGCAATGTACAAGAGTACCCTTTTCCCCACATCCTCGCCAGCACTTGTTGTTGTTTGACTTCATTATGGCTGCCAATCTCACTGGATTGAGATGGTATTTTAGGGTGGTTTTTATTTGCATTTCTCTTACTGCTAGAAATGGAGAGCATTTTTTTATGTACTTGTTAATTGATTCTATGTCCTCCTCCAAGAAGTTTCTGTTCAGGTCCTTGGCCCATTGGGTTATTGGTTATCTTATTGTATAATTTTCTGAGTTATTTGTATACTTTGTATACTCTAGATATTAGGGCTCCATGTGAAGGGTGAGGACTAAAAATTTGTTCCCATGATGTAGGCTCCATATTTACCTCTCTTATTGTTTCTCTTTCTGAGAGAAAAAAAATTCAGTTTAAGTAAGTCCCATTTCTTGATTCTTGTTATTAACTCTTGTTTTATGGGTGTCCTATTAAGGAATTCGGAGCCTGACCACACAATATGTAGATCGGAGCCAACTTTTTCTTCTATCAGACGCAGAGACTCTGAGTTGAATCTAGCTCCTTGATCCACTTTGAGTTAACTTTTGTGCATGGCGAGAGGAGGGGATTCAGTTTGATTTTGTTGCATATGGATTTTCAGTTTACCAAACACCATTTGATGAAGATGCTATCCTTCCTCCATTGCAGGCCATTAGCTCCTTTATCAAATATAAGATAGTTGTAGCTTTTTGGATTAGTCTCTGTGTCCTCCATTCTGTACCATTGGTCCACCCACCTGTTTTCATACAAGTACCATGCTGTTTTTATTATGATTGCTCTGTAATATAGTTTGAAATCTGGTATCGCTATACTGCCTGATTCACACTTCCTGCTTAGAATTGCTTTTGCTATTCTGGGTCTTTTATTTTTCCATTTGAATTTTATGATTGCTTTATCTATTTCTACAAAAAATTCCTTTGGGATTTTGATTGGCATTGCATGAAACCTATAGAGAACTTTTGGTAATATCGCCATATTGATGATGTTAGTTCTGGCTATCCATGAACGTGGTATATTTTTCCATCTTCTAAGATCTTATTCTATTTCTCTTTTTAGGGTTCTGTAGTTTGCATTATATAAATCTTTCACCTCTTTTGTTAGGTTGATTCCCAAGTATTTAATTATTTTGAGGAAATTGGGAATGCAGTGTTTGGACTCATTTTTGTTTCAGAAGTTTTGTCGCTAATATACAGAAATGCCTTTGATTTATGCATGTTGATTTTGTATCCTGCCACATTGCTGCATTCATTTATTAGTTCTAGTAGTTTTTTTCTGTAGACCCTTTTGGGTCTTCTATGTATAGAATCATGTCATCTGCAAATAGTGATAATTTAAGTTCTTCTTTTCCTATTTTTATGCCTTTAATGTCTTTCGTCTCTCTAATTGCTCTGGCCAGTTTTTTCGAGAAATATATTGAATAGAAGTGGTGATAGAGGACATCCCTGTCTTGTTCCAGATTTTAAAGGGAATGCCTTCAACTTTTCTCCATTCAGAATGATGCTAGCCTGAGGCTTAACATAGATAGCTTTTACAATGTCGAGGTAAGTTCCTGTTATCCCTAGTTTTTAAAATGTTTTGAACATAAAGAAATGCTCTACTTTGTTGAATGGTTTTTCTGCGTCTATCGAGATGATCATATGGTTCTTATCTTTAAGTCCAATGATGTTGTGAATAACATTTATTGATTTCCGTATATTGAACCAGCCTTGCATCCCAGGAATGAATCCTAGTTGATCATGGTGCACAATTTTATTGATGTGCCTTTCTATTCAATTCACCAGAATTTTAATGAGGATTCTTGCATCTAGGTTTATCAGAGATATTGGTCTGTAGTTTTCTTTCTTTGAGGTGTCTTTGTCTGGTTTCAGAATCAGGGTGATGTTGGCCTCATAGAATGAATTTGGCAGAGCTCCCAGTTTTTCTATTTCCTGAATAACTTGAAAAGTATTGGTATTAATTCTTCTTTAAAGGTTTTGTAAAACTCTGCTGTATACCCATCCGGTCCTGGGCTTTTCTTGGTTGGTAGTCTTTTGATTGCTTCTTCTACTTCATCCATTGATATTGGTCTGTTTAAATTGTGTGTTCCCTTATGACTCAGTCTGGGCAAATCATATGACTTAAGAAATTTATCGATGTCTTCACTATTTTCTATTTTATTGGAATACAGTTTTCCAAATAATTTCTAATTTTCTTCTGTATTTATGTTGCATCTGTTGTGATATTGCCTTTTTCATCCCGTATGTTAGTAATTTGAGTTCTCTCTCTTCTTCTCTTCGTTAGCACGGCTAAGGGTCTGTCGATCTTATTTATCTTTTCGAAGAACCAACTTTTAGTTTTGTTAATTTTTTCAATAGTTTCTTTTGTTTCAATTTCGCTCTGATTTTAATTATTTCTTGCCTTCTGCTACATTTGCTGTTGTTTTGCTCTTCCTTTTCTAGGGCTTTGAGATAAAGTGTGAGCTCATTTATTTGTTGTTTTTTTTTTTCTTTTTTTGAGGAATGACCTCCAGGCGATGAATTTACCTCTTAAAACTTCTTTCATTGTGTCCCATAGAATCTGATATGTTGTGTCTGTATTTTCATTTATCTCGAAGAATTTTTTTATTTCCTCCTTTATGTCTTCTGTAACCCATTGATCATTCAGTAACATATTGTTCATTTTGCAGGTGATGTATGATTTTTTCTTTTTTCTTTTATCATTGGTTTCCAGTTTCATTCCATTATGATCACAAAAAATTCATGGTATTATCTCCTCCCCTTTATATTTACTGAGGGTTGCCCATTGATCATTCAGTAACATATTGTTCATTTTGCAGGTGATGTATGATTTTTTCTTTTTTCTTTTATCATTGGTTTCCAGTTTCATTCCATTATGATCATAAAAAATTCATGGTATTATCTCCTGCCCTTTATATTTACTGAGGGTTGCCCTATGGCATAACATATAGTCTATTTTTGAGAAGGATCCATGTGCTGCTGAGAAAAAAGTATATCCACTTGATGATGGTTGATATATTGTATATATGTCAGTTAAGTCTAGGGTATTGATTGTGATATTGAGTTCTATAGTTCCTTTATTCAACTTTTGTTTGGAGGATCTGTCCAATGGTGAGAGAGGTGAGTTGAAGTCACCCATAATTATTGTATTGTGGTCTATTTGATTCTTGAACTTGAGGAGAATTTGTTTTATGAACGTCACAGCACCATTATTTGCTGCGTGAATATTGATAATTGTTATGTCTTGTTGGTGAATGGTTCATTTTAGCAGTATATAATGTCCTTCTTTATCCCTTTTGATTAAATTAGTCTTGAGGTCGATTTTATTCGATAGGAGGATGGCCACCCCTGCTTGCTTACGAGGTCTGTGTGCATGGTATAAATTTTCCCAATCTTTCACCATCAGCTTGTGTATGTCTTTTCCATTCAGATGTGTCCCCTGGAGGCAACATATTGTTGGATTTGTTTTTTTTTTTTAATTCAAGTTACAAGCCTATGTCACTTTATTGGAGAGTTTAAGCCATTAACGTTTAGAGTTACTATTGATATATGGTTTGTACTGCCACCCATGTTTGCCTATATCTTTTTTTTTTAAATTAGATTGTTTCTCCATGATTAGCTTTTCCCCACCCTCTGTCATTACTGAGGCACTTCCCACTGATGGTTTTCGTTGTTGATTTTCATTTCTTCCTTGTGTAGTGTTTTGCTCCAGATGCTTTCCAATGCTGATTTTCTGGCTGCAAATTCTTTTAGCTTTTGTTTATCATGAAATATTTTTATTTCGTTGTCTTACATTAAGCTTAATTTTGCTGGATACATAATTCTTGGTTGGCATCCATTGTCTTTCAGTGTTTGAAGTACGTTGTTCCAGGATCTTCTCACTTCCAGCATCTGTGATAAAAAAAATCCATTGTTAACCTTTTTGGTTTACCCCTGATTGTAATCTGCCTCCTTTCTCTGGTAGCTTTTAATATTTTCTCTTTGTTTTGTATATTGGATATCTTCATAATAATGTGTCTTGGCATGGGTCTACTGT
The DNA here is from genome assembly GCF_048772815.1 of Callospermophilus lateralis. Classification (NCBI taxonomy): domain Eukaryota; kingdom Metazoa; phylum Chordata; class Mammalia; order Rodentia; family Sciuridae; genus Callospermophilus; species Callospermophilus lateralis. Next base: position 606,443 of record NW_027510197.1, on the reverse strand, counting down.
GATTTTGTGTGCTCAGTGTCCTGTAAGCATCTACAATTTGTTTATCTGTTTCCATTTTTATTTCTGGAAAGTTTTCTCTAATTATTTCATTCAGCAGGTTACTCATTCCCTTGGTTTGAATCTCTGTACCTTCCTCTTTCCGGATGACTCATAAGTTTGTTTTTTTATGTTATCCCATATCTCTTGGATGTTTTCTCATAATTTTTTACAGCATTTCTTTCTTGGCTAGAGTTTTTTCAAGATGATATATTTTGTCTTCATTATCTGACATTCTGTCTTCTACTTGCTCCACTCTGTTAGTGATACTCTCAATTGAGTTTTTACTTTGGTTTATCATTTCCTTCATTTCTAGAATTATTGTTTGATTTTTCTAATAATCTCTATCTCCTGATAAAGATGCTTAATTTCTTATTTTATCTGTTTATGTAATTCATTTTCAATGCGTTCTTTCACTGTTTTTGTTGTCTCGTATCCTCTTTAAGGTTCCATTCCATCTGTCTAAGGTATTCCTTGAGTTCTTTATATGACCATTTTTCTGATGACTCTAGATGCTCTTGAATATTTAGGCTGTCCTTCATTGTTTGCACTTTTTTCCTTCCTTGCTTTTTTATGCTTCTCATGTTACTTCTTGTTCTGTTTGACTACTGAGTTACTGCTTACTCTTATAAATTTATTTGATGCTTGGAAGGAAAGATATTAGAAGGGAAGGGAAGAAGTCACTAAGGAGAATGAGAGTAGGCAGGTAGAATTCAAGGAAGGGGGTATAACAAAATTGAAAAAAAATGAAAAGACAAAAGAAAAAAATAGAAAATTTTAAGTAATAATGATAATTTAAAAATGAAAATTAAAATTTAAAATAATAATAATAATAATAAAATAGAAAATTAAAAAAAATAAAAACATTAAAAAAGTTAAAGAACAACAACAAAAATGAAAATCAAAGTAAAAGAAAAGCATACAAATAAAATAATAATATTAATACATGCAGTCCTAGAGTTCAATTTACTTCTCTTCCAGTAGGTGGAGCTGTGTGCACTGGGCCAAGATTCTCCTCTCAATTAGCGGGAACCAATCACTGTGCAGCAGCTCTTCCTCCCAGTCTGGGCGGGTCTCCAATCCTGAGTGCCTAGGGCCTTCTCTTGTCCTTCCTCAAGCCAGGCCCCGCTCACCTTTGACGCTCACCACAATACTGGTTACACGCCAGGCCTCTGCTCCTGGTAGCCCTGTTTTAATGAACGCCTGGGCACACTCTCCCTGTTTGCCTCCCTTAGACCCTAAGTTTGTAGAGCTTTGGCCTGAGAACCCCCAGCGAATTTTCTTGTCCTCCTGGAGCCATGCCCCCGGTAGGTGGTGTAAGAGACCTCAATTGTCAGCACTGGTGGGAGTGGTAGCCGGGAATTCCACGCCGCGAGTCCCGAGCCAATCCTGATTCCCTAGGTCTGGCTATCGCGCTCCTGGGAGACCTGGGAGGGGCCATTACGGCAGAGCTGGGAAGGGCCCTTGAGGTTTCCCCATGGTTTTGAGAGAGATGGCAATGGCATTACACACTTGTCACGTTGGTTTCAATGAAGTTATCTCCTCAGCCTGTAATGTCAGTTCTCTGCCATGGTCGTATCCCATTAAAATGGTGACCATTCGTTCCCTTTGCTGGGTGACCAATGCAACAGGTGGGTCCTGACTATATCTCCCAAGCCCCATTTCAATCCTGTGGCCACTGCCTATGAAGGCTCAGTTGTCTTTTAACTCTGTCAATTCAGAAAGACCGACCAGTTATTTCAGCGGGAATGTTAGTGCTGAGTCACAAAAACCAGACGAATCTAAGGTTGAATGCAGCCAATCCGGGCTCTGTGTGTGTTCTGAGGGGCCCAGACTGTTCGCCCCAGATTCACAACAGGTCAACATTGCCTAGTGATTCTGAGCAAACAGCATTTAGACAGTTTACGACTCCCTATGCCCGTGCAGCTGAAGAGATCATAGACTTGATTTCTCCATGCCTGCCTTCATAATGGATCTCCTGTATTGCTACTTTTTAATATCTGTGCGTGTGTGTGTGTGTGTGTATATATATATATATATATATATATATACACTCTCCAGATTTTTCAAAATATAAAATATGAAATATATGTGTCTTATTATACACTCCCTAAATTCATTCATATTCATATCTGTGGATTCATAATCAACTTTCCACAAGATTATTCTCAGAAATAATCATCCACCTGCAATACATATTGTTTCCTAGTACTGCAAACTAAATTCAGTGAATGGTGCATACAAACCCTAATATTTCTACAGTTACTTAGCCAGTTTAAAATGAATGCAGTAGATTCCTAGGGGACATGATGTGTAATTTTGACTTTCATTTTTATTCAACACTTGTACGTTACTATGTCTTCAGTTTATGCACATCATAGGATATATATTTCAGTCACAAATTAGAAAATTAATAGGAATTTGTTTCATGATCAATCACTTCCTGATTCAGAACACATGCATTCCTCCATGTTTCTTGACTAGTCTTTTCATGAGACTTCTTTCCAAACACATTATTTTTGTTTAACATCATCACTTATAAAGCAAAACTCAAACACCATTCATCATAAACCATAATCCTAATATTACCATTAGACATATATCTGGTTGGAATGAATGATTGTATATCAATATAAGATTTCTTATATATTTTCACATATCAATTCAATCCATTATTTAAAGTGGAATCAGTTATGTTATTTATTCATAGTATGGTCTATTCATGCATTATCTCTATATTCATAGAAACAGGTTACACCTCTTTGTGCCCCTAATACTAATGTATACATCTTCAAATTATTGCTCCCAGAAATGGTGAAAGAAATACTCATGTCACCTAATCTACATATACATTTTATCACAGTAATATTCTGAACAAAAAAAAATAAAATGTCACACTTATGATTGTACCAAAGCCTAAAAGGAAAGTGAATGTTGATAACTAATAGCATCCATGTCCAGGTTGCCTAATGCTCTCAAATGTCATTCCCATTTGTGACGACATATTTGTTTTTTCCTATGATTATATATTCAAACTCAAGACTGTTGAAAATGTCTAATCCTATCACTCACTTTATACATTGCCTGATTTCGTAATGTCTCTATTGACACCTGCTTTCCTACATATTTTCCCCAGTTCATCATTTTGGCTGACTCTTCACATGTGCTTACATTTTCATTCACTCTCTAAACGAAACCCTATTGCTAAAGAAGCTTTTTATTCCAAATCATATACTCACTCTTCTTCCTAAACCTACTGACTATCTTCCTAATCCTACCGACTATCCCTTTTTGACTGGATGTTCTCTTCTACATTCAATCATCCAAGGTACTAGGTCCTATGCCATTGTATTTCGATTTAACTGAGACAATTGTACAGAACATTATTCAACACTAAGTATCCAAACCAAGGGCCCAATGCCCTTCTGGGCTTCAAATCTTTCTTAGATTCCCATTTTCATACATATATTTCACCAATATATTCTTATAAATATCGCAGGTTCCCAATCCCATTATTCATCCTGCAGAATGATTCCTAACCCAAATCGAAAATATTATTAACCCTAACCATACACTAACTTTGCAGGAGAGCAGGAACTGTGTGGGTATTAAACTACAGGAATCCAGGGGATCTTCACCTGCTGAGAAACTCAAATGTTCATGCAGAAATGATCCCTGGTGAAGATGAAGGCAGCTATGAATTACCTCAGAAAGCAAAAGTCATCTTCCATGGCAATCATTCTGGTAAGGATGAAGGGTTGTGTCTGAATCAGTCTCTCTCTTCTTAATGTATAGAACATGGACCAAACCAGTTCTGTGTGGAAGCTGTTCCCGGGTGCTTATGGTTGATACAGCATTCTAACTAGAGAAAGTGTCCCATGAAAATCGGGGCAGCCTCCACCTCATGGTACTTTTGGAAGCAACTGTTAGGACAAAGTGGTTGCCAAGGCAGTGACATCATTCAGATCCTGAAGGAAGTGATCTCACCTCACTTCCTTGGTGAGGGAACTCTCTGAACTTGTGATCTAGGAAGCCAGGCACCCAGAGACAGTCCCTGTCCTAGTCCCAGTGGTCTCACATGTTTGGAATTACCAAGGACAGAGTCAGTCTTTCTTGGTACCTACAGATGTGAGGATGGCCAAATGCCAGGAAACCTGTGAAGAGGGGCTTTTCCTGAGAAAGCAGGTAGTGTCTCACCGCTGACTCTTGAGAACTTCACAGAGTTGGCCAAGCAGACATGATCTGAGACAGAAGAGGTCATTTCCGGGGAACATAGTATGGCCCACCAGTCAGAGGACACTCCGGGGAGTCACAGACCTACTAGGGGGAAGGAGGTGCCTTTGTGGGTGTGGGTGTGAGTTTGTGGTTTTGTCTCATGTTCTGAGAATAGGTAGGAAAGGCGGTTTATTTGGTATGGAGTGGAATATTTCTATTAAGTCCTTTGACAAGGCGAGTGTTTCTATGTGTGTGTATCCCACTGAGTCCATTGTTGTAGACATTAGAAAAGACAATGCATCAATGGATGTGTCCTGTCTAGTAGAAAGCTTCCCAGCATTAATCCTGCACAATTCATGAGTGGACTCTGGCTTGCCTTATGGATGGGCAACACCTACAAGCTTCCTAATTTCCTGTTTTCTCTCTCAATTCTGGCCACTCTCCAGAATAGTATCATGGTTTTGTGTCCAAGATTTGTACCACCTCCAAGATCTGTGACATGGCTATGTAATGGATAGCTGAAGGAAATGGCTAGCATCTCAGAAATCTCAGATATCTTTTGACCAGGAAAGTCTTAGTGGAGAAACCCTGCTTTGGTCCTTTTGCTTACCTATTGTTCTGTTGAATGTCAGGAAGTTTTTTGCCTCAAGCCACCACTTTGTGAAGCCTGAAAAAAAGAGTTTTCAAGTGGAAATGAATGGGCATCACCTGTGGCTCTTTGCTTAATTGCTTAGGATTGGGATATGTCTGAATCAGCCTGTTGGCCCTGTGTGAGGCTGTGGCTTAGATTTTCAGCACCTGATGGATCTAAAGATAGATCCCATGTGTGCATCCAAAACCAAAATGGCAAAAAGATCATATTTTTTGATGAACTCTCTTGCCTTCCTCTGGTAGGTTCCTGATATCCATCAAGTGAGAATAGGGATCCTTTGGGTCAAATGTGTTCTTCAAAGCCCTGCAGAGGCTAGGCCATAGGGGCTTGATTTTCATGACTCCAATTCACTTAAAGAATCTAAACCCCAAAGCTAGAAGGCCTCAAGTTGGAGAAGCCAAGCAATATTAAAGGCAGGCCTATTTGATCACTCCTGGTTCACAGGAAGAGAGTCCAGGCTACCCTGAATTTTGGCAAATGAGGGGCAGGGAGCTTATTTTGGACACTGTCGTGGGCTGCGTCACTAATGGAAACCTCCAGCGAGAGGATATGATGAGTGTCTATATGGAAGAAGATGAGGGCCATGTGAGAGTGTTTTGGTTTTAATTGTGGACATGTGTCTGGCGGTTGGAAGAGATCGCTGGGTCAAACTAGGCTTGCACTCTGGTGTGATGCCCCTTAGAGACTGAGTTCTTTACTGATCTCAGAGAATTATTGCCAGGAATTGTGTTGGAATTTTAAATGGCCATGCATGAGAGTTGCCTTTGGAAAGTGACATCTAAGCCCAAGTTGACTTTCCACAGAGGACAGGGAATCTTAGCCAGGATATCACATGATATTATTCTTAAAGACTTGGCAGCCATATTTGAGAGTCAAAACACACATGGACCATACATTGTCGACCTCAATAGGCCTGGCTTAATCTGACTTTTGGGCACTTTTGGAAGCCTTGCCTGTAAGAATTCTCCAGAGTTTTCATTGAAATGAGCTTCCTCACCATTTAATGGTTTCTGAGTGAATTGAAATCCACAGTGCCTCCAACTTCATCCTTGAAAATTGGCTAGATCAATAACATGAAATTTTTGAAATTCCCATGACCGGGTAGCACTGGAGAACATTTGGATGTCCTGTTGCTGATCATGAGTATACAGGACAGTGCCCTGATTGACTGGGTTTTATGAAAATGGTGTAGAACAGAGATTCCAGTAAGTTGGATCATGCTGAGTAGTTGTACTAGAGCAGTGGTTGGCAGGTGTGTGATAAAACATCTGTGGTGGGGGCATGTGGATCTGCCATTGGCTTCCAAATGGATTGTGACTGACATTTTGCAGTCAGTAGAACCTTATATGTAAAAGCATATTGTTATATGGAGAGGTTTCAGGGCAATGTTCAGAATCAGGTTGCTATGGTCAATGGGGCAAGCTATGTGGGATAGAAGCCTGGTTGGTGCATTCTCCTGCAGAACCCGACCCACCACACTTGACAGAACTCACTTCAGCACTGTGTCCCAGTTGAACCCTTGTATTTAATGATGCAATACCAAACTCCCAGTGCAGCAGCAAGAAACACCACGAAAGTGGAGGATGACCAAATGAATTTACAGTCCACACGGGGAGACACCAGTGGCCACAGTGTACCTACAAATAGAAAATTCAGCACTGCTGCCTCATGTTCATTGGAAAATAAGAAACCATGTCCTCCAGGTCACATAGATGCAGAACCAGATTTGATGGTCTCACTACATATGAAGCTAATGCTTCTGACAACAGCATATATTTCATTGCCCAATCTCAGAGGCAGTTTCTTCAGATGTTAAGCTGGCAGAACTTCATGTTTTTGGAGTGATTACCCTGTCCCTTTTGGAAACTCCTCTACCACTTCCAAATTTGTGAACTTCTGAGCATTTTCCATTCCACATATGTATTCACAGATTTTCTAAATCTTCTCCTCTAATTGTGTCTTATGTAGGGCGAAGGTAATGTCAAGGCATTGTTCTGAATGAGAGTGGGAAGATATTTGTGTAGCACATATTTGCATACACATTGGATACATTTTCCAATTTTCCATTCGAAATACTGAATCCCTGACACTAACACATACCCTACTAGACTTTGACTTCTTATCCTAATTTGATGGAGAATAATAACCCAAACAGAATACAAATACAAGAGGTTCACAGGAGGCATGGTGTATAATTGGACTTGCCTTTCATATGATAAATGGTAGGTGTTATAAATCTAGCGAATTTTAATTGAAACAGTTCTCCATGTGTTTTAAAAGTTAACAAATATGTGAATAACTGTCTCCCTTTCTCTGTAGCCTGTTCATCACATGTATTTTTATAAGCACATATAGAATTCTACCTGGTATCAGTCGTACATTTGGTGAGGTGGCTGGCTTGGCAGATACAAATTGTGAGAAGAGATCACACCTACTTAATGCTGTTGGAACTGAAAATTCAACATATGGGTGAGCTTCTTAGTTGAACAACATAAATCCATGTACATTAAAATTAATATTTTTGGATCTGTGGATGATATATATTTCATGGTGAATTTCAATTCACATACATAATGCTACTTTTTAATGTCTGTGTGTGTGTGTGTGTGTCTGTGTGTATATATATATATATATATATATATATATATATATATATATATATATATTCACTCTCCAGATTTTTAAAAATATTTAGTATATTTTTTATACCCTCCCTAAATTCATTCATATTCATGTATGTGGATTTATAATCAACTTTTCACAAGATTATTCTCAGAAATATTCCTCCACCTGAAATACATATTTTTTTCCTAGTACTGAAAACTAACTTTGGGGGATCACATGATGGCGGCGAATGGAGTGCATTACCCCCATGTACCGCGTCACTGTGTGGGAGAATGACGAGTTAGAACGGCTAAAACCTATCTTGTTAGGAATTTCCAGCAAATTTGGGGTGCTCCACAACCTAGTGGACATATATTCATCTCACAAGGATCAGCTACGGGGGCTCAAACGCGAGTGATTTGTCCGCACGGAGGGTCATGCTGCTTATTCAGCAAATTGCCCTGTAGCTAGAGTCTGTGGCACGCACTGGGAAACGACGAGATAGCATCGCAAATATACAGTGGTGCGGATTCTATGGGCTCCTGCCAGCTATGCAATTACTGTGCTCAGTGCTGAATTCTGGGATTGAGACGGGGATGGATGCGGTACAATTCCGTTCTCCATACCGGTCAGACCACAGAGGAAGCCAGCGTCCACCATCTTGAAGAGCTGACGTCACCATCCCTGTTTTCGACTGATCGCAGCTCATTCAGCTATAGAACAGGTAATTTCAGGATGCCATTCACCTTTGTCTCGCAGACAAATTACTCAGGCTCAGTGCTAAAGAACCCGCAGAAACTGCGTCTTGGAGCCTGCTCCTATTAGAACATACACTGAGCCCAGAGCGGCCAAATTTGGCCTCCCCGAACTGATCTTGCTCAGGGCTAAAGAACCCGTGGAAACTGCTTCCCGGTCCGGGTCTTGCTGAATAATGTGGAGGTAAATATCAACCGAGCCTTCATAGGCAGTGGCAACAGGATTGAGACGGGGCTTCTGAGGGCAAGTCAGGACTCACCCATTGCATTGGTCACCCAGCAAAGGGAACGAAATGCTGCCTTTTGCATGGGATACCAACATGGCAGAGATCTGATGTCATCAGAAAGCAGCGGAGGAGATAACTTCATTGATACCAGCGGTGACAGAAACAGTTAGTCTCCTGGTAAAGAAAGTGAGTCACAAACACCCGAGTCTCTCTCACTTTTTCATCAAGCCAGAGGGGCAGAGCAGAGCCGCTGCCCATGCTCGGAACAGGCCCAGTGACACACCTGCATGATAATCACTTCACCCCAGTTGGAATAGAGGAAGAGCAGAGCCACCGCAGGTGCCCAGAACAGGCCCAGTGACCAGCAGGCGTGGTAGTAACGTCACCTCAATTGGAGTAGTTTCAGAGCAGTGCCTTCTCCCGCACCTAGTACAATCCAAGTGGCCCACCGGCATGGTAGTCACGTCATCCCAATAGGAGTAGGGGCAGAGCAGAATCTTTGCACGTGCCCGGAACAGGCCCAGCAATCTACCGGATTGGTAGTCACGACACCCCAATTGGAGTAGCGGCAGAGCAGAGCCATCACCCACGCCCTCAAGGTAGACAAATTTGCACCTGACCAGCAGAAGAGGACCAGTGGCCTGCCAGCATGGCAGACACTTCACCCATTTGGAGTAGGGGCAGAGCAGATCCATCGCCCATGCCCTCAAGGTAGGCAGACCTGTGACCGACCACAGAACAGGCCCACCCACCCGCCGGCGTGGTAGTCACGTCACCCCAATTGGAGTAGGGGCAGAGCAGAGCCGCTGCCCGCGCCTCCAAGGTAGGCAGACCTGCGACCGATCGGCAGAACACCCCAGGGGTCCACGGGTGTGGTAGACACGTAACACCAATTGGAGGAGGGGCAGAGCAGAGCCGCCTCCCACGCCTGCATGGTAGGCAGACCTGCGACCGATCAGGAGAACAGGCCCAGCGGCCCATCAGCGTGGTAGATAGATCACCCCAATTAGAGGAGCAGCACAGCTACCCTCCGCCCCTGCAAGGAAGATTTTTCAAATATACAAGAGCAATATAAATATATAGGGGGAAAATTTCAAAATCACAACAGTTTCACCAAGCAGAAAGAAATGAGAGCCGTATGAAAAGACAAAGAAAAAAGGACCACAAGCAATGCAGGTCAACACAAATTTAGAAGAGTTAATAGCTGCAGCAGATGGAACGTCAGATAAAGAACTCAGGATATACATGCTTCAGATGATCTGGAGTCTCCAGGAAGACATTAGACAGCAAAATCAGACAATGAAAGATCACTTCGACAATGAATTACACAAACAAATCCAAGAAGCAAAAGATCAATTATACAGGGAGATAGAAGTTGTAAAAAATAACAAACAGAAATCCTAGAAATGCAGGAAGCAATAAACCAACTTAAAAACTCAATTGAGAATACTACCATTAGAGTAGAACACTTAGAAGATAGAACATCAGACAATGAAGACAAAGTATTTCAACTTGAAAAGAACATAGACAGCTCAGCAAGACTGTTAAGAAACCATGAACAGAACATCCGAGAAATATGGGATAACATAAAGAGACCAAACTTTTGAGTCATTGGGATACAGGAAGGTATAGAGGTCCAAACCAAAAGAATGAGCAATGTAATCAATGAAATAATATGAGAAAACTTCCCAGACTTGAAGAATGAGACAGACTCCCAAGTCCTAGAAGCCAACAGGACGCCGAATGTGCAAAATCATAAGAGATCCACACCTAGACACATTATAATGAAGATACCCAACATACAGAATAAAGAGAGAATTTTAAAAGCTACAAGAGAAAGGAAGCAGATTACATTTAGGGGTAAACCAATCAGGATAACAGCTGATATTTCAACACAGACTCTGAAAGCTAGAAGATCCTTGAAATATATGTTTTTGTCAGGAGCTTTAGCTTCATTTCTAGTGAAAGCATCAAAGCTGCGTCTGCATCTATGTAACCTGGAGGACATGGTTCCTTATTTTCCAAAAGACATAAGGCGGCAGTGCTGAATTCACTCTTTGTAGGTAAACTGTGGCCACTTAAGGCTAAGTGTCTCCTGTGTGGACTGTGAAGCCATTTGATCATCCTCCACTTTTCATGGTGTTTCTTGCCGCTGCACTGGGAGTTTGGTATTTGTTTCACTAAATAAAACGAGTTCAACTGAGACCCAGTGCTGAAGGGAGTTCTGTCATGTGTGGTGGGTCAGAGTCTGCAGGAGAATTCACCAACCAGGATTCTATCCCACATAGATTGCCCCCTTGACCATAGCAACCTGATTCTGAACATTGCCCTGAAAATCTGCATATAAAAAGATGCCTTTACATGGAGAGGTTTCAGACATATAAGTTTCTGCTGGATGCACCATGTCAGTCTCAAGCCCTTTCGAAGCAATGGCAGATCCACATGGCCCCACAAGAGATGTTTTATCACACATCTGCACACCACCGCTCTAGGCCCACTATTCAGTAGGCTACAAGTTACTGGCATTTCTATTCTACATCATTTTCATGAAACCCAGACAATCAAGGCACTGTCTGGTACACTCATGATGAGCAAAAGGACATGAAAGGTTCTCCAGTGCCACCTGGTCATTGGAATGGCAAAAATTTCATGGTATTTATGTAGCCACTTTTCAATGATGAAGTTGGAAGCACTGTGGGTTTCAATTCATTCAGGAACCATTAAATGGTGAGGAAGCTCATTTCAATAAAAGCTCTGGAGAACTCTCACAGGCAATTTTTCCCAAGGAGTTGGCTAGATCTCAGTTTACAAGGGCGAATCTCATTAGTGGCCTATTCCACTGCCACACAAATGACCACAATTGAAACCAAAACACTCCCACATGACCCTCATCTTCTGCCATAGAGAAACTCATCATAACCTCTTGCTGCAGGTTTCCATGAGGGGTGCAGCCCAAGACAGTGTCCAAAATAAGCTCACTTACCCCTCAATTGCCTAAAGTCAGGTTGGCCTGGACACCCTTCCTGTGAACCAGGAGTGATCAAATAGGCCTGCCCTTAATACTACTCTGCTTCTCCATTTTGACTCTTACTGATTGTTGAGTATAAATTCCTTTGTGTGAACTGGAGTCATGAGAAAATCCAAGCACCTATGCATTAGCCTCTGCAGGGCTTTGAAGAACTCATTTGACCCAAATGATATCTATTCTCACTTGATAGAGGTCAGGACTTACAGAGGAAGGCAAGAGACTTCATCCACATTGACTGCTCTTTTGGCCAATTTGGTTTTGGATTCACAGATGGGATCTTTCTGTAGATCCATCAGGTGCCGAGAATCTAAGCCCCAGCCTCACATAGGGCCAAGGGGCTGATTCAGACACATCCCTTTTTAAGCAATTAAGCAAACAGCCACAGGTGATGCCCATTCATTTTCATTTGAAAACTGTTTTCTTCAGGATTTACAAAGGGGTTGCCTGAGGCAAAGAAATTCCTGACATTCAGGGCAACAGAACAATAGGTTAGCAAAAGGCCCAAAGCAGGGTTTCTCCACTGAGACTTTACTGGTCACACTGATATCTGAGTTTTCTGAGATGCTCCCATTGCCTTCAGCTATCCAGTACATGGCCATGTAACAAATCTTGGAGGCGGTACATATCTTGGACACCAAATCATGAGACTATTCTGGAGAGTGGCCAGAATTCAGGAAGAAAACTTTAGCTTAGGAAGATAGTAGGTGTTGTCCATTCATAAGGCAAGCTGCAGTCCATTCATCAATTGCACAGGATGAATTCTGGGAAGCTTTCTACTAGACAGGACACTTCCATTGATGCATTCTCTTTTCAAATGTCAACAACCACGGACACTGTGGGATACACTTTTAGAAACCCTCGCCGTGTCAAACGACCTTCTAGAAACAATCCACTCAAAAACAAACAATCCACTATTCCTACCTATTCTCAGAACATGTGACAAAACCACAAACTCACACCCACACCCACAAAGCACCTCCTTCCCAGAAGTAGGTCTTTGATTATCCGGAGTTTCCTCTGACTGGTGGGCCATACTATGTTCCCCCGAAATGGCCTGTACTTTCTCAGATCTGGTGTCTTTGCCAGAACACCTACCTGCTTTCTCAGAAAACAGCCATCTTCATAGCTTTCCTGGCATTTGGCCATCCTCACATCAGTTGGTACCAATAAAGACTGACTCTGTCCTTGGTAAATACAATCAAGTGTGCCAACTGTGACTGGGACTGGCTCTGGGGGCCTAGCTTCCTGGTTCCAAAGTTCAGAGAGTTCCATTACAAAGGAAGTGAGGGGAGGTCACTTTTTTCAGGAACTGAATGAGGTCACTGCCTTGGCAACCACTTTGCTCTAACAGTTGCTTGCAAGGGTCCCATGAGATGGATGCTGCCCCAATTACTGTGACATTTTCACAAGTTAGAATGGTATATCAAACATAGCCACCAAGGAACAGCTCTCCACACAGGCTTGGTTTGGTCCATCTTCTCTACATTAAGAAGAGAGAGGCTGATTCAGACACAACCCTTCATCCTGACCAGGCTGTTTGCCATGGAAGATGACCTTTGCTCTCTCAGGTTCTTCATACCTGCCTACATGTTTTCCAGGGATAATTTCTGCATGGAACATTGAGGTTCTAAGTAGGTGGAAGATCCCCTCCATCCCTGCATTGCAAGACCAACTCTGTTCCAGCTCTTCTGTAATGTTAGATTGAGGGAACAGTGTATGGTTAGGCTTAATAACCAGTTCGATTTGGGTTAGGAATCATTCTACGGGATGCATAATGGTATTGGGTAACTGCGATACTTACAAGAATATATAGGTGAAATATAAGTATGAAAACAGAAATCCAGGTAAGATTTGAAGTCCAGAAAGTCATTGGGTCCTTGATTGGATTACTTAGCTTGAATTACGTTCTGCACAGATATGTCAGATAAATTGATATACAATGGCATAGGAACTTGTACCTTGGATGATTGATTGTAGAAGAGAACATCCCCTCAAACAGAGATAGTCAGTAGGATCAGGAAGATAGTCGGTAAGTATCAGAAGAACAATGAGTATAGGATTTGGACCAAAAGTTATTTATCAATAGGGTTTCGGTTAGAGAGTGAATTTCAATAACAGCACATGTGGAGGGTCTCCAACAATGATGAAGTGGGGAAAATATGTAGGAATGCAGATATCAATAGAGACATTAGGAAATCAGGCAAAGTATAAAGTGAGTGATAGGATTAGATATTTTCAACAGGGTTGAGGTTGAGCATATAATCTTAGAAAGAAACAAATATGCAGTCACCAATAGGATTGACATTTGAGAGCATAAGGCACCCTGGACATGGATGATTTTAGTAATCCATGTTCACTTTCTATTTAGGATTTGGTAGAATCATAAGTGTGACCTTTGAATTTTGTGTCCAGAATATTACTGTGATGAAATGTATTTGTAGATCAGGTGACATGAGTATTTCTTCCACTATTTCTGGAAGCAATATTTTGAAGACGTATAAATTTGTATTGGGGCTACAAAACGGTGCACCCTGTGTCTATGAATACAGAGGAAATGCATGAATAGACCATACTGTGAATAAATAATAAAACTGGTTTCAACTTGAAATAATAGATTGAAATAAATGTGAAAATATATAAGAAATCTTATATTAATATACAATCATTCATTCCAACCCATTATACTTTTAATGGAAATATGAGGATTTTGGTTTATCATGAAAAGTGTGTGAGTTTTGCTTCAAATTGATTATGGAAATCGAAAATAATTTGTTTGGAAAGAAGTCTCATGAAAAGACCAGTCAAGAAACCTGGAGGAATACATGTGTTCTGAAGCAGGAAGCGATTGAAAGTGAAACAAATGCCTATAAAATTGCAAAATTGTTGATGAAATATATGTCCTATTGTGGTAAGCCATTGTTGTAGATTGTGGCCGCCATTAGAAGATGGCGCCGGCTTCCACTGTGGCCTGTGATAAACAAATTCTTTTGTGGAGAGTTGGCACGCTATCCCTTGCCACCCTATAAGAAAGATCCACGCAGCGGCTTAAGATTGGTACGTGGGAGACTTTATTAGGCTGTGCTTGGGCACTCGCCAGTAGAGAGGGGGGTCACAAAAAGATACTTTAATCAAGGCCTGAATAAACTGCTGAAAGAAGATTCCTGAGTTGCGTCTTCCTTGCGGGCAAGGGGTCGTGACAAGTGGTGCTGAAAACCCGGGAACCAGAACTTTCAGAAGTCAGGGGTGGTGAACCAGTTAGTCCCAGGTAAGTAGGACCCGCGGTCAAAGCGGAGATCAGTCCTAGATAAGTGGGACCCGCTATCAAAGCGGAGATCAGTCCCAGATAATTGGGACCCGCTATCAAAGCGGAGATTAGTCCTAGGTAATTGGGACCCGCTATCAAAGCGGAGATTAGTCCTAGGTAATTGGGACCCGCTATCAAAGCAGCAGCTCCTCTGTAAAGCCAGAGAGAGCATTACATCTTATTGCAGCTGCACTGTGTACTTTCGCTCTTACTTTCACTTTTGTTTTTTGTATGTCTTTTGTTGTGTCATGGGTGCCGTATCTTCAAGTCCGCTTCTCCTGGCCCTAGATAACCTGTTACGTTCCAAGGGCCTAGAAGTGAAACGTAGTACTTTACAGAGATTTTTACAGAAGACAGATATTGTTGCACCGTGGTTCGCGTTCTCGGGTAGCCTCACTCTACCTAGCTGGGATAACTTAGGCACAGATCTTGACTTTGCTTCTGAGCAGGGCATATTAGATGGTGGGGTCATACCCCTTTGGAAGATGATCCGTAGTTGCCTCGCAGATGGCAGATGTCAGGAAGCACTTACTAAAGGACAAGAAGTTTTAGAGCAATTGCATGAAGAAAGATCAGAAATGGCAGGCAGTGAGGTATTTCAGGAGGGTGGGAGTGTGCGGAGCGAGAAACAGGGGAGGAAACAATTATCTCCGGCAGGCAGTGACGTATTTCAGGAGGATGGCAGTGTGCGGAGCGAGAAACAGGGGAGGAGGCGATTGTCTCTGGCACGGAGTGAAATATTTCAGGAGGAAGGGAATGTGCAGAGCGAGAAACGGGGGAGGAAACGCTTGTATCCAGATCTCAGTACACTGCGCACACTCCCATGCAAAAGTGGGTCAGAAGAGGAGGACGATGAGGAGGAGGAGCTCGGGAGACTGTCTCGGCAGCTAGGAAGTCTAACTATGGGAGAAGGGAACAAAAATAAACAGGAGCTCAGAAGAAAAAAAAAAAAATGATCCTCCGGACCCGCCGCCGTACGGTGGGGGTGTTTCGAGGAGAGCTTTCCATGCCCAAACACGGGGGCTGTTAACACTTTTACTGATGGTTCAAAGTCTGGAATGGGAGCCTACATAATTAATGACTCTCCCCCTATCCAGCATTAATTTGCTCCTGGAAATCCACAATGGGTAGAACTACAAATTGTTATTGAAGTTTTTAAACAGTGTTCTTTTCCTTTTAATCTTATTTCGGACTCCAGCTATGTGGTACAAGCACTAAAAGTCCTGGAGGCTGTGGGAACTATTAGTGATGCCCACAATGTGTCTGTTTACTTTACTCAGCTTCAACAGCTTATCTCTAACCGCACTGCTTCTTTTTATCCAATGCATATCAGGGCTCACACCTCTCTTCCTGGTCCGTTATCCCAAGGTAATGCCTGTGCGGACTTAGCCACAAGAGGTCAATTGATATGCTTGGCTTCCTCCTTAGAGGGGGCTAAGTTGTTTCACCAAAACTTCCATGTTAATGCATTAATGCTGCGCAGGCGTTTTTCCATTTCAAGAGCGGATGCTCGGCAGATAGTATTGCAATGTCCCCATTGTGTCACATTTCTTCATCCCCCTAATTATGGAGTAAACCCAAGGGGATTAAAGCCATTGATTGTTTGGCAAATGGATGTGACACATATACCTGACTTTGGTAACCTTAAGTATGTGCATTTTTCCGTTGATACGTGCTCTGGAATTATCCATGCTTCTGCTTTATCGGGAGAAAAGGCACGTAATGTCATTACTCACTGTTTAGAGGCATGGGCAGCATGGGGTGCACCTGCATCCCTTAAGACTTATAATGGAACTGCTTATACTGGCAGACAATTTACAGCTTTTTGTTCTACTATGGGAGTGCAACTTACTCATGGTTTGCCTTATAATCCTCAAGGACAAGGCATTGTTGAGCGTGCTCATCGCACCTTAAAGGAAACTTTACAAAAACAAAAAGGGGGAATAGGAGCTGAACACACTCCTAAAGAACGCCTGTCCTTAGCTCTATTTACCATTAATTTTTTGAATTTGGATATTCATGGTCACTCTGCGGCCGATAGACATGTGTCCCCTCAGCCCTCTGTGATTGGCTATGTTAAGTGGAAGGATGTTCTTACGGGCCAATGGAACGGCCCTGACCCCGTGCTGACATGGGCACGAGGATCTGTATGTGTTTTTCCCCAGGATCGTACGGAACCATTGTGGGTCCCTGAATGCTTGACAAGAAGAGTCTCGACATCAACTGACCAGCAACAAGAGATACCACAACAATCCTGTGATGAAGATCTTCATTCTGCTAAGTGCTCTGGCTCTGGTGCTGGTGCCGATGGCACAGGCGACACCAATGGGGTGGTGGGCAGTGGCACGGGCCTGGCCAATGCCGATGCCGATTCATGGTAATTCTAGTGTCCTCCCCACTCTTTTTTCAACCTCATGTGAGATGTCTGCTCCCTGTGCCTCTCCTAGAGGGGACATGGAGAGAATTTTTAATCAATCTCAAGTTAATCTCACAGGAGTTTTTGTTTCAGCCTTAGAAACGCTAATTGCATTAGCCTTAAGACCAAAAATTTGACTAACTGGGAGGACCCATTGCGGTCCAATCAGGTCTCAGGAAGCATTATCAGTGCTGTATTGAGCAAGGTAGCTTCGGGGAAGCAATCAGGCTCAGAGACCCCCCTCAAACAGCAGCTCTGCTCTTAACATAACTACCTTGGCTATTATCTCCGAGGTACTAATCCCAGTGCCTCCTTTTTCTAGTAGTATTTATAATGCCACTCATTTCAAGGCCTCTCCTTACTGTTCCCCTAATCTTGGTTTCCCCCCAACATTTACGCCTTGTCAGGATCATTCTTGGGAGAAACATCAAGTTGCTAAAGGTTTCTCCCTTTCCCCCTCTTTTAATAGGTATGTTTATAACTTTAACAATAGTGCCAGCTCCTCTACAGGAGTAGGTTGGTCCTGGTTTCAATGGCTGATTTCCAATGAAAAGGGGGCTTCAGCCGATATTTCTGCACTGGCTCAGTTGCTAGGAGCCAAAAGTTGGCTGGCTAATATTTCTGGTACTGTTAGGGAAAGTGAACAAGGTAATAGACTTACATCTGTTTCATTCAACTCTCTGTTGTATAATGCCACATTGCCTCCTGCAATGGTCTGTGTCCAATCCCCCTTCTTATTCCTTTTGGCTGAGGCCACCTCGTCGGGGATGCTGGATTGTTCTCATACTACCTGTCTCTTATCTGAGTGTTGGAATGGTTCCTGGACTGTAGCAGTGATTATGAAAATTCCAACTTTTGTCCCAATCCCGGTCACTGCGGATCCTGATAAATTCCCTATTGTTGAGCTACTTAGAGTCCGCAGAGATTTTGGAATCACAGCGGCTATAGTGACAGCCGTGGCGGTATCTGCTGCTGCAGCGGTTACGGCTGGAGTGGCTATGGCCAATCAAGTACAAACTGCTGCCACCATTAATCACCATTAATCAAGTTGTCCAACAAACTTCCACCAAACTTGAATCCCAAAATACAATTAATCAACATATTTTGTCAGGGATTTTAGCTGCCAACCAAAGAATAGACTTATAATTTTGTTCAACTAGGAAGTTCACCCATAGGTTGAATATTCAGTTCCAAAAGCGTTTAGGAGGAGTGATCTCTTCTCACAATTTGTATTTGGTGAGGAAGCCACCTCACAAAAATGTAGGTGTGATACCAGGTAGCTTTCGGTATGTGCATATAAAAATACATATGTTGAATAGGCTACAGAGAAAGGGAGACAGTAATACACATATTTTGAACTTTAAAAACACATGGAGAACTATTTAATTAAAAATTGACTAGATTAATAACACATAAACTTTATCATGCAAAAGGCAAGTCCAAATATACATCATGCCTCCTTTGAACTGCTTGTATTTATATTCTGTTTGTGTTATTTTTCTCCATCATATTAGGATTAGTAGTCAGAGTCTAGTAGGGTATGGGATAGTGTCAGGGATTCTGTATTTTGAATGGAAAATTGGAAATTGTATCCAATGTGTGTGCAAATATGTGCAACCAAAAACTTCCCACTCTGATCCAGAACAATGCCTTGACATTACCTTCGCTCCAAGTAAGACACAATTAGAGGAGAAGTGTTAGAAAATTTGTGAATACATGTCTGGAATGGAAAATGCTCAGGAGTTCACAAACTTCGAGATGGTAGAGGAGTTTCCAAAATCAAGGGATATGGTAAACACAACACCAACATGGAGCTCTTCTGGCCTAAAGACTGTTTGAGAAACTGCATGTGAGATTGGGCACTTGAAATATAAGGTGTTGTCAGAAGTTTTAGCTTTATTTTTAGTGAGACCATCAAAGATGGGTCTGCATCTATGTGACCTGGACGACATGTTTTCTTATTTTCCAATGAACATGAGGCAGCAGTGCTGAATTCTCTCTTTGTAGGTAAACTGTGGCCACTGGGGGCTTAGTGTCTCCCCGTGTCGCTGTGAAGCCATTTGTTCATCCTCCACTTTTCGTGGTGTTTCTTGCTGCTGCACAGTGAGTTTGATATTTGCTTCACAAAAAACAAGGAGTTCAACTGGGACACAGTGCTGCAGGGAGTTCTGTCACTTGTGGTGGGTTAGAGTCTGCAGGAGAATGCACCATCCAGGTTTCTATCACTCATTGCTTGCTACAATGCCCCCTTTTCCATTGCAACCTAATTCTGAACATTGCCCTGAAACCTCTCTATATAACAAAGTGCCTTTACATAAATGGGTCTGCTGGCTGGTGCAAGTCAATCACATGCTATTTGGAAGCCAATGGCAGATCCATATGGCCCCACCACAGATGTTTTGTCACACACCTGCCCACACCTGGTCAAGGCGCACTACTCAGAAGGTTCCAACTTACTGGCATCTCTGTTCTATGCCATTTTCATGAAACCCAGTAAATCAAGGCCCAGTCTGGTACACTTATGATGAGCATCAGGAGATCTAACTGTTCTCCAGTGCCACCTGGTCATGGGAATTTTAAAAATTTCATGGTATTTATCTAGCCATTTTTCAAAGATGAATTTGGAGCCACAGTGGGTTTCAATTCATTCATGAACCATTAAATGTTGTGGAAGCTCATTTCAATGAAAGATCTGGAGAACTCTCACAGGCAAGGCTTCCCAAAGAGTGGCCTAAAGGTCACATGAGGCCAGGCCCATTGAGGTCTACAATGTTAGGTTCATGGGTGTTTTGACTCTCAAATATGCCTGCCAAGTCTTTCAGAATAAAATCAGGTTATATGCTGGCTGACATTCTCAGTGCTTTGTGGAAAGCCACCCTGGGCCTAGATCTCAGTTTCCAAGGGCAACTCTAATGCGTGGCCTCCTAAAATCCCAACACAATTCATGTCAATACTTCTCTGAGGTCAGTTCCAGAACTCAGTCTCTAAGATGAATCAAACCCGAGTTAAAGCACAGGTGGACCCAGTCTTCTCTTCCAACAGCCAAATAAATGACCACAATTAAATCCAAAGCACTCCCACATTGCCCTCATCTTCTTCCATATAGACACTCATCATTACCTCTGGCTGGAGGTTTCCATGAGGGGTAAAGCACAAGACAGAGTCTGAAATAATCTCCATTGCCCTCATTTGCCTAAAGTCAGTGTGACCTGGACACCCTTCCTGTAAACAAGGAGTGATTTAATAGGCCGGCCACTAATACTGCTCTGCTTCTCCAATTTGAGGCCTACTGACTGTCAGGTATAGATTCTTTATGTGATTTGGATTCATTAGAAAACCCAAGCACCTATGGGCTAGCCTCTGCAGGGCTTTGAAAAACTCGATTAATTCAAAGGATCCCCAAATTCACTTGATGGAGGTCAGGAACCTAACAGAGAAAGGCAATAAACTTCATCTAAAATGACTGATTTTTTAGACATTTTGGTTTTGGATGCACACATGGGATCTTTCTTAAGATCCATTAGGCACTGAATATGTAAGACACAGCCTCACACACGGCCAAGAGGCTGATTCACACACATATCTCTCAAAGCATTTTAGCAAACAGCCACAGGTGATGCCCATTCATTTCCATTTGAAAACTGTTTTCTTCAGGATTCACAAAGGGGTGGCCTGAGGCAAAGACCTTCCTGACATTCAGGGCAACAGAGGAATAGGGATGCAAAAGGCCCAAAGCAGGTTTTCTCCACTGAGACTTTCCTTGTCACACTGATATCTGAGTTTTCTGAGATGCTCCCTTTCCTTTCAGCTATAGAATACATGGCCATGTCACAGAGGTTGGAGGTGGTACATAACTTGGACAAAATACCATGAGCCTACTCTGGAGAGTGGCCAGATTCAGAAAGAAAACAGGAACTTAGGAAGATAGTACGTGTTGCCCATTGATAAGGGAAGTCACAGTCCATTCATAAATTAGGCAGGATAAATGCTGGAATTCTTTCTACTAGACAGGACACATCCATAGATGAATTCTCTTTTCTAATGAATACAACCACGAACACAGAGAGTTACACAGACATAGAAACTCGCATTGTCAAAGGAATTACTAGACACAGTCCACTCCAAACCCAACAAACTGCCTTTCCTACTTATTCTCAGAACATGAGAAAAACCACAAACTCATTCCCACACCCACAAAGACACCTCCTTCCCCCAAGTAATTCTGTGACTGTCCTGAGTGTCGTTTGACTGGTAGGCCATACTATGTTCCCCCAAATGGACTGTCCTGTCTCAGATATGGTCTCCTTGGCCAAATCTGTGACGTTGTCAGGAGCCAGAAGTGGGCAAGTACCTTTTTCTCAAGAAAGGCCCCTCTACAAAGCTCTCCTGGCATTTGGCCATGCTCACATCAGTAGGTTCCAGGAAACACTGACTCTGTCCTTGGTAAATCCAAACAAGTGACCTCACTGCGACTTGGACTGGGACTGGGACTGGCTCTGGTTGCCTGGCTTCTGCATCACAAGTTCAGAGAGTTCCATCACCAAGGAAGAGAGGTGAGATCACTTACTTCAGGTAGTGAATGAGGACACTGCCTTGGCAATCACTTTGTCCTAACAGTTGCTTCCAAGGGTCTCATGAGATAGAGGCTGCCCCTACTTCCTGTGACACTTTCACAAGTTAGAATGGTGAATCAACCATAGGCACCCAGGAACAGCTCTTCACACAGGCCTGGTATGGTCCATTTTCTCTACATTGAGAACAGAGAGGCTCATTAAGATACAACCCTTCATCCTGACCAGGTTGTTTGCAATGGAAGATGAGTTTTGCTCTTTAAGGTCCTTCATAGCTGTTTATATCTTCTCCAGGAATCACATCTGCATGGACCTTTTAGGTTTTCAGCATATGGAAGATCCCCTACATTCCTGTATTGTAAGACCAACACTGTCCCTGGTCTTTTGTTAAGTGAGATTGTGGGAACAGTGTATGTTTAGGGTTTAATAACATGTTTGATTTGGGTTAGGAATCATTCTGCTAGATGAATAATGGTATTGGGAACCTGTGACATTTATTAAAACATAGAGATAAAATATAAGTATGAAAACAGAAATCTAGGTAAGATTTGAAGCTCAGAAGGACATTGAGCTGTTGATTGTGATACTTAGCTTTGAATTATGTTCCGCATATATGTCTCAGATAAATCGATAATCAATGGCATAGGACCTTGTACCTTGGATGATTGAATGGAAAAGAGAACTTCCACTCAAACAGGGAAACTCAGTAAGATTAGGAAGATAGTCAGTAGCTTTCAGAAGAAGAGTGAGTACAGGATTTGGACCAAAAATTCTTTATCAATAGGGTTTCGGTTAGAGAGTGAAAGTAAATATCATCACATGTGAAGAGTCACTCACATGGTGAACTGGGGAAAATATTTAGGAAAGCAGACATCAATAGAGACATTAGGAAATCACGCAAAGTATAAAGTGAGTGATAGGATTAGACATTATTAACTGCATTTAGGTTGAATATATAATCTTAGGAAGAAACAAATACGTAGTCACCAATAGGATTGATATTTGAGACTATTAGGCAACCTGGACCTGGATGTTTTTAGTAATCCATGTTCAGTTTCCATTTAGGCTTTGGTACAATCATAAGTGTGACTTTTGCTTTTTGTGTCCAGAATATTACTGTGATACAATGTATATGTAGATAAGGTGATCTGAGTATTTCTTCCACCATTTCTGGGAGCAATATTTTGAAGAAGTATAAATTAGTATTCGGGGTACAAACAGGTGTACTCTTTGTCTTTGAATATGGAGAATATGCATGTATAGACCATACTGTGAATAAATAATATAACTGGTTCCAACTTTAAATAATGGATTGAATTGAAATGTAAAAATATACAGGAAATCTTATATTGATATACAACCATTCATTCCAACCCGTTTTACATCTAATGGTAATATGAGGATTATGGTTTATCATGAAGAGTGTGTGAGTTTTGCTTCAAATTGATTATGGAAATTGAAAATAATTTGTTTGGAAAAAAGTCTCATAAAAAGACCAATCAAGAAACCTGGAGAAATACATGTGTTCTGAAGCAGGAAGTGACTGAAAGTGAAACAAATGCCTATAAATTTGCGAACTTGTAGATGAAATATATATCCTATGATGTGCATTAACTGAAGGAGTAGTAATGTGCCAGTGTTGAGTAAAAATGAACGTCAAAATAAACATCATGTCCCATAGGAATCTTCTTGCATTGATGTTAAACTGAGTCAGTTAATTTAGAAATATTAGGATTTGAATGCACCATTCACTGAAGTTAGTTTTCAGACCTAAGAAACAAATATGTATTTCAGGTAGATGAATATTTCTGAGAATAATCTATTGAAAATTTGATTATAACTCCACATACATGAACATGAATGAATTTTGGGACTGTACATAAGACACATCTATTTCATATTTTGAAATATATGGAGAGTGTGTATATATATATATATATATATATATATATATATATATATATATATATACACACACACACACACACACACACACACACACACAACAGACATTAAAAAGTAGCAATACATATGCCAATTGAAATTCTTCATGAAATATATATCATCCACAGATCCAAAAATCTTCATTTTACTGAGCGTGGATTTATGTGTAATATTGTTCAACTAGGAAGCTCACCAATAGCTTAAATTTTCAGTTCCAACAGCGTTTAGGAGGAGTGATCTCTTCTCATAATTTGTATCTGCCAAGTCAGCAGCCTCACAAAAATGTATGTGTGATACCAGGTAGGATTCTATATGTGCATATAAAAATATATGTGCTGAATATGCTACAGAGAAAGGGAGACAGGAATTCACATATTTGTCAACTTTAAAAACACATTGAGAGAGGGAGGGGCAGATCTGCCAATCGCTCCTTCAAGGTAGGCAGACCTGCGACCCACCGGCTGAACAGGACCAGTGGCCCGCCACCATGGAAGACACATCGCCCTGGTTGGGGGAGGGGCAATGCCGCCGGGACTGCAAGGTAGGCAGACCTGTGACCCACAGCAGGACAGGCCCAGCAATCTGCGGAGGGGCAGAGACGCCCTCCGCGCCTGCAAGGTAGGTGGACCTGCGACCACCGACAGCCCAGGCCTATGGCCCGCCAGCATGGTAGACACATCGTCCCGGTTGGGGAAGGGGCAGAGCAGCCACACGCGCCTGCAAGGTAGACAGACCTGCAAGGGACAGACAAAACAGACCCAGTGGCCCGCAGATGGTCAAAGCTGCCGCCCACGCCTGCAAAGTAGCCTGACTTGCGACCCACTGGCAGAACAGGCCCAGTGGCTGCAGAGGGGCAGAGCTGCTGCTCGCACCTTCAAGGTAGGCGGACCAGCTACCGACTGACAGAACAGGCCCAGCAGCCTGCTGGTGTGGTAGGCACATTGTCCCAATTGTAGGAGGGGCAGAGCCACCACCCGTGCCTGCGAGAGAGACTTTGAAACTATACAAGCAATAAAAATATATAGGGGAAAAATTCAATAACACAACAGTTTCACCAAGCAGAAAGAAACATGAACAGAATGAAAAGACAAGGAAAGAAAGGACCATAAGCAATGCAGGTAAAGTCAACTTTAGAAGAGGTAATATGTGCAGCAGATGGAATGTCAGATAAAGAACTCAGGATATACATGCTTCAGATGATCTGGAGTCTCAAGGAAGACATTAGAGAGCAAAATCAGACAATGAAAGATCACCTTGATAATGAATTACATAAAAAAATCCAAGAAGCATAATATCAACTATGCAGGGAGATAAAGATTATAAAATCAAACAAACAGATATCCAAGGAATGCAGGAATCAATAAACCAACTTAAAAACTCAATTGAGAATACTAAAGGCAGAGTAGAACACTTAGAAGATAGAACATCAGACAACGAAGACAAATTATTTCAACTTGAAAAGAACACAGACAGCTCAGGAAGACTTTTAAGAAACCATGAGCAGAACATCCAAGAAATATGGGATAACATAAAAAGACCAAACTTAAGAGTCATTGGGATACAGGAAGGTATAGAGGTCCAAACAAAAGGAATGAGCAATATATTCAATGAAATATAAGAGAAAACTTCCCAGACATGTAGAATGAGACAGAATCGCAAATCCTAGAAGCTTACAGGATGCCAAATGTGCAAAATTATAAGAGATCCACACCTAGACATATTATAACGAAGATGCCCAACATACAGAAAAAGGAGAGAATTTTAAAAGCTACAAGATAAAGGAAGCAGATTATATTTAGTGGTAAACCAATCAGGATAACAGCTGATCTTTCAACACAGACTTTTAAAACTAGAAGATCCTGCAATAACATTTTTAAAACACTGAAAGTAAATGGGTTCCATCCAAGAATTGTGTATCTAGCGAAATTAAGCTTCAGGATAGAAGATGAAATTAAAACTTTCCACGATAACAAAAGTTAAAAGAATTTGCAGCTAGAAAACGATTTCTTCAAAACATCCTTGGCAAAACACTACAGGAAGAGGAAATGGAAAATAACAATGAAAACCAACAGTGGGAGGTAGGACAGTAAAGGGGGGAAAATAATCAAGGAGGAAAAAAACCATGTTTAGTAACATAAATATACAAATATGGCTGGAAGAACAACCCATATCTCAATAATAACCCTAAATGTTAATGGCTTAAACTCACCAATTAAGAGACACAGGCTAGTAGAATGGATCACAAAACAAGACCCAACAGTATGCTGCCTACTGGAGACACATTTGTTAGGAAAAGATATACATAGACTGAAGGTGAAAAGTTGGGAAAAATCATATCACCCATATGGACTTCGGAAACAAGCAGAAGTGTCCATACTCATATCAAATAAAATAGATTTCAAGCTAAAGTTAATCAAAAGGGATAAAGAGCAACACAACATACTTCTCAAGGAAACCATACACCAACAAGACATAACAATCATAAATATATATGCCCCAAACATTGGTGCAGCTATGTTCATTAAACAAATTCTTCTCAAGTTCAAGAGTCTAATAGACCACCATACAATACTCATGGGAGACTCAAACACACCTCTCTCACTACTGGACTGATCTTCCAAACAAAAGTTGAATAATGAAACTATAGAACTCAATAACACAATTAATAACCCAGACTTATGATATATATAGAATATACCACCCAACATCAAGCAGCTACACTTTTTTCTCAGCAGCACATGGATACTTCTCAAAAAATAAATCATATATTATGTCACAGAGCAACTCTTAGACAATATAAAGGAGTAGATATAATACCAGGCATCTTATCTGATCATAATGAAATGAAACTGAAAATCAACGATAAAAGAAAGAAGGAAAAATCATGTATCACTTGGAGAATGAAAAATAAGTTACTGAATGATCAATGGGTTATAGAAGACACCAAGGAGGAAATTAAAAAATTCTTAGAGATAAATGAAAACACAGACATAACATATCGGAATCTATGGGACACATTGAAAGCAGTTCTAAGAACAAAATTCATTGCTTAGATTTCATTCCTTAAAAAAAGAAAAAAAAAAACGACAAATAAATGATATCATACTTCATCTCAGAATCCTAGAAAAAGAAGAGCAAAACAACAGCAAAATAAGTAGAAGGCAAGAAATAATTAAAATTAGAGCTGAAATTAATGAAATCGAAACAAAAGAAACAATTGAAAAAATTGACAAAATTAAAGATGGTTCTTTGAAAAAATAAATCAAAACGACAGACCCTTAGCCAAGCTAACAAAGAAAAGAAGAGGGAGAACTCAGTATCACAACAGATAGTTCAGAAATACAGAAGATAATCCGAAATTATTTTGAATTCTTATTTTTCAATAAAATAGAAGATAGTGAAGGCATCGATAAATTTCTCAGTCATATAATCTGCCCAGATTTAGTCAGGAGGATATAGGCAACCTAAACAGACCCATAACAATTGAGGAAATAGAATAAACCATCAAAAGACTACCAACTAAGAAAAGCCCAGGACCGGATGGGTATACAGCAGAGTTTTACAAAACCTTTAAAGAGGAACTAATACCAATACTTTGCAAGCGATTTCAGGAAAAATGCAAAAATCCTCAATTAAATTGTGGCGAATCGGATACAAAAACATATTAAAAAAATTGTGCACCATGATCAAGTAGGATTCATCCCTGGGATGCAAGGCTGCTTCATTATACAGAAATCAATAAATGTTATTCATCACATAAATAGACTTAAAAATAAGAACCATTTGATCATCTCGATAGATGCAGAAAAAGCATTTGACAATGTTCAGCATCCCTTTATGTTCAAAACTCTGGAAAAACTAGGGATAACAGGAACATACCTCAATAATGTAAAAGCAATCTATGCTAAGTCTCAGGCTAGCATCATTCTGAATGGAGAAAAATTGAAGGTATTCCCTCTAAAATCTGGAAGAAGATAGGGATGCCCTCTCTCACTACTTCTGTTCAACATAGTTCTCGAAACACTGGCCAGAGCAATTAGAGAGATTAAAGAAATCAAAGGCATAAAAATAGGAAAAGAAGAACGTAAATTATCACTATTTGCAGATGACATGATTCTATACTTAGCAGACCCAGCAAGGTATACAAAGAAAGTATTAGAGGTAATAAATGAATTCACCAAAGTGGCAGGATATAAAATCAATACGCATAAATCAAAGGCATTCCTGTATATCAGCAACAAATCCTCTGAAATAGAAATGAGGACAACAACTCCATTCAAAATATCCACACACACACAAAAAAAATACTTGGGAATCAACCTAACAAAAAAGGTGAAAGACTTATAAAATGAAAACTACAGAACCCTAAAGAGAGAAATAGAAGAAGATCTTAGAAGATGGAAAAATATACTATATTCATGGATAGGCAGAACTAACATCATCAAAATGGCAATATAACCAAAAGTTCTCTATATGTTAAATGCAATGCCAATCGGGTCTAAAAGCATGCAATGGAGGAAGGATAGCATCTTCAACAAATGATTCTGGGAAAACTGGAAATTCATATGCAACAAAATGAAACTGAATCCATTTCTCTCGCCATGCACAAAAGTTAACTCAAAATGGATCAAGGAGCTTGATATCAAATCAGAGACACGGCATCTGATACAAGAAAAAGTTGGCTATGATCTACATACTGTGGGGTTGGGCTCCAAATTCCTCAATAGGACACCATTAGCACACGAGTTAATACCTAGAATCAACAAATGGGACTTACTCAAACTAAAAAGTTTTTCTCATCAAAAGAAACAATAAGAGAGGTAAATAAGTAGTCTACATCCTGGGAACAAATCTTTACTCCTCACACTTCAGATAGAGCCCTAATATCCAGAGTATACAAAGAACTCAAAAAATTAAACAATAAGAAGACGAATAACCCAATCAACAAATGGTCCAAGGACCTGAACAGACACTTCTCAGATGAGGACATACAATCAATCAATAAGTACATGAGAAAATGCTCACCATCTCTTGCAGTCAAAAAAATGGAAAACAAACCCTCCCTAAGATACCATCTCACTCCAGTATGATTGGCAGCCATTAAGAAGTCAAACAACAAGTGCTGGCGAGGATGTGGGGAAAAGGGTACACCTGTACATTGCTGGTGGGACTGCAAATTGGTGCAGCCAATTTGGAAAGAAGTATGGAGATTTTTTGGAAGCTAGGAATGGAACCACCATTTGACCCAGCTATTCCCCTTCTCGGTCTATTCCCTAAGACCTAAAATGTGCATGCTGCAGGGACACTGCTACATTGATGTTCATAACAGCACAATTCACAATAGCAAGAGTGTGGAACCAACCTAGATGCCCTTCAATAGATGAATGGAAAAAAAATGTGGCATTTATACACAATGGAGTAATACTTGCATTAAAAAATGTCAAAATCATAGAATTTGCAGGGAAATAGATGGCATTAGAACAGATTATGCTAAGTAAAGCTAGCCAATCCCTAAAAAAACAAATGCCAATAGTTTTCTTTGATATAAGGAGAGTAACTAAGAACAGATTTGGGAGGAAGAGCATGAGAAGAAGATTAAGATTAAACAGGGGTGACAGGTAGAAGAGAAAAGGAAAGAGAAGGGAAATTGCATGGAAATGGAAGGAGACCCTCATGGTTATACAAAATTCCATACAAGAGGAAGTGAGGGAAAAGGGGGGAAAAAACCAAGGGGGAGAAATGAATTACAGTAGATGGGGTAGGGAGAGAAGATGGGAGAAGAGGGGATGGGGGATTGTAGAGGATAGGAAAGACAGCAGACTACAACAGACACTAGTATTGCAATACGTAAAACAGTGGATGTGTAACAGATGTGATGCTGAAACCTGTATACGGAGTAAAAATGGGAGTTCATAACCCACTTGAATCAAAGTGTGAAATATGATATGTCAAGAAATAGGTAAATTTTGAACAACCAACAATAAAAATTAAAGGAAAAAAAACACATAGAGAACTATTTTAATGAAAAATGGACTAGACATATAACACCTACGCTTTATCATGCAAAAGGCAAGTCCAACTATACACCATGCCTCTTCTGAACGGCTTGTATTTCTATTCTGTTTGTGTTATTATTCTCCATCATAGTAGGATTAGTAGTCAGAGTCTAGTAGGGTATGGGTTAGTGTCAGGGATTCAGTATTTTGAATGGAAAAAAGGAAAATGAATCCAATGTGTATGCAAATATGGGCTACACAATAAATTACCCACTCTCATCCAGAACAATGGCTTCACATTACCTTCGCCCCAAATAAGACACAATTAGAGAAGAAGAGTTAGAAAATCTGTGAATATATATCTGGAATGGAAAATGCAAAGGAGTTCACAACCTTGGATGTGGTAGAGGAGTTTCCAAATGTAAGGGACAAGGTAAACACTCCACAAACTTGGAGCTCTGCTGGCCTAAAGACTTCTTGAGAAACTGCCTCTGAGGTTGGGAACTCAAAATATATGTTGTTGTCAGGAGCTTTAGCTTTCTTTCTAGTGAGACCATCAGAGCTGGGTCTACATCTATGAGACCTGGAGGACGAGGTTTCTTATTTTCCAATGAACACTAGGCTACAGTACTGAATTATCTCTATGTAGGTAAACTGTGACCACTGGGGTCTAAGAGTCTCCCCGTGTGGACTGTGAGGGCATTTGGTCATTCTCCACTTTTCGTGGTGTTTCTTGCTGCTGCACTGGGAGTTTGGTATTTTCTTCACGAAATACAAGGAGTTGAACTGGGACACAGTGCTGGAGGGAGTACTGTCATGTGTAGTGGGTCATGGTCTGCAGGAGAATGCACCAACCAGGCTTCTAGCCCACATAGATTGTCCCCTTGTCCATAGCAACCTGATTCTGAACATTGCCCTAAAAATTCTCCATATACCAATATGCATTTACATATAAGAATTTCCTGGCTGCACCACGTCAGTCACATGCCATTTGGAAGCAATGGCAGATCCACATGGCCCCACCACGGATGTTTTATCACAAACATGCACACCACAGCTTGCGCCTACAATTGAGGAGTATTCAACTTACTGGCATCTCTGTTCTACACCAATTTAATGAAACTCAGTCAATTAGGGCACTTTCTGGTACACTCATGATCAGCAACAGGGCATACAAAGGTTCTCCAGTCACCTGGTCATAGGAATTTCAAAAATTTCATGGTATTTATCTAGCTATTTTTCAAGGTGGAAGTTGGAGGCACTGTAGGTTTCAATTCATTTAGGAACCATTAAATTGTGAGGAAGCTCATTTCAATGAAATCTCTGGAGGACACTCACAGGCAAGTCTTCCCAAAGAGTCGCCAAAAGGTCACATGAAGCCAGGCCCATTGAGGTCTACAGTGTGAGGTCTATGTGTGTTTTGACTATGGCTGCCAAGTCTTTCAGAATAAAATCTTGTGATATCCTGGGTGAGATTCCCAGTGCTCTGTGGAAAGCCACCCTCAGCCTAGGTCTCAGTTTCCAAGGGCGAGTCTCATGTGTGGCCTCCTAAAAACTCAACACAATTCATGCCAATACTTCTCTGAGTTCAGTTCCATAACTCAGTCTCTAAGGGGAATCAGACCAGATTTCAAGTCCTGGTTGACCTACTCATCTCTTCCAACCCCAACACAAATGACCAAAATTAAACCAAAACATTCCCACATGACCCTCATCTTATTGCATATAGACACTCATCTTAACCTCTGCCTGGAAGTTTCCATGAAGGACACAGCCCAAGACAGTGTCCAAAATAGGCTTCCTTGCCCCTTATTTTCCTAATGTCAGGGTGGCCTGGACACCCTTCCTGTGACCCAGGAGTGATCAAATAGGCCTGCCGTAATACTGCTCTGCTTCTCCAATTTGAGGCCTACTGACAGTGGGGTTTAGAATCTTTATGTGAATTGGAGTCATGAGAAAACACAAGCACCTCTGGGCTAGCATGTGCAGGGCTTTGAAGAAATCATTTGACCCAAAGGATCCCTATTCTCACTTGATGGAGGTCAGGAACCTTACAGTGGAAGACAAGAGACTTTATGCTCAATGACTCCTCTTTTGGGCATTTCGGTTTTGGATTCACACATGGGATCTTTCTTTATATCGATCAGGTGCTAAGAATCTAAGCCAAAGCCTCACACAGGGCCAAGAGGCTGATTCAGACACACCCCTTTCTAAAGCAATTAGGCAAAGAGCCACAGGTGAGGCACATTCATTTCCATTTGAAAAATGTTTTCTTCCAGCTTCACAAAGGGGTGGCCTGAGGCAAAGAAATTCCTGAAATACAGGGAAATAGAACAAAAGGTAAGCAAAAGGCCCAAAGCACGGTTTTTCCACTGAGACTTTACTGGTCACACTGATATCTAAGTTTTCTTAGTTGCTCGCCATTCCCTTCAGCTATCCAGTACATGGCCATGTCACAGAGCTTGAAGGTGGTACTTCGCTTGGACACAAAACCATGAGCCTATTCTGGAGAGTGGCCACAATTCAAAAATAAAACCAGACCTTAGGAAAATAGCAGGTGTTGCCCATCGATAAGGGAAGTCACAGTGCATTCATATATTCGGCTGGATGAATGCTGGGAAGCTTTCTACCAGACAGGACACATCCATTCATGCATTCTCTTTTCTAATGTTTACAACCACGGACCCAATGGGATACACAGACATAGAAACACTTGCCTTATCAAATCACTTATTAGAAACAGTTCACTCCAAACCAAACAAACCGCCATTCCTACCTATTCTGAGAACATGAGACAAAAGCACAAACACACACCCACACCCACAAAGCACCTTCTTCCCCCAAGTAGGTCTCTGACTATCCGGAGTGTCCTCTGACTATTGGGCCATACTATGTTCCCCTGAAATTGCCTGCCCTGTTTCAGATCTGGTTTCCTTGGCCAACTCTGTAAAGTTGTCAGGAGGCAGCGGTGATCCACTACCTGCTTTCTCAGGAAAGGCCACTCTTCAGAGCTTTCCTGGCTTTTGGCCATCCTCATGTCAGTAGGTACCAACAAAGACTGATTCTGTCCTTGGTAAATCCAAAGAAGTGAGACCACTGCTACTGGGACTGGAATGGGATTTGGGTGCCTGGCTTCCTTGATCCCAAGTTCAGAGAGTTCTATCACCAAGGATGTGAGGTGAGGTCTGAGGTCACTTCCTTCAGGAACTGAATGAGCTCACTCCCTTGGCAACCACTTTGTCCTAACAGTTGCTTACAAGGGTCCCCTGAAATGAAGGCTGCCCCTACTTTCTGTGACAGTTTCACAAGTTAGAATGGTATATTAACCATAGGCAACCGGGAACAGCTCTCCACACAGCCTGGTTTGGTCCTTCTTCTCTACATTAAGAAGAGAGAGGATGATTCAGACATATCCCTTCATCCTGACCAGGTTGTTTGCAAGAGAAGATGACTTTTGCTCACTCAGTTCCTTCATAGCTGCCTACAACTTCTCCAGGGATCATTTTTGCATGCACCTTTGAGTTTCTTAGCAATAGGAAGTTCCCCTACATTCCTGTATTGTAAGACCTACTCTGTCCCTACTCTTCTGTAAAGTTAGATTGAGGGAACAGTGTATGGTTAGGGTTAATAACAGGTTCAATTTGCATTAGGAATCATTCTGCTGGATGAATAATGGTATTGAAAACCTGCGATATTTACAAGAATATATAGGTGAAAATTAAGTATGAAAACAGAAATCTAGGTAAGATTTGAAGCCCAGAAGAGCATTGGGACCTTGATTGTGATACTGAGCTTTGATTTATTTTCTGCACAGTTGTCTCAGATACATCAATATACAATGGCAAAGGTCCGTGTATTTTGGATGATTGATTGTCAAAGAGAACTTCCAGTCAAAAAGGGTTAATCAGTAGGATTAGGAAGATAGTCGGTAGGTTTAGAAAGGAGAGTGAGCATAGGATTTGGACCAAAAGTTCTTTAGCTATAGGGTTTTGGGTATAGAGTGAATGTAAATGTCACCACATGTGAAGAGTCAGTCACAATGATGAACTGGGGAAAATATGTAGGAAAGCAGATATCAATAGAGACATTAGGAAATCTGGCAAAGTGTAGTCCGTAGTGAAAGGTTAATAAAATAGGTACTTATCACATCCTGTTTTCTGTATGCTTAATAAAACACTGTTGAAATCTTGAGAAATGTTTGCTAGTCTTGTTCCCAGAATGTGCTGTCCTCAGCTGCCAAACTGCAGAAAGTAATTCCTCACCCGGTTGCCCACAAACAGCTCACTCGCCCGGACCCATCAATAAACATCCTGCCCTGCCCTCTCCAAGGAAAGTATATAAGCTCTGCTTAAGCTGTTCTCAGGGCTCTCTGCTCTATTCAAGTGAACTCTGAGCCCCAGCATGCTGGACCCATAATAAACCCTTTGCTTTTGCATGAGACAGTCTCTTGGTGGTTTCTTCCCCGGACGCTCGCCCGACCTTTACATATGGAGGTTCCACTGAGATCCAGCAGCGGCAGATGAGAGACCCCAACGGGCTCCTCTCGGGGTATGTAAGGTGCCTCTTTCTAGTTTCAGGTTTCAGGTTAGGGCTTGGCAAATGGCTGTTGATGAAGAGTGTGAGCTCTCTCCGACGGTGGCTGAGAGACATGTCATAGAGCCACAGGCCACGTCACTGGGGGACTCCCCAGAGGACTCGGGAAATCGAGGAACAATAGTCTCCTCGACTCAGTGATATTTTGTTTCAGATTCGGTATTGCCAGCCCATCGGGTTTTGCCGGCTACTCAGTCCTGGTCTCAGTGTTGGACGTCCATTGCCTGTCTTTATTGTATTGTCTTGTCTGTGTCGTGTGTCGTTGCTTTTACTGATTGTTTATCTTTCATTATGGGATAGAGCACTTCAATGCCTTTTTTGCTGACCCTTGATCATTGCACCAAAGTCCGCTTAAGGGCTCAGAATCTTTCTTTTTCAGTTAAACGCTGGACCTGGCAGACTCTCTGTGCCTCAGAATGGCCCACCTTTGGATTCAGATGGCCCCTAGAAGGATCTTTCTACTTCCCACTAATTTAAAAAGTCAGAGATATTGACTTTCAGCCAGTGCCACATAGACATCAGGATCAAGAGACATATATCTTAACTTTGCAGGACCTCTGCAATTCTCCTCCTCCATGTGTGAAGCTTTTCCTTGCCCCTGCCCCCGCTCCTACTCTTTCCGTCATGCTCTCTCAAACCTTCTGCTTCTCCTCCTCCTTCAACCTCTGTTCTCCCTGAGTCACAAGATTTTACTCTACTGGACTCTCGTCCTACTACTTATTCCCTGCCCTCGTCCCCCAACCCCCAACACCCTCTAAGTAATTCCCCTGCTGCTGTCTCAGCCTCTCCGCCATTGGAGGAAGCTAAGCGAGCCCAGCGCACTCCAGATAACTCCCCTGCGGAAAACACAGCCCCTCCTTTCCTGGAGGTTGCTGGCCCGGCTAAAGGAATTTGCCGGCGTTGAATGATTGAAATCCCTGGAACTCACGTGATGCTCCCTCTCCATTTCTAAGGAACAATGATTGATGACAACCATGGGGGAAAAATGCAAGCCAACCAGTATTTACCTTTCTCCTCTTCAGACCTAAATAACTGGAAAAATAACAATCCCCCTTTTACCGAGGACCCCACCTGGGTCTCAGGTGTGGTTGAGTCATTGATGTTTTCACACCAGCCTACTTGGGATGACTGCCAACAACTCCTAGGGACTCTCTTCATGACAGAGGAACAAAAGAGAATCTTCCTGGATTCTAGAAAAAAATATTCTCGGACCAGATGGGTGACCGACAAAACTTCCCAACATATGCAAAGCCGCCTTTCCCTTGCACCGACCCAACTGGGACCCCAAAACCTGTGAAGGTAATGAGCATCCTTCCTCTTATTGCCGGGCTCTAATAGTGGGTATCTTAGTGGCCGCTAGGCGACCAACTATTTTGGCCAAGGTAAGAGAGATTATTCAAGGGACTGATGAATGTCCCTCCATGTTCCTACAGAGAATTATGGAGGCATATAGGAAATTTAATCCTTTCGATCCTCAGGGAGAGAATCAAAAGGCATCTGTCATGGTGGCCTTTATTGGGCAAGCTGTTCTGGATATTAAAAGACAGTTACAATGCTTAGATGGATTACAAGATATGACTTTGAGAGGTTTAGTCAGAGAAGCCAAGAAGCTATACTATAAGAGAGAAACTGAGGAAGACTAGGGAGCAAAGGGATGATAAAAGAAACAAAAGACAGACTAAGGCATTTACTAAGATCCTGGTCACAACAACAAATAGACCAGAAATAAAGAAACATGGAGACAGGAAGGGACACCGGGGCCCACACAAGAGGCCACCCCTGGCCTCAATTCAATGTGCCTACTCAAAAAAAAAGGACACTGGGCTAAAGAGTGCCATAGAAAGAGACAGCCAGGCCAGCTGGACATTCTGACTCTGTAGGATTACTAAGAAAGTCGGGGCTCAGATCCTCTCCCCGAGCTCAGGGTAACTTTTGAAGTGGAGGGGACACCAGTATACTTTGAAGTGGATATAGGGACAAGATATTCTGCCTTTAAGGCCCCATTGGAACCTCTATCAAATAAAAGGTCTCTAATTCAAGGGGCTAATGGCAGTAAATATCGGGCTTGGACAACTAAGAGGACCATGGACCAGGGGAAAGGAAAAATCCATCACTCATTCCTAGTAATCCCAGAATGCACGGCCCCATTGATTGGCAGAGATCTGCTCACAAAGCTCTGGGCCAAAATAACTTTTTATCCTGAAGGCCCCCAAGTGGAATTTCTAAATCCTTCAGTAAAAACTCCTATAATCACGGCTCTAACTATGTCAGTAGAAAATGTACATCAAATCACTCACCTTGGTTCAAAGAAACTGCATTCATTTCTGAAGGATCAAGAACAGAGTTTTCCATTAACCAACTCACAGTGAAAGGAAACAACTGAATGGATAACAAAAGCCTGTTGGGTCCATCAATTGGTTAATTCTTACCCTTCCAAGCTTCCTGCAGGAAAGCACCTACGAGGAACCAGACCAGGACAATTCTGGGAAGTGGACTTTACTGAAATTAAGCCAGCAAGGAATGGACTTAAATATCTCCTAGTCTTTGTAGATACATTTTCAGGATGGATTGAAGCCTCCCCCCCCCCCAAAAAAAAAAAGAAAAGAAAAAAAAATGAAACAGCGCAAATGGTGGTCAAGAAGATCCTGGAAGATATTTTTCCAAGGTACGGCCTGCCTAAAGTAATAGGGTCTGATAATGGACCGGCGTTCGTGGCCCAGGTAACTCAGAGGTTAGCAAGGACCCTGGGGATTAATTGGAAGTTACATTGTGTTTACAGACCCCCGAGTTCAGGACAGGTAGAAAGAATGAATAGAACCATTAAAGAGACCATAACGAAATTAAACTTAGAGACCGGCATAAAAGATTGGACTATGCTCCTGCTTTATGTACTGTTTCATGCAAGAAATACTCAATCTATTTCTTTGTGTAACCTCACACCCTGTGAAATTCTCTATGGTGTCCCTCCTCCAGGAAGGGACCTACCCCAACTCTAAGACCTAACGATTCCTTCCACACCCCCTTGCTTAACAGACTTAAAGCTCTTGAAAGAACTCAGGGATACCTGTGAAAACAGATGGCCACTGCCTGCCAACCTGGGGATGAGGGGACTCTACAGCGATATCAAGTAGAGACTTCGTCTATGTAAGATGACATCTGGTGTCATCCCTGGAACTCCGCTGAAAAGGACCATACCAGGTGCTACTTATAACACCTACAGGGTAAAGGTAGTCAAAATCACTTCCTGGATCCCTACCTCTCATCTCAAGCCTGTGCCCTGTCCAGACTCTGGCTGGAAACTGGAAAAGACTGGAAACCCTTTCAAATTGTGGATTCGCTGTGTGGATAAGGCTATAGACTCTCCCCTTGACCACCAGTAGTCCTAACCCTCATAAGCCTGTTCAGCAGCGATGGCTGATCACAAATCCTACTGGAACGGAAGTATGGTCTATCTTGCATACAGCCCGCTTAGGGACCTGGTGGCCATCTCTCCAGCCAGACATTTGTCAGCTGCGTATAGGTCTTCCCGATTGGGATATCCCTAATGAAGAGGATCCCACTAAAATTCCATTAAATTCCTTCCATACCATAGATAATGGAAACAAACATTATTGATGTAGGGACACGCGAGCCAGATGCTGGTTGGCTAGCCTAGATTACTATGTTTGCCCAGTGTACTATCAAAGCCACAAACAGTCAAGGCTGTGTGCGGGGAACGCCGACATCTTCTGTAAGTCATGGGGATGTGAGCATACAGGGACTGCCACATGGAACCCAAACTACTCATGAAATTCTCTACACAGCATTGGCCATATTACCAATTAGACAACCAAAACCGATGGCCCCCAGAGGGGTCTCTAGATCCTCAAATTCTGTGTGACCTTTTTAACTTCTGCAAGTGCTCAAAAGGGTGAAAGGAGATTCCTCTATGTGGAGGCCTTTTCTCTCCTTTGCTCACATCGTGAACTATGCTTCTCCAATACATGCTCACCCTCAGCCTTCTGCTCTAGACTCTCTGTTGTCACTCCCACCTCATCAACTTGATTTCTCCCCTCCAATTACTATATTAAAAACCCAAACATCCACCGTTTCTCAGACCATTGCCCCCTTGCTGAGGTAGCAGGTATTGAGGTAACCCTCCACTCACTCACTCCTCTCTTCTCCTGTCAGTGCCCACACTGGGTCCCACCAGGTCCTCTTACCAGCTAACCCAGAGCTCAAACCAGCTGAGAAGAGCCCTCAGACCCCTATCCAAGATGTAATGAAAATGGCCTTTAAAGTTGCTTTGCCATCACTGAAAACAGGTTACTAAGTATTTAAAGTCCCTTACAGGCTTTTTGGGATACTCACTCCCATCTCCCGCTCTGTTCTACCCGTTCTACTACTCATGTTTTTGTTGCTAGGAAGATCTCAAAACCCTTTTCCATTATTTTTTTACATTTCTCCTTCCTCATTCTCAGATCCAAAGAGCTGCTCTCAGCCCTGCATTCCCCGTCTTCCCCCTCTGTACCAGGCCCACAGGAAAGTCTTAACTGACCTTATCCAGAAGTTTTCACCATGGCTAACTTTAGGACTTTCAGCAAAAGAGTCCCTATAAAAGAGTTCAGTGTAGATAAACTTCCTCTTTTTGTGTTGCCCTGGTCTACCTGGCAACTGGCTGAAAAAAATCAGCACTCCTGAGCTAGACACACCCTTACTAGTTTTTCACAACATATGTGATCAAGGCTTCTGTCCTTTAGCTGGGGCTTCATAGAGATGGCTACATTGCTAAGATGAATAAGTTAAAAACTGGGCTCCATGGAAACAGCTGGCAGGGGGAAAAAAAGGGAAAAAAACGCTCTCCCCCACCCAGGTGTCCTTGAAAAGTTAACTTGCCCAGAACTGAGGAAAAATCAGAAACAAAAACTGCTCTTTGTGAACTTCTGCAGACTGTGAACTTCAGAGCCCCTTCCCTTACATGTTGGGTACAAAATTCTGAAACTACCTAAACTTGGGTTTCAGGGGATTAATTGATTACAACAGAAGCAATGCCCTCTGAATCTGGTTGCAACCAAATATGACTGTTTCCTTGTCTTTGGTGCTATCTTAGGTGCCTTGCCTTGTCCGTCCCTACAACAATATAATTCTATATACTTAAACGTTGTTTATGTTTTTATGAAATGGTCAACAGAAGTGATTAATTGTGTAATGGTGCAGATGTTTCCCAGAGTGCTCTATTATGACGCAGGTTCATTGGAAGATCAAATAGAGGGGCATACAACCCGGCTCAGTTGGGAACATATATCTCTCACCTTAGCCATTCTATTATGAATAGGAGTTGCTGCCTGGGTTCGCACAGGAACCACTGCCCTGGTCCATGGGACACAACAAATGACCCAATTAGAAGAAGCAATAGATCAAAACTTAAAGATATTAGAAAATTCCATCACAACTTTGCAGGAATCTTTTACCTCTCTCTTTGAAGTTGTTTTACAGAAAAGTCGAGGTTTGGACCTCCATTTCATGAGAGAAGGGAGCCTTTGTGCTGCATTGAGGAAAGAATGTTTTTTTTTTTTTTTTTTTTTTATGTCGACCATACTGGAGTTGTAACAAACCCTATGAGTAAATTAAAAAGATGCCTTGAAGAGCATCAAAGAGAGATAGAGACCCAAAATTGGTGGTTTGAGTCTTGGTTTACACAGTCCCCCTGGTTAACTACGTTTTAATCAACCCTGGCCGGTCAAATAATAATCCTCATTTTATTGCTTACTATAAAACCCTGTTTCTCAACCATGTAATTTCTTTTCTCCAAGCTCAAATTGGACAAGTTAAACTTATGTTAATACCCCACTAGCATACATAAAATGTGACACCCCCCAACAATCACTTTTATGATTAAAAGTAGCCAGAAAAGAAGTGGGGAATGAAATGTTAATAAAATATGTACTTGTCACTTCCTGTTTTTCTGTATGCTTAACAAAACACTGTTGAAATGTTGAGAAATGTTTCCTAATCTTGTTCCCAGAATGTGCTGCCCCCAACTGCCAAACTGCAGAATGTACTCCCTCACGCGTTTACACACAAACTGCTAACTCGCCCTGACCCATCAATAAACTTCCCTCCCTGCCCTCTCCAAGAAAATTATATAAGTTCTGCTTAAGATGTTCTCAGGGCTCTCTGCTCTATTCAAGTGAGCTCTAAGCCCCAGCATTCTGGACCCCAAATAAACCCTTTCTGTTGCATGAGATAATCTCTTGGTGGTCTCATCCTCTGACACTCGCCCTACATTTACTTGGATGATTGAATGTAGATGAGAACATCCATTCAAAAGTGATAGTCGGTAAAATTAGGAAGATAGTCTGTAGGTTTAGGAAGAAGAGTGAGTATAAAATTTGGAACAAAAGTTCTTTAGCAATAGGGTTTCGGTTACAGAGTGAATGTAAATGTCAACACAAGTGAAGAGTCAGTCACAATGATGAATTGGAGAAAATATGTTGGAATGCAGATATCAATACAGACATTACAAAATCAGGAAAAGTATAAAGTCAGTGATAGGATTAGACATTTTCAACAGGGTTGAGTTTGAATATATAATCTTAGGAAGAAACGAATATGTAGTCATCAATAGGATTGATATTTGAGAGCAATAGGCAAATTGGACATTGATGTTTTTAGTAATCCATGTTCACTTTCCATTTAGGCTTTGGTACAAATATAAGTTTGACCTTTGAATTTTGTGTCCAGAATATTACTGTGATAACATGTATATATAGATCGGGTGACATAAGTATTTCTTCCACCATTTTTGGGAGCAATATTTTGAAGACTTATAAATTAGTATTTGGGGTACAAACAGGTGTACCCAGTGTCTATGAATTTAGAGATAATGCATGAATAGACCAACTGTGAATAAGTAATATAACTGGTTCCACTTTAAATGTGGATTGAATTGATATCTGAAAATATAAAAAATCGTATATTGATATACAATCATTCATTCCAACAAGTTATACATCAATGTTAATATTAGGGTTATGGTTTATCATGAAGGGTGTGTGAGTTTTGCTTCAATGTGATTATAAAAATCGAAAATAATGTGTTTGTAAAAAAGAATCTTGAGAAGACCAGTCAAGAAATATGGAAGAATACATGTGTTCTAAAGTAGGAAGTGATTGAAAGTGAAAAAATGCCTATAATTTTGTGATCTTTTTGATGAAATATATATCCTATGATATGCATAAACTGAAGAAATAGTAATGTACCAGTGTTGAATTAAAATGAACATCAAAATACACATCATGTTCCATATGAATCTTCTTGCATTGAGGTTAAACTGGGTCAGTTACTCTAGATATATTAGGATTTGTATGCAACATTCACTGAAGTTAGTTTTCAGTACTAAAAACAAAAAAAGTATTTCAGGTGGATGAATATTTCTGAGAATAATATTTAGAAAAGATGATCATAAATCCACATACATGAATATGAATGAATTAAGGGAGTGTATATTAAGATACAAATATTTCATATTTTGAAAAATCTGGAGAATGTGTGTATATATATATATATATATATATATATATATATATATATATACACACACACACACACGCATATATATACATACAAACACACATATATATACATACACACACACATTAAAAACTAGCAATATATATGCTATTCGAAATTCATCATGAAATATATATCATTCACAGATCTAAAAATATTCATTTTACTGAACATGGATTTATATATAATGTTGTAAAACTAGGAAGCTCACCCATTGGTTATATTTTCAGTTCCAACAGCGTTTAGGAGGAGTGATCTTCTCTCACAATTTGTATCTGCCAAGTCGTTCACCTCACAAGAATGTAGGTGTGGTACCAGGTAGGATTCTATATGTGTTTATTGCTGTTGCATTGGGAGTTTAGTAATTGCTTCATGGAATCCAAGGAGTTCAACTGGGACACAGTGCTGGAGCGAGTTCTCTCAGGCGTGGTGCGTTAGGGTATGCAGGAGAATGCACCAACCAGGCTTCTATCCCACATAACTTGCCCCCTTAAACATAGCAACCTGATTGTAAACATTGCCCTGAAACGTCACCATATAACAAGATGCCTTTGCATAGGAGGGTCTGATGATTGCACCATGTCAGTCACAAGCCATTTGGAAGCCAATGGCAGATCCACATGGCCCCACCATAGATGTTTTTTCACACACCTGCCAACCACTACTCTAGGACAACTACTCAGCAGGCTCCAACTTATTTTCATGAAACCCAATCAATCAAGGCACTGTCTGGTACACTCATGATCAGCAACAGAATATCCAATGGTTCTCCAGTGCCACCTGGTCATGGGAAATTGAAAATTTTCATGGTATTTATCTAGCCATTTTTCACGGATGAAGTTGGATGCACTGTGGGTTTCAATTCATTCAGGAACCATTAAATGTTGAGGAAACTCATTTCAATGTAAGTTCTGGAGAATTCTCACGGGCAAGGCTTCCCAAAGAGTGGCCAAAAGGTCACATGAAGCCAGGGCCATTGAGGTCTAAAATGTGATGTCATTGTCTGTTTTGACTCTCAACAATGGCTTCCAAGTCTTTCAGAATAAAATCATGTGATATCCTGGTTGAGATCAGAGTGCCCTGTGGAAAGCTACCCTGGGCCTTCATCTCAGTTTCCAAGGATGACTCTCATGCGTGGCTTCCTCAAATCCCAACACAATTCATAGCAATACTTCTCTGAGGTGAGTTTCAGAACTCAGTCTCTAAGGGGAATCACACCAGAGTTCAAGCCCAGGTGGACCCAGTCATCTCTTCCAACTGCCACACAAATGACCACAATAAAACCGAAATTCTCCCACATGGTCCTCATCTTCTTCCATATTGACACTCATCATAACCTCTGGCTGGAGGTGTCCATGAGGGACGCAGCCCAAGACAGTGTCCAAAATAAGCTCTGTTGCTCCTCATTTGCCTAAATTCAGGGTGGCCTGGACACCCTTCCTTTGTACCAGGAGTGATCAAAAAGGCCTGCCTGTCATACTGCTCCACTTTTCCCATTTGAGGCCTATTGAGTGTCGCTTAAAGATACTTTATGTGAATTGGAGTGATGAGAAAACCTAAGCACCTACGGGATAGCCTCAGAAGGGCTTTGACGAACTCATCTGACCCAAATGATCCCTATTCTCACTTGATGGAATTCAGGAACCTTACAGAGGAAGGCAGAAGACTTCATCCACAATTACAGCTCTTTTTGCCATTTTTGATTTGGATGCACACATGGGATCTTTCTTTAGATCCATCAGGTGCTGAGAATCTAAGTCAAAGAATCACACTGGGCCAAGAGGCTGATTCAGACACAACTCTTTCCAAATCAATTAAGTAAAGAGCCAAAGGTGAAGCCTATTTATTTCCATTTGAAAACTATTTTCTTTAGGATTCACAAAGGGGTGGTGTGAGACAAAGACTTCCTGACTCTCAGGGCAACAGAACAATAGGCA
The DNA here is from genome assembly GCF_048772815.1 of Callospermophilus lateralis. NCBI lineage: Eukaryota > Metazoa > Chordata > Mammalia > Rodentia > Sciuridae > Callospermophilus > Callospermophilus lateralis. The sequence continues at coordinate 562,614 of NW_027510197.1, read as the reverse complement.
AGCAAATGGCCCAAAGCAGGGTTTCTCCACTGAGACTTTCCTGGTCAACTGATATCTGAGTTTTCTCAGATGCTCGTCATTTCCTTCAGCTATCCAGAACATTGCCTTGTCACAGAGCTTGGGTGTGGTACATAACTTAGACACAAAACCATGAGCCTATTCTGGAGAGTGTCCAGAATTCTGGAGGAAAACAGCAACTTAAGAAGGTAGCAGGTATTGCCCATTAATAAGGCAATCCACAGTCCATTCATAAAATGGGCAGGATGAATGCTGGGAAGCTTTCTACTAGACAGGACATATCCATTGATGCATTCTCTTTTCTAATGTCTACAACCACGGACACAGTGTGATACACAGACCCAGAAACACTTGCCTTGTTAAACGACTTACTAAAAACAGTTCACTCCAAACCAAACAAACTGACTTTTCTTTCTATTCTCAGAACATGGGGCAAAACCACAAACCCACACCCACACCGACAATGACACCTTCTTCCCCCAAATTGGTATGAGACTATCCGGAGTATCCTCCGACTGGTGGGCCATACTATGTTCCCCCGAAATGTCCTGTCCTGTCTCAGATCTGGTCTCCTTGGCCAACTCTGTGAAGTTGTCAGGAGCCAGGAGTGAGCCACTACCTGCTTTTCCAGGAAAAACCCCTCTTCCAAGCTTTCCAGGCATTTGGCTTCCTCACCTTAGTAGGTACCAAGAAAGACTGATTCTGTCCTTGGTAAATCCAAACAAGTGAGACCACTGGGACTGGGACTGGGACTGGATCTGGGTGCCTGGCGTCCTGGATCCCATGTTCAGAGAGTTCCATTAATAAGGAAGTGCTTTGAGGTCATTTCCTTCAGGAACTGAATGAGATCACTGCCTCGGCAACCACTTTGTCCTAAGAGTTTCTTCCAACGGTCCCATGAGATGGAGGCTGCTCCTACTTCCTGTGACACTTTCACAAGTTAGAATGGTATATCAACCATAGGGAACCAGGAAGAGCTCTCCACACAGTCTTGGTTTGGTCCATCTTCTCTACATTAAGATGAGAGAGGCTGATTCAGAATCATCACTTCATCCTGACCAGGTTGTTTGCAATGGAAGATAACTTTTGCTCTCTCAGGTCCTTCATACCTGTCTACATCTTCTCCAGGGATCATTTCTGCATGGAGCTTTGAGGTTCTCAGCAGATGGAAGATCCACTACATTCCTGTATTGTAAGATCAACACTGTCCCTGCTCTTCTGTAAACATGTTATTAACACAAACAGTGTATGGTTAGTGTTAATAACATGTTCCATTTGGGTTAGGAATTATTCTGCTGCATGAATAATGGTATTGGAAACTTGTGATTATTTTAAGAATATAGAGATGAAATATATGTATGAAAAAAAAAATCTAAGTAAGATTTGAAGCCCAGAAGGGCATTGGGCCCTTAATTGTGATACTTAGCGTTGAATTACATTCTGCACCGATGTCTCAGATAAATCAATATACAATAGCATAATACCTTGTACCTTGAATGGTTGAATGTAGAAGAGAACATCCAGTCAAAAAGGGATACTCGGTAGGATTAAGAAGATAGTTAGTATGTTTAGGAAGAAGAGTGAGTATAGGATTTGGAACAAAAGTTCTTTAGCATTAGGTTATTTATTAGGGTGTGAATGTAAATGTCAGCACATGTGAAGAGTCAGTCACAATGATGAACTGGGGAATATATGTAGGAAAGCAGATAGCAATAGAGACATAATGAAATCAGGCAAAGTATAAAGTGAGGGATAGGATTAGACATTTTCAATTGGGTTGGGTTTGAATATATAATTTTAAGAAGAAACACATATGTAGTCACCAATAGGATTGACATTTGAGAGCATTAGGGAACCTGGACATGGATGTTTTTAGTAATCCATGTTTTCTTTCCATTTGGGCTTTTATACAATCATAAGTGTGACCTTTGCATTTTGTGTCCAGAATATTTCTGTGATTAAATGTATATAAAGATCAGGTGACATGAGTCCACATCCACCATTTCAGGGAGCAATATTTTGAAGACGTATAAATTAGTATTGGGGGTACAAAGAGGTGTACACTGTGTCTATGAATATAGAGATAATGCATGAATAGACCATAGTGTGAATAAATAATATAACTGGTTCCACTTTAAATAATGGATAGAATTGATATCTGAAAAGATATAAGAAATCTTATATTGACATACAATCATTCATTCAAACCAGTTATACATCTAATGGTAATATCAGAGTGATAATTAATATGAATGGTATGTGAGTTTTGCTTCAAAAGTGATTATGAAAATCAAAATTAATGTGTTTGGTATAAAATCTCATGAAAAGACCAGTCAAGAAACTTAGAGGAATACATGTGTTCTGAAGCAGGAAGTGATTGAAAGTGAAACAAATGCCTATAAATTTTTGAACTTGTGGATGAAATGATATATCCTATGATGTCCATAAACTGAAAAAATAATAATGTACCAATATTGAATAAAAATAAACTTCAAAATACACATCATGTCCCGTAGGATTCTACTTGCATTGATGTTAAACTGATTCAGTTACTGTAGAAATATTAGGATTTGTAAGCTCCATTCACTGAAGTTAGTTTTCAGTACTAGGAAATAAATATGTATTTCAGGCGGATGAATATTTCTGAGAATTATCTTGTGAAAAGTTGATTATAAACCACATATAGAAACATGAGTGAATTTAGGGAGTGTATAATAAGACATATATATTTCATATTTTGAAAAATCTGGACAGTATATATATATATATATATATATATATATAGATAGATAGATAGATAGATAGATAGATAGACACACGCAGACATTATAATGTAGCAATATAAATGCTAATCAAAATTCACCGTGTAATACATATCATCCACATATCCAAAAATATTCATTTTACTGAACATCGATTTATATATAATGTTGTTCATCTAGGAAATTCACCAATAGTTTTAATTTTCAGTTCCATCATTATTTAGGGGGAGTGATATCTTATCACAATATGTATCTTTCAAAATCAGCGAGCTTACAAAAATGTACTTGTAATACCAGGTAGGATTCTAAATATGCATAAAAAATACATGTAATGAATAGGCTACAGAGAATGGGAGACAGAAATTTACATATGTGTTAACTTTAAAAACTCATGGAGAACTATTACAATGAAAAGTTTACTAGATTTATAACACATACGCTTGATAAAGCAGAAGGGAAGTCCAAGTATACACCATGCCTCCTATGAACGGCCTGTATTTCTATTCTGTTAGGTTTCTTGTTCTCCATCATATTAGGATTAGTAGTCAGAGTCTAGTAGGTTATGGGTTAATGTCAGGGATTCAGTATTTCAAATGGAAAATATGAAAATGAATCTAATGTGTATGCAAATATGTGCTACACAAAAATCATCCCACTCTCATCCAGAACAATGCCTTGACATAACCTTCGCCCCAATTAAGACACAATTAGTGGAGAAGAGTTAGAAAATCTGTGAATACGTATGTGGAAATGAAAATGCTCAGGAGTTCACAGCCTTGGAGGCGGTAGAGAAATTTCCAAAAGTATGGGATAGGGTAAATACTCCACAAATATGGAGTTCTGCTGGCCTAATGACTCTTTGAGAAACTGCCTTTGAAGTTGGGACCTTGTAATATATGTTGTTGTCAGGAGCTTCAGCTTCCTTTGTAGTGAGACAATCAAAGCTGGATCTGCATATATGTGACCTGAAGGACATGGTTTCTTATTTTCTAGTGAACATGAGGCAGCAGTTCTGAATTCCCTCATTGTAGGTAAACTGTGGCCACTGGGAGCTAAGTGTCTTCTCGTGTGGACTGAGAAGCCATTTGGTCATCCTCCACTTTTCCTGGTGATTCTTACTGCTGCACTGGGAGTTTGGTATTGGCATCAGTAAATACCATGAGTTCAATGGGGACACAGTGCTGGAGGGAGTACTCTCACGTGTGGTGGGTCAGGGTGTGCAGGAGAATGCCCCAACCAGGCTTCTATTCAACAAAGCTTGCCTCCTTGTCTGCAGCAACCCAATTCTGAACATTGCCCTAAAACCTCTCAATGTAACAAGATGCCTTGACATATAAGGGTCTGCTGGCTGCACCATGTCAGTCACAAGGCATTTGGAAGCCAATGGCAGATCCATGTGGCCCCATCACAGATGTTTTATCATACACCTGCAAACCACTGCTCTAGGCCCACTACTAAGCAGGTTCCAACGTACTGGCACCTTTGTTCTACACCATTTTCATGAAACCCAGTAAATCAAGGCACTGTCTGGTACACTCATGATCAGCAACAGAACATCCAAAGATTCTCCAGTGCCACCTGCTCTTGGGAATTTCAAATATTCCATGGTATTTATCTAGCCATTTTTCAAGGATGAAGTTGGTGTCACTGTGGGTTTCAATTCATTCAGGAACCATTAAATGGTGAGGAAGCTCATTCCAATGAAAGCTCAGGAGAACTCTCACAGGCAAGTCTTCCCAAAGAGTGGCCAAAAGGTCAAATGAAGCCTGGCCCATTGAGGTCTACAATGTGAGTTCCATGTGTGATTTGACTCTCAAGTATGGCTGCCAAGTTTTTCAAAATAAAATCATGTGATATCCTAGCTGAGATTCCCAGTGCTCTGTGGAAAGCCATCCTGGGCCTAAATCTCAGTCTCCAAGGGCAATTCTCATGCGTGGCCTTCTAATATCCCAACAGAATTCATGGTAATACTTCTCTGAGTTCAGTTCCAAAACTCAGTCTCTAAGGGGAATCACACCATAGTTCAAGCCCAGGTTGACCCAGGAATCTCTTCCTACTGCCACACAACTGTCCACAATTAATACCAAAACACTCCCACATGGCCCTCATCTTCTTTTATATAGACACTCATCATAACCCCTGGGTTGAGGTTTCCATGAGGGGTGCATACCAAGACAGTGCCCAAAATAATCTCCCTTGCCTCTAATTTGCCTAAAGTCAGGGTGGCCTGGAAACCCTTCGTGTTAAACAGGAATGATCAAATAGGCCTGCCATTAATACTGATCTACTTCTCCAAATAATCACACTGGGAAAATATGCTGATTAAGACACATCTCTTTACAAAGCAATAAAACAAAGAGCCACAGGTGATGCCTATTCATTTCCATTAGAAAACTCTTTTCTTCAGGATTCACAAAGGGGTGGCCTAAGGCAAAGACCTTCTAGATATTCACAGCACCAGAACCATAGGTAAGCAAAATTCCCAAAGCAGGGTTTCTCCACATAGTCTTTACTGTTCACACTGATATCTGAGTTTCCTGAGATGCTCCCATTTCCTTCAGCTCTCCAGTACATGGCCATGTCACAGAGCTTGGAGGTGGTACATATCTTGGACAGAAAACCATGAGCCTATTCCGGAGAGTGGCCAGAATTCAGGAATAAAACAGGAAATTAGGAAGTTAGTCATTGCTACCCATCCATAAGGAAAGCTGCAGTCCAATCATGAATCGGGCAGTATGAATTTTGGGAAGCATTGTACTAGACAGGACACATTCATTGATGCATTATGTTTTCTAATGTCTACAACTACAAACACAGTGGGATACATAGACATAGAAACACTTGCCTTGTCAAACGACTTACTAGAAACAGTCCACTTCAAATCAAACAAACTGCCTTTCCTACCAATTCTCAGAACATGAGACAAAACAACAAACTCACACCCACAACAACATAGGACTTTCTTCCCCCAAGTAGGTCTTTGACTCTCGGAATTTCCTCTGACTGTTGTACCATACTATGTTCCCCCAAAATGCCTGTACTGTCTCAGAGCTGGAATTTTTGGCCAACTCTTTGAAGTTGTCAGGAGCCAGCTTTGAGCCACTACCTTCTTTCTCAGGGAAGGCCACTCTCCAAAGCTCTCCTGGCATTTGGCCATTCTCAAATCAGTAGGTACCAAGAAAGACTGATTCTGTCCTCGGTAAAACCAAACAAGTGAGCCCACTGGGACTGGGTCTGGGACTGGTTCTGTGTGCCTGGCTTCCGGGATTCCAAGTTCAGAGTGTTCCAAGACCAAGGAAGTGAGATAGGTCACTTCCGTTCGGAACTGAATGAGGTCACTGGTTTGGCAACCACTTTGTCCTAACAGTTCCTTCAAAGGGTCCCATGAGATGGAGGCTGCCCCTACTTTCTGTGACACTTTCACAACTTAGAATGGTATATCAAGCATAGGCACCCAGGAACAGCTCTCACACAGAACTGGTTTGGTCCATCTTCTCTACATTAAGAAGAGAGAGCCTGATTCACACACATCCCTTCATCCTAACCAGGTTGTTTGCCTTACAAGATGACTTTTGCCCTCTCAGGTCCTTTATAGCTGCCTTCATCTTCCCCAGGGATAATTTCTGCATGGACCTTTGAGGTTCTCAGCGGGTGGAAGATCCCCTATATTCCTCTATATTAAGACCAACTCTGTCCCTGTTCTTCTATAAAGTTAGATTGAGGGAACAATGTATGATTAGGGTTAATAACATGTTCGATTTGAGTTAGGAATCATTCTGCTGGATGAATAATGGTATTGGGAACCTGGGATATTTATAAGAATATAGATGTGAAATATCAGTATGAAAACAGAAATCTAGGTAAGATTTTAAGCCCAGAAGGGCATTGGGTCCTTGATTGGAATACTTAGCATTGAATTTCGTTCGCACAGATGTCTCAGATAAATCAATATACAATGGCATATCACCTTGTACCCTGGATGATTGAATGTAGAAGAGTTCATCCAGTCAAAAAGGGATAGTTGTTAGGATTAGGAAGATAGTCGGTCTGTTTCGAAAGAAGAGTGAGTATAGGATTTGGACCAAAAGTTCAATAGCCCTAGGTTTTCGGTTAGAGAGTGAATGTAAATTTCAGCACATGTGGAGAGTCAGTCACAATGATGAACTGGGAAAATTATGTAGGAAATCAGATATCAATACACACATTATGAAACCAGGCAAAGTATAAAGTGAATGATAGGATTAGACATTATCAATAAGGTTGAGTTTCAATATATAATCTTAGGAAGAAACAAATATGTAGTCACCAATATGACTGACATTGGAGAGCATTAGGCAACCTGGACATGGATGTTTTTAGTAATCCAGGATCACTTTCCATCTAGGATTTGCTACAATCAGAAGTGTGACCTTTGCATTTTGTGATCAGAATATTACTGTGATAAAATGTATATGTAGATCAGGTGACATGAGTATTTCTTCTAACATTTCTTGGAGCAATATTTTGAAGAGATATAACTTAGTATTGGGGGTACACAGAGTTGTACCCTGTGTCTATGAATGTAGAAGAAATGCATGAATTGACAATACTGTGAATAAATAATATACTGTTTCCACTTTAAATCATGGATTGAATTGATATCTGAAAATACGTAAGAAATCTTATATTGATATACAATCATTCATTCCAACGAGTTATACATCTAATGGTAATATTAGGGTTATGTTTTATCATGAAGGGTGTGTGAGTTTAGCTTCAAAAGTTATTATGGAAATGGAAAATAATGTGTTTGGAAAGAAATCTCATAAAAAGATGAGTCAAGAAATATAGAGGAATTCATATGTTCTGAAGCAGGATTTGATGGTAAGTATAAAAAAAGCCTATAAATTTCCTAACTTGTGGATGAAATATATATCCTATGATGTGCAAAAACTAAAAAAATAGTAATGCACCAGTGTTGAATGAAAATGAACGTCAAAATACACATCATATCCCATAGGAATCTACTTGCATTGATGCTAAACTGTGTCAGTTACTGTAGAAATATTATGATTTGTATGCACTATTCACTGAAGTTAGTTTTCAGTAGTAGGAAACAAATACGTATTTCAAGTGGATGAATTTTTATGAGAATAATCTTGTGAAATGTTGACTATAAATTTACATATATGAACACGAATGAATTTAGGGAGTGTATAATAATAAACATATATTTCATATTTTGAAAAATCTTGAGAGTGTATATATATATATATAGATATGTGTGTCTGTGTGCATTTATGTGTATATATATATATATATATATATATATATATACACACACACACACACACACACACACACACACACACAGACACTAAAATGTATCAATATGCATGCCAATCGAAATTCACTATGAAACATATATCATCCACAGATCCAAAAATAATCATTTTACTGAACATGGATTTATGTATAATATTGTTCAACTAGGAAGTTCACCCATAGGTTGAATTTTAAGTTCCAACAGCGTTTAGGAGGAGTGATCTTTTCCCATGATTTGTATCTCCCAAGACAGCCAAACTCACAAGGATGTACGTGTGATACCAGTTATGTTTCTATATTTACATATAAAAATACATGTGCTGAACAGGCTACAGAGAAAGGGAGACAGGAATTCACATATTTGTTAACTTTAAAAACACATGGAGATCTATTTCAATTAAAAATTGACTAGATTTATAACACCTACACTTTATCATGCAAAAGGAAAGTCCAACTATACACCATGCCTTCTCTGAACTGCTTTCATTTCCATTCTGTTTGGTTATTTTTGTCCATCATTTTAGGATTAGTATTCAGAGTCTATTAGGGTATGGGTTAGTGTCAGGAATTCAGTAATTCGAATGGAAAATAGGAAAATGAATCCAATGTGTATGCAAATATGTGCTACACAAAAATATTCCCACTCTCATCCAGAACATTGCCTTTACATTACCTTTGCCCCAAATAAGACACGATTAGAGAAGAAGAGTTAGGAAATCTGTGAATACATATCTGAAATGGAAAATATTCAGGAGTTCACAATATTGGATGTGGTAGAGGAGTTTCCAAAAGTAAGGGACAGGGTAAACACTTCACAAACATGGAGCTCATTGGGCCTAAAGACTCTTGAGAAACTGCCTCTGAGGTTGGGCACTTGAAATATATGTTGTTGTCAGGAATTTTAGCATCCTTTCTAGTGAGACCAACAAAGCTGGGTCTGATCTCTGTGACCTGGAGGATATGTTTTTTTTTTTTTTTTTAATTTTCCAATGAACATGAGGAAGCAGTGCTGAATTCTCTCTTTGTAGGTAAACTGTGGCCACTGGCGTCTAAGTGTCTCCCCATGTGGACTGTGAAGCCATTTGATCATCTTCCACTTTTCGAGGTGTTTCTTGCTTCTGCATGGTGAATTTGGTATTTGCTTCAGGAAATACAAGGAGTTCAACAGGTACCAGTTATGGAGGGAGTTCTGTCACGTGTGGTGGGTCAAGGTCTGCAGGAAAATGCACCAACCAGGCTTCTACCCCACATAGCTTGCCCGCTTGTCCATAGCAATCTGATTCTGAACATTGCCCTGAAACCTCTCCATATAACAAGATGCTTTTATATATAAGGGTCTGCTGACATCACCATGTCAGTCTCAAGCCATTTGGAATCCAAGGGCAGATCCACATGGTACCACCACAGATGTTTTATCACATACCTGCACACCACTGCTCTAGGCCACTACTCAGCAGTCTCCAACTTACAGGGATCTCTTTTCTACACTGTTTTCATGAAACCAAGTAAATCCAAGCACAGTCTGGTACACTCATGATCAGCAACAAGTCATCCAAAGTTTCTCCATTGCCACCTGGTCATGGAAATTTCAAAAAATCCATGGTATGTACATAACTATTTTTCAAAGATGAAGTTGGAGGCACTGTGGGTTTCAATTTATTTAGGAAACATTAAATGGTGAGGAAGCTCATTTCAAAGAAATCTCTGGAGAACTCTCACAGGCAAGGCTTCCCAAAGAGTGGCCAATATTTCACATGAATCCAGGCCCATTGAGGTCTAAAATGTGAGGTCCATGTGTGTTTTGACTCTCAATTATGGCTGCCAAGACTTTCAGAATAAAATCACGTGAAATCCTGGCTGAGATTCCCAGTGCTCTGTGGAAGCCACCTTGGCCTAGATCTCAGATTTCAGGGTGACTCTCATGTGTTGCCTCCTAAAATCCCAACACAATTCATGGCAATACTTCTCTGAGGACAGTTCCAGAATTCAGTCTCTAAGGGGAATAACACCAGAGTTCAAGCCCAGGTGAACTAAGTCATCTCTTTCAACCGCCACACAAATGACCAGAATTAAAACCAAAACACTCCCACATGGCCCTCAACATCCTCCATATAGACACTTATCATAACCTCTGGCTGGAAATTTCCATGAGGGGTGCAGACAAAGAAAGTATCCAAATAAGTTTCCTTGCCCCTCATTTGCCTAAAGTCAGGGTGGCCTGGACACCCTTCCTGAGAACCAAGAGTGATTAAATAGGCCTGCACTTAATACTGCTCTGCATCTCCAATTTGGGGCCTACTTACTTTCAGGTATAGATTCTTTATGTGATTTGGAGTCATGAGAAAAGCCAAGCACCTCTGGGCTAGTCACTGCAGGGTTTGAAGAACTCATTTGACCCAAATTATCCCTATTCTCACTTGATGGATTTCAGGAACCTAACAGAGGAAAGCAAAAGACTTAATCTACAATGACTGCTCATTTGGCCATTTTGGTTTTGGATGCACACATGGTATCTTTCTTTAGATACATCAGGTGCTAAGAATCTAAGCCACAGCCTCACATAGGGTCATGAGGCTGATTCAGACACATCCCTTTCCAAAGCAATCAAGCAAAGAGCCACAGGTGATGCCCATTCATTTGCATTTGACAACTCATTTCTTCAGGCTTCACAAAGGGGTGGTCTGAGGCAAAAAGCTTCCTGAAATTCAGGGCAACAGAACAATAGGTAAGCAAATGGCCCAAAGCAGGATTTCTCCACTGAGACTTTCCTGGTCACACTGATATCTGAGTTTTCTGAGATGCTCGCCATTCCCTTTAGCTATCCACTACATGGCCCTGTCACAGAGCTTGGAGGTGGTATATATATTGGACACATAACCATGAGCCTATTCTGGAGAGTGGAGTGGATTCAAGAACAAAATAGAATCTTAGGAAGATAGTAGGTGTTGCCCATTCATAAGGCAAGCTGCAGTCCATTCATAAATTGGCAGGATGAATGTTGGGAAGATTTTTACTAGACAGGAGACATCCATTGATGCATTCTCTTTTCTAATGTCTAGAACCACGGACACAGTGGGATACACAGACTTAGAAACACTCGCCTTTTCAAAAGACTTATTAGAAACAATTCACTTCAAACCAAAAAACCGCCTTTATTACCTATTCTCACAACATGAGACAAAACCACAAACCAACAGCCACATCCACAAAGACACCTTCTTCCCCCAAGTCAGTCTGTGACTATCCATAGTGTCCTCTGATTGGTGGGCCATACTATGTTACCCCAAAATGGCCTGTCCTGTCTCAGATCTGGTCTCCTTGGTCAACACTGTGAAGTTCTCAGGAGCCAGCGGTGATCCACTAACTGCTTTCTCAGGAAAGGCCACTCTTCAGAGCTTTCCTGGCATTTGGGCATCCTCACCTCCGTAGGTACCAACAAAGACTGACTCTGTCCTTGGTAAATCTGAACAATTGAAACCACTGCGACTGGGACTGGGACTGAGACTGAATTTGGGTGCCTGGCTTCCTGGATCCCAAGTTCAGAGAGTTCCATCACAAAGGATGTTAGGTGAGGTCACTTCCTTTAAGATCTGAATGAGGTCACTGCCTTGGCAACCACTTTGTCCTAACAGTTGCTTCAAAGTGTCCCATAAAATGGAGGCTGCCCCTACATCCTGTGACACTTTCACAAGTTAGAATGGTATATCAACCATAGGCACCCTGGAAGTGCTCTCCACACTGGCCTAGTTTGGTCCTTCTTATCCATATTAAGAAGAGAGAGGCTGATTCAGACACATCCCTTCATCCTGACCAGGTTGTTTTCAGTGGAAGATGACTTTTGCTCTCTCAGTTCGTACATATGTGCCTACAACTTCTCCAGGGATCATTTTTGCGTGGACCTTTGAGTTTCTCAGCAGTTGGAAGAAACCGTAAATTCCTGTATTGTAAGACCAACTCTGTCCCTGCTCTTCTGTAAAGTTAGATTGAGGGAAGAGTGTATGGTTAGGGTTAATAACAGTTTCGATTGGGGTTAGGAATCATTCTGCTGGATGAATAATGGTATGGCGAACCTTCGATATTTTCAAGAATATATAGGTGAAATATAAGCACGAAAACAGAAATAAAGGTAATATTTGAAGCCCAGAAGGGCGTTGGGCCCTTGATTGCAATATTTAGCATTGATTTATTTTCTGCACAGATGTCTCAGATAAATCAATATACAAATGCATAGGACCTTGTACTTTGGATTATTTATTGTCAAAGAGAACTTCCAGTCATAAGGGGATAGTCGGGGGGCTGGGGATGTGGCTCAAGTGGTAGCGCGCTCGCCTGGCATGCGTGCGGCCCGAGTTCGATCCTCAGCACCATGTACAAACAAAGATGTTGTGTCTGCCAAGTACTAAAAAAAATAAATGTTAAAAAATTCTCTCTCTCTCTCCCTCTCTCTCTAACTCTTTCTTTAAGAAAAAAAAATTTTAAAAAAAGAATAGTCGGTAGGATTAGGACGATAGTCGGTAAGTTTAGAACGGAGAGTGAGTATAGGATTTGCACCAAAAGTTCTTTAGCTATGGGGTTTCGGGTATAGAGTGAATGTAAATGTCAGCACATGTGAATAGTCAGTCACAATGATGAAATGGGGAAAATATGTAGGAAAGCAGATTTCAATAGAGACATTAGAAAATCTGGCAAAGTATATTTGGTAATGAAAATTTAGTAAAATAGGTAAATGTCACTTCCCGTTTTTCTGTATGCTTAACAAAACACTTTTGAAATCTTGAGAACTGTTTGCTAATCTTGTTCCCAGAATGTGCTGTCCCCAACTGCCAACCTGCAGAATGTACTCATTCACCCGGTTGCACGCAAACTGCTCACTCGCCCAGACCAAACAATAAAGTTCCCTCTCTGCCCTCTCCAAGCAAAGTATATAAGCTCTGCTTAAGCTGTTCTCAGGGCTCTCTGCTCTATTGAAGTGAGCTCTGAGCCCCAGCATGCTGGACCCCCAATAAACCCTTTGCTTTTGCATGAGACAGTCTTTTGGTGGTCTCTTCACCCAATGCTCGTCTGACCTTTACATATGGAGGTTCCAGTGAGATCCGGCAGCGGCGAACGAGAGACCCCAACAGGCTCCTCTTGGGGTATGTATGATACCTCTTTCTGGTTTCAGGTTTCAGGTTAGGGCTTCGCAAAATGGCTGTCAAGGAAGAGTGTGACCTCTCTCTGATGGTGGCTGACATACGTGTCACAGAGCCACAGGCCACATCCCTGGGGGATGCACCAGAGTACTCGGGAAATCGAGGAGCAATAGTCTCCTCAACTCAGTGATATTTTGTTTCAGATTCAGTATCGCCAGCCCATCGGGTTTGGCCAGATACTTAGTCCTGGTCTCAGTGTTGGAAGTTCCATTGTCGGTCTTTATTTTCTTGTCTTGTCTGTGTCGTGTGTCATCGCTTTTACTGTTTGTGTATCTTTCATTATGGGACAGAGCACTTCAATGCCTCTGTCCCTGACCCTTGATCACTGGACCAAAGTACCCTTAAGGGCTCAGAATCTTTCTTTTTCAGTAAAATTCTGGACCTGGCAGACTCTCTGTGCCTCAGAATGGCCCACCTTTGGATTCGGATGGCCCCTAGAAGGATCTTTCTACTTCCCACTAATTTAAAAAGTCAGAGGATATTGTCTTTCAGCCAGGGCCACATATCCATCCGGATCAACAGCCATATATCTTAACTTGGCAGGACCTCTGCAAATCTCCTCCATGGGTGAAGCATTTCCTTGCCCCTACCCCCGCTCCTACTCCTTCCCCCATGATCTCTCAAACCCTCTGCTTCTCCTCCTCCTCCACCCTCTGTTCTCCCTGAGTCACAAGATTTGACTCTACTGGACTCTCGTCCCCCTCCTTATCTCCTGCCCACGTCCCCCAAAGACCAACACCCTCTAAGTGATTCCCCTGCTGCTGACTCAACCTCTCCACCATTGGAGGAAGATAAGCCAGCCCAGCGCCCTCCAGATAATTTCCCCGCAGCACACACAGCCCCTCCTCCTCTGGAGGAAGCTAGCCCAGCTAAAGGTACTCACCAGCAGTGAATGATTGAAAAACCTGGAACTCGAATGATGCTCCCCCTCATCCCTAGGGGCCAATGATTGACAACGGCCTTGGGGGAAAAATGCAAGCCTACCAGTATTAACCTTTCTCCTCTTCAGACCAATATAACTGGAAAAATAAATATCCCCCTTTTAGCGAGGACCCCACCCGGCTCCTAGGTGTGGTTGAGTCATTGATGTTTTCACACCAGCCTACTTGGGATGACTGTCAACAACACCTAGGGTTGTCTCTTCATGATAGAGAAACAAAAGAGAATCCTCCTGGATGCTGGAGAAAATATCCTCTGACCAGATGGGTGACCGACAAAACTTCCCAACATATTTAACCCGGCTTTCCCTTGAATCGACGAAACTGGGACCCCAACACCTTTGAAGGTAGGGAGCATCTGTCCACTTATCGCTGGTCTCTAATTGTGGGTATCTTAGTGGCCGCTAGGCGACTAACAAATTTTGCCAAGTTAAGAAAGATTATTCAAGGGCCTGATGAATCTCCCTCTATGTTTTTAGAGAGAATTATGGAGGCATATAGGAGATATACTCCTTTCGATCCTCAGGCAGAGGATCAAAAGGCATCTGTCAAGATGGCCTTTATGGGCAAGCTGCCCTGGATATTAAAAGAAAGTTACAATGCTTAGATGGATTACAAGATATGACTTTGAGAGATTTAGTCAGAGTAGCCGAGAAGGTATACTATAAGAGAGAAACTGAGGAAGAGTAGGGAGCAAAGGGAGGAAAAAAGAAACAAAAGACAGACTAAGGCATTGACTAAGGTCCTGGTCACAACAACAAATAGGCCAGAAATAAGAAACATGGAGACAGGAATGGATATCGGGGCCCATACTAGAGGCCACCGCTGGCCTCAATTTAATGTGCCTACTGTAAAGAAAAAGGACACTGCTTCAAAGAGTGCCATTGAAAGAGACAGCCACTCTAGCCAGCCATTCTGACTCTGGAGGATGACTAAGAACGTTGGGCTCAGATCCCCTCCGAGAGCTCAGGGTAAATTTTGAAGTGGAGGGGACCCCAGCAAACTTTGAAGTGGATACAGGGGCAATATACTCTGCCCTTAAGGCCCCATTGGTCTCTCTATCAAATAAAAGGTCTCTAATTCAAGGGGCTAATGGCAGAAAATATCGGGCTTGGACAACTAAGAGGACCATGGACCAGGGAAAGGAAAAATCCATCACTCGTTCTTTGTAATCCCAGAATGCTCGGCCCCATTGATGGGCAGAGATCTGCTCACCAAGCTCCGGGCCAAAATAACTTTTAACCCTGAAGGACCACAAGTGGAATTTCTAAATCCTTCAGTAAAAACTCCTATAGTCACGGCTCTATATATGTCAGTAGAAAATGTACATCAACTCACTCAACTTGGTTCAAAGAAATTGCATTCATTCCTGAAGGATCAAGAACAGAGTTTTTTACTAACCGACTCAAAGCAAAAGGAAATAACTGAATGGGTAACAAAAGCCTGTCAGGTCTGTCATGGATAATGCTTACCATTCCAAGCTTCCTGCAAAAAAGCACCTACGAGGATCCAGACCAGGACAATTCTGGGAAGTGGAATTTACTAAAATTAAGCCAGCAAGGTTTGAAATTAAATATCACCTAGTCTTTGTAGATATATTTTGAGGATGGATTGAAGCCTTTTCCAGGAAAAAAGAAAAAAAACGAAACAGCGCAAATGGTCGTCAAGAAGATCCTGAAAGATATTTTTACAAGATACGGCCTGCCTTAAGTATTAAGGTCTGATAATGGACTGGCGTTTGTAGCCCAGGTAAGTCAGGGGTTAGGCCAAACCCTGGGGATTAATTAAAAGTTACATTGTGCTTATAGACCACCGAGTTCAGGACAGGTAGAAAGAATGAATAGAACCATTAAAGAGACCATAACGAAATTAAGCTTAGAAACCTGCATAATAGATTGTACTATGCTCCTGCCTTATGCACTATTTCATGGAAGAAATACTCCCTCTGTTTCTTCGTGTAACCTCACCCCCTATGAAATTGTCCATGGTGCCCCTCCTTCAGTAAGGGACCTAACCCCAACTCTAAGACCTAACAATTCCTTCCACACCCCATTGCTTGACTGAATTAAAGCTCTTGAAAGAACTCAGGGATACCTGTGAAAACAGATGGCCAATGCCTATCAACCTGGGGACGAGTGGACTCTACATCGATATCAAGTAAGAGACTTCATCTATGTAAGTCGACATCAGGTGTCATCCCTGGAACCCCACTGGAAATGACGATACAAGGTGCTACTTATAACACCTACAGCGGTAAAGGTAGAAAGAATCACTTCCTGGATCCATACCTCTCATCTCAAGCCTGACCCTGTCCAGACTCTGGCTTGAAACAGGAAAAAATTGGTAAAACTTTCAAATTGTGTATTTACCCTGTGTCTAAGGCTATACACTCTCCCCTTGACCACCAGTAGTCCTAAACCTCTTCAACCCGTTCAGCAGCGATGGCTGATCACAAATCCTACTGGTAAAGAAGTATGATCTATCTCGCATACAGCCCACTTAGGGACTTGGTGGACATCTATCCACCCAGACATTTGTCAGCTGGCTATAGGTCTTTCCTATTGGGATATACCTGGTGAAGAGGATCCCACTAAATTTCCATTAAATCCATTCTGCACCATTGATAATGGAAACAATCATTATGGATGTAGGGACACGCAAGCCAGATGCAGGTTGGCTAGCCTAGATTACTATGTTTGCCCGGTGGACTACCAAAGCCACAAACAGTCACGGTTGTGTGGGGGGAATGCCGACTTCTTCAGTAAGTCATAGGGTTGTGATCATACAGGCAGTGCATGATGGAACCCAAACTCCTCATCAACTTCTGTACACAGCATTGGCCCTATTACCAATTAGATCACCAAAACCGATGGCCCCTAAAGGGGTCTCTAGATCCTCAAATTCTGCCTGACCTTTTTAACTTCTGAAAGTCCTCAAAAGGGTGAAAGGAGATTTCCCTATGTGGAGGCCTTTTCCCTCCTTCGCTCACATCCTGAACTATGCTTCTCCAATAGGTCCTCACACTCAGCCTTCTGCTCCAGACTCTCTGCTGTCACTCTCACCTCAGCAACATGATTTCTCCCCTCCAATTACTAGATCAAAAACCCAAACCTCCGCCGGATCTAAGACCATTGCCCCCTTGCTGAGGTAGCAGGTACTAAGGTAACCCTCCACCGAATCACTCCTCTCTTCTCCAGTCAGTGCCCGCACCGGGTCCCACCAGTTCCTCTTACCAGCTAATCCAAAGCTCAAACCAGCTGAGGAGAACCCTCAGACCCCTATGCAAGATTTAGTGAAAATGGCCTTTAAAGTTTCTTTGTCATCACTGAAAACAGATTACTAAGAATTTAAAGTCCCTCACAGGCTTTTAGGGATACTAACTCCCATCTTCCCCTCTGCTCTACCTGTTCTACTGCTCACCTTTTTGTTGCTAGGAAAATCACAAACCCCTTTCCCAGTATTCTTTCACATCTCTGCTACCTCATTCTCAGATCCACGGAGCTGCTCAAAGCCACGCCTTCCCCATCTCCCCCCTCTATTCCAGGCCCACAGAAAAACATTAACTGAAATTCTACAGAAGTCTTCAGCATGGCTGACTTTAGGACTTTCAGCAAAAGAGTCCCCATGAAAGACTTCAAAGTAGATAAACTTCCTCTTTTCCTGTTGCCCTGTTGTACTTGGCCACTGGCTAAAAATATCAGCACTCCTAAGTTAGACACCCCCTTACTAGTTTTTCACAAAATATGTGAACAAGGCCTTTGGCATTGAGCTGGGGCTTCACAGAGATGGCTACATTTCTAAGATAAAGAAGTTACCAACTGGGCTCCATGGTAACAGCTGGAAGGGGGAAAAATAAAGGGAAGAAAAAGCTCTCCTTCACCCAGGTGGCCTTGAAAAGTTAACTTGCCCAGAACAGAGGAAAAAAACAGAAAAAATCTGCTTTTTGTGAACTTCTGCAGGCTGTGAACTTCTGCGCCCCTTCCCTTATATGTTGGGTACAAAATTCTGAAACTACCTAAACGTGGTTTTCAGGGAAGTATTTGATTATAACAGAAGTAATGCCCTCTGAATCCGGTTGCAAATAAAATGGAAAGTTTCCCTGTTTTTGGTAGTATCTTAGGTGCCTTGCCATGTCCGTCTCTACAACAGTATAATTCTATAGACTTAAAAATTGTTTATGTTTTCATGAAATTGTCAAGACGATGTGATTAATTTTGTAAAGGTGCAGAGGTTTCCCAGAGTGCTTTATCATAATGCAGGTTCATTTGAAGATCAAATAAGGGGGCATAAAACCCGGTTCCACTGAGAACATATATCCATCACTTTAGCCATCCTATTAGGAATAGGAGTTGCTGCAGGCGTGAGCACAAGAACCACTGCCTTGGTCCATGGGATACAACAAATGACACAATTAGAAGCAGCAATAGACCAAAACTTAAAGATATTAGGAACCTCCATCTTGGCTTTGCAGGAATCTTTAACCTCTCTCTCTGAAGTTGTTTTACAGAACAGGCGAGGGTTGAACCTCCTCTTCATGAGAGAAGGGGGCCTTTGTTCTGCATTGATGGAGAATCTTGTGTTTTTGCCGACCATACTGGAGTTTTAAAAAAATCTAGGAGTAAATTAAAAAGATACCTTGAAGAGTGTCATTGAGAGAGAGAGGCCCAAAAAGGGTGGTTTGAGTCTTGGTTCACACAGTCCCCCTGGTTAACTACGCATTTATCAACCCTGGCCATTTCAATAATAATCCTCATATTATTGCTAACTATAAAACCCTGTTTCCTCAACCGTGTAATTTCTTTTCTCCAAGCTCAAATTGGACGAGTTAAACTTATGGTAATACCCCACTAGCAAACATAGAATGTGACACCCCGCAATGATCACTTTTATGATTAAAAGTAGCCAGAAGAAGAAGTGGGGAATGAAAGGTTAATAAAATAGGCACTTTTCACTTCCTTTTTTCCTGTATGCTTAACAAAACACTGTTGAAATCTTGAGAAATGTTTGCTAATCTTGTTCCCAGAATATGCTGTCCCCAACTGACTAACGGCAGAATGTGCTCCCTCAGTGGGTTGCATGCAAACTGACCACTCGCCCTGACCCATCAATAAACTTCCCTCCCTGCAGTCACCAAGGAAAGTGTATAAGCTCTGCTTACGCTGTTCTAAGGGCTCTCTACTCTATTCAAGTGAGCTCTGAGCATCAGCATGCTGGACCCCCAATAAACCCTTTGCTGTTGCATGAGATAGTCTCTTGGTGGTCTCTTCCTTTGACCTCACCCGACCTTTACTTGGATAATTAAATGTAGAAGAGAACATGCATGCAAAAAGGGATAGTCGGTAGGATTAGGAATATAGTTGGTAGGTTTAGGAAGAAGACTGTGTATAGGTTTTGGAACAAAAGTTCCTTAGCAATAGGGTTTCGGTTAGAGAGTGAATGTAAATGTCAGCACATGTGAAGAGTCAGTCACAATGATGAACTGGAGAAAATATGTAGGAAATCAGATATCAATACACACATTATGAAATCAGGCAATGTATAAAGTGAATGATAGGATTAGACATGATCAACCAGGTTGAGTTTCAATATATAATCTTAGGAAGAAACAAATATGTAGTCACAAATATGATTGACATTGGAGAGCATTAGGCAACCTGGACATGGATGTTTTTAATAATCCAGGATCACTTTCCATTTAGGATGTGCTACAATCATAAGTTTGACCTTTGCATTTTGTGATCAGAATATTACAGTGATAAAATGTATATGTAGATCAGGTGACATGCATATTTTTTCTAACATTTCTGGGAGCAATATTTTGAAGAGGTATAAATTAGTGTTGGGGGTACACAGAGTTGTTCCCTGTGTCTATGAATATAGAAGTAATGCATGAATTGACAATACTGTGAATAAATAATATAACTGTTTCCACTTTAAATCATGGATTGAATTGATATCTGAAAATATATAAGAAATCTTATATTGATATACAATCATTCATTCCAACGAGTAATACATCTAATGGTCATATTAGGGTTATGTTTTATCATGAAGGGTGTGTGAGTTTAGTTTCAAAAGTGATTATGAAAATGAAAAATTATGTGTTTGGAAAGAAGTCTCATGAAAAGACGAGTCAAGAAACATAGAGGAATACATGTGTTCTGAAGCAGGAAGTGATTGTAAGTATAAAAAAACGTATAAATTTACTAACTTGTGGATGAAATATATATCCTATGATGTGCAAAAACTGAAAAAAATAGTAATGTACCAGTGTTGAATGAAAATGAATGTCAAAATACATATCATGTCCCATAGGAATCTACTTGCATTGATGTTAAACTGGGTCAGTTACTGTAGAAACATTAGGATTTGAAAGGACCATTTACTAAAGTTAGTTTTCAGTACTAGGAATCAAATATATATTTCAGGTGGATGAATATATCTGAGCATAATCTTGTGAACATTTTATTATAAATCAACATTCATGACATGAATCAATTTAGGGAGTGTATATAAGACACATATATTTCATATTTTGAAAAATCGGAGGGTGTATAATATATATATATATATATATATATATATATATATATATATATATATCTCACAGATACATTAAAAAGTAGCAATATATAAATATATATGTGTATCAAAATTTATCATGAAATATATATCATCCACAGATTAAAAAGTATTCATTTTAGTGAACATGGATTTATGTATAATGTTGTTCAACTAGGAACCTCACCCATAGGTGGAATTTTAAGATCCAAATGCGTTTAGGAGGAGTGATCTCTTCTCACAATTTGTATCTGCAAAGTCAGCCACCTCACAAAAATGTACGTGTGATACCAGGTAGGATTCTATATGTGCATATAAAAATACATGTGCTGAATAGGCTCCAGAGAAATGGAGACAGGAATTCAGAAATAAGTTAACATTAAAAACAATGGAGAACTATTTCAATTAACAATTGACTATATTTATAACACCTACCATTTATCATGCAAAAAGCAAGTCCAACTATACACCATGCCTCCTCTGAACTGCTTATGTTTCTATAATGTTTGGGTTACTTTCCTCCATCATATTAGGATTAGTAATCAGAGTCTAGTAGGGTGTGAGTTAGTGTCAGGGATTCAGTATATCGAATGGAAAATAGGAAAATGAATCCAATGTGTATGCAAATATGTCGTACACAAAAATCTTCCCACTCTCATCAAGAACAACACCTAGATATCACCTTCGCCCCATGTAAGACACAATTAGAGGAGAAGAGTTAGAAAATCCGTGACTACATATCTGGAATGGAATACGATCAGGAGTTTACAACCTTGGAAGTGGTAGAGGAGTTTCCAAAAGTAAGGGACAGGGTAAAAACTCCACAAACATGGACCTATGCCTGCCTAAAGACTTCTTGAGAAACTGTCTCTGAGGTTGGGCACTTAAAACATATGTTGTTGTCAGGAGCTTTAGCTTCCTTTCTAGGGAGACCATCAAAGCTGGGTCTTCATCTCTTTGACCTTGTGGATATGGTTTCTTATTTTCCAATGAACATGAGGCAGCAGTGCTGAATTCTCTCTTTGTAGGTAAACTGTGGCCACGGGGAGCTAAGTGTATCCACATGTTGACTGTGAAACCATTTGGTCATCCTCCACATTTCATGGTGATTCTTGGTGCTGCACTGGGAATTTGGTATTTGCTTCATGGAATACAAGGAGCTCAACTGGAACACAGTGCTGGAGGGAGTTCTGTCATGTGTGGTGGGTCAGGGTCAGCAGGAGAATGCACCAACCAGGTTTCTAGCCCACATAGTTTGCCCCCTTGACCATAATAACCTGATTGTGAACATTTCCCTTAAACCTCTTCTTATAAAAAGATGCCTTTACATATAAGGGTCTGCTGGATGCACCATGTCAGCCACATGCCATTTGGAAGTCAAAGGCAGATCCACAAGGCCCCACGACAGAAGTTTTATCACAAAACTGCACATCTCTGCTCTAGGTCCACTAATCAGCAGGCTTGAACTTACTGGCATCTCTGTTCTACACCATTTTCATGAAACTTAGTCAACCAAGGAACTGTCTGGTACACTCATCGTCAGCAACAGTACATCCAAAGGTTCTCCTGTGCAACCTGGTCAAAGGAATTTAAAAAATTTCATGGTATTTATCGAGCCATTATTCAAGCATGAGGTTGGAGGCACTGTTGGTTTCAATTTTTTCAGGAAACATTAAATGGTGAGGAAGCTCATTTCAATGAAACCTCTGGAAAACTCTCACAGGCAAGTCTTCCCAAGGAGTGGCCAAAAGGTCACAGAAATCCAGGACTATTGAGGTCTACAATGTGAGGTCCATGTGTGTTTTGACGCTCAAGTATGCCTGCCAAGTGTTTCAGAAAAAATCATGTGATATCCAGGCTGAGATTCTCAGTGCTCTGTGGAAAGCCACCCTGGACTTAGATCTCAGTTTATAAGGGCGACTCTCATGTGTGGCCTGCTAAAATCCCAACACAATTCATGGCAATACTTCTCTGAGTTTAGTTCCAGAACTCAGTCTCTAAGTCCCCTTGAACTCACACCAAAGTTCAAGCCCAGTTGGACCCAGTCATTTCTTCCAATCGCCACACAAATGACCAAAATTAAAACCTAAACACTCCCACAAGGCCCTCATCTTCTCCATATAGACACTCATCATAACCTCTGGCTGAAGGTTTCCATGAGGGGCGCAGCCCAAGACAGTGACCAAAATGAGCACCCTTGGCCCTCATTTGCCTAAAGTCAGGGTGGCCTGGACACCATTCCTGTGAACCAGGAGGGATTAAATAGACCTGCCATTAATACTCCTCTGCTTCTCCATTTTGAGGCCTACTGAATGTCAGATATAGATTCTTTATGTGGTTTGGAGTCATGAGAAAACCCAAGCACTTCTGCAGGGCTTTGAAGAACTCATTTGACCCAAAGGATCCCTATTCTCACTTGATGGAGTCAGGAACATCACAGAAAAAGGCTAGAGACTTCATCCACAATGACTGATCTTTTTGCCATTTTGGTTTTGGATGCACACACGGGATCTTTCTTTAGATCCATCATGTGCTAAGCTGGAGCCTCACACAGGGCCAAGTGGCTGATTCAGACACCTCCCTTTCCAAAGCAATTATGCCAAAAGCCACAGGTGATCCTCATTCATTTCCATTTGATAACTGTTTTTATCAGTCTTCACAAAGGGGTGGCCAGAGGCAAATACCTTCCTGACATTCAGGGCAACAGAACAAAATGTAAGCAAAAGGCCCAAAGCAGGGTTTCTCCACTGAGAGTTTCCTGGCCACACTGATATCTGAGTTTTCTGAGATGCTCTCCATGCCATTCCCTTCAGCTATTCAGTACATGGTCATGTCACAGTGATTGGAGGTGGTACATATCATGGATAAAAAACGATGAGCCTATTCTGGCTAGTGGCCAGAATTCTGGAAGAAAACAGGAACTTAGAAAGGTTGTAGGTGTTTCCCATTGGTAAGGCAAGCCGCAGTCCTTTCATAAATTGGACAGGTTGATTGGTGGGAGGCATTCTACTACACAGGACATATTCATTGATGCATTCTCTTTTCTAATGTGTACAACCACGGACACAGTGGGATACACAGAAATAGAAACACTCACCATGTCAAATAACTTATTAGAAACAGTCCATTCCAAAAGAAATAAATCACGTTTTTTTTACCTATTCTCAGAACATGAGACAAAACCACAAACTGACATCCACACACCCAGGCACCTCCTTCCCCCAAGTAGGTCTGTGACTCTTCTGAGTGTCCTCTGACTGGTAGGCCATACGATGTTCCTCCGAAATGGCCTTTCCTGTCTCAGATCTGGTGTCATTCACCAACTCTGTGAAGTTGTCAGGAGGCAGTGGTGAGCCAATTCCAGTCTTGTCAGTAAAGGCCCCTCTTCAGAGCTTTCTTGGAATTTGGCCACCTTCACATGAATAGGTACCTAGAAAGACTGATTCTATCCTTGGTAAATCCAAACAAGTGAGACCACTGGGACTTGGACGGGTAATGGCTCTGGGTGCCTGGCTTCCTGGATCCCAAATTCAGAGAATTCCATCACCAAGGAAGTATGTGAGGTCACTTCTTTCAGGAACTGAATGAGGTCACTGACTTGGCCACCAATATGTCCTAACAGTTGCTTCCTAGGTTCTCATAAGATGGAGGCTGCCCCTATTTCCTGTGACACATTCACAAATTAGAATGGTATAGAAACCACAGGCACCTGGGAACAGCTCTCCACAAAGGCCTGGTTTTGTCCGACTTCTCTACATTAAGAAGAGAGAGGCTGATTCAGAAACATCCCTTCATCCTGATTAGGTTGTTTGCCATGGAAGATGACTTTTGCTCTCTCAGGTCCTAAATAGCTGCCTAAATCTTCTCCATGCATCATTTCTGCATGGACCTTTGAGGTTTTCAGCAGATGGAAGATCCCCTACATTCCTGTATTGTAAGACCAACTCGGTCCCTGCTCTTCTGTAAAGTTAGATTGACGGAACATTGTATGGTTAGGGTTAATAGCATGTTCGATTTTGGTTAGGAATCATTCTGCTGGATGAATAATGGTTTGGGAACCTGTGATACTTATAAGAATATAGACTTGAAATATAAGTACAAAAACAGAAATCTAGGTAAGATTTGAAGCCCAGAAGGGCATTTGGCAATTGATTGGCATACTAAGCTTGAATTATGTTCTGTACCGAGGTCTCAGATAAACTCATTTACAATGGCATAGGAAGCTGTACCTCAGAAGACTGAATTTAGAAGAGATCATCCAGTCCAAAAGGGATAGTCCAAAGGATTAGGAAGATTGTCAGTAGGATTAGGAAGAAGAGTGAGTCTAGGAGTTGGACCAAAAGTTCTTTAGCAATAGGGTTTTAGTTAGAGAGTGAATGTAAATGTCAGCACATGTGAAGAGTCAGTCACAATGATGAACTGGGGAAAATATGTAGGAAAGAGAGTAAATATGTATCAATAGACACATTAGGAAATCAGGCAACGTCTAAAGTGAGTGATAGGATTAGACATTTTCAACAGGGTTGAGGTTGAATATATAATCTTAGGAAGAAACAATTATTTAGTCACCAATAAGATTGACATTTGAGCGCATTAGGGAACCTAGACATGGAGGTTTTTAGTAATCCATGCTCACTTTAAATTTAGGCTTTAGTACAATCATAAGTGTGACCTTTGCATTTTGTGTCAAGAATATTACTGTGGTAAAATATATATTTAGATCAGATTACATGAGTATTTCTTCCACCAATATGAGGAGCAATATTTTGAAAACTTATAAATTAGTATTGCGGATAAAATAGGCGTACCCTGTGTTGATGAATAAGAGATGATGCATGAATAGACCATATTGTGAATTAATTATATAACTGGTTCCAACTTTAAATAATGCATTGAAATTATATTTGAAAATATATAGGAAATCTTATATTGATATATATACATTCATTCCAACCAGTTATATATCTAATGGTAATATTAGGGTTACGGTTTATCATGAAGAGTGTGTGAGTTTTGCTTCAAAAATGAGTATAGAATCGAAAATAATGTTTTTAGAAAGAAGTCTATTGAAAAGACCACTAAAGAATCATAGAGGAATACATGTTTTCTGAAAGAGGAAGTGATTGAAAGTGAACCACATGCCTATAAATTTGTGAATTTGTGGATGAAAGGTTATATCCTATGATGTCCATAAACTTAAGAAATAGTAATGTATCAGTGTGGAATAAAAATGAACTTCAAAATACATTTCATGTCCCATAGGAATCTAACTGCATTGATGTTAAACTTGGTCAGTTACTATAGAAATATTAGGATATATAAGGACCATTCACTGAAGTTAGTTTTCAGTACTAGGAAACAAATATGTATTTTAGGTGGTTAAATATTTCTGAGAATAATCTGTTGAGAGCCACAGCCAAAGGAGCCCCAGTAAACTTGCAGCTGCCAGCAAACTTCCATCTGCCGGCTGATGATTGGCTCACAGCGGCCCCAGCATCATCTAGCTGATTTGCTTCTCTGTGGTGATGTTCATTGGAGATGCTCAATGAGCGGTTTCCCTGACCTTTCAGACTGCCAGCGGATGATTGGCTCACAGCGGCCCCAGCAACATCTAGCTGATTGGCTCCTCTGTGGTGATGCACATTGGGCTGGTTCCCAGCCCTTTCAGACCACGGAACTGCTCATTGGGGGACTTTTTGGCTCCGCCCATGCGACCCAGCCAATCGGCCTCAAGAGGAGGAGACTTGTGTTTGAGGGAGAGGCTTGTGGGAAGCCTGTGGTGGCAGTTGGGCTCTGATGGCTATTCCTGAGGAGCTGTTTTGTTTGGTGTCATCTTGTTGGGTTGTATTATAGTAGAAATGCGGAATCAGAAATTATTAAAAAAAAAAAACTGAAAGAGTGTTCAGTAAATTGTTAGATGCAATTAAGGCATGGAAGACTTTACAAAGACATGGAGGTTTACAAGGTTAATTATCTAAGGTAATACAAGGAGCTAATGAACCTTATGCTGAATTTGTAGATAGGCTTATTCAAACAGCTACCAGAGTTTTTGGAAATACACAACAAGCAATGCCATTACTAAAACAAGTGGCTTATGAGCAAGCGAATCTTTGGTGTAATGATATCATTAGACCATGGAAACATGAAGATTTAAACACATATATTAAATTATGTAGAGACATTAAAGAACAAGAGCAAGTCGTGGAAACTGCAGTAAAACAGGCTTTAGATGCCAGAGACATTAATGAACAAGGGCAAATTGTGGCAGCTGCAGTAAAACAGGCTTTAGATGCCAGGCCAAAACATGCTACAATTGTGAAGAAACAGGACATTTTAAAAGGAATTGTCCCATAGGAGGAGGGTTTAACAAAACTAGGAATCAAAGGAGTAGAATACCAGGTATTTGTCCACGATGCCGTAGAGGGAGACTTTGGGCTAATGAATGCTGTTCTCAAACCACCATAGAGGGTACACCATTATCAAAAAACGAACAAGGACCAGGTGTTTATCCACAATATTGTGGACAAAGACATGGAGCTCCATTGCCAAAAATGGACAAGGGGGCTCAATGCTCCGGGGCCCAAAACCACAAATATACGCAGCACTGGAGAAACCCAGCATCCCCATCAGGGTAGTGCCCAGGACACATTGTCCATCAGATCCCTCATCAGACAAACCAGAGGGAGCTCAGGGTTGGACATCTGTGCCTCCGCCAGAGCAGTACTAACTGCAGAGATGGGAGTTCAATTCATTTCCACATGGGTAAAAGGACCTCTTCCCAAAGGAACAGTAGGCTTATTATTGGGACGCAGCTCTTCTACTCTAAAAGGACTTATGATAAGTCCTGGGGTAATTGATCTCGACTATGAAGGTGAAATAAAAATTATAGCCAGTTCTCCAAAGGGTATATCAGTAATTTCACCAGGAGATAGAATAGCGCAGTTACTAATAATACCCAGCCTACATGAAAAATTTTCCAGTTGTACTGTAGAAAGAGGTTCCAAGTGATTAGGCTCCACAGGTGTAGATTGGGCTATGCTTTCTTTAAATTTAGATTCTGGCCCCATGCTAAAACTAAATATTCAAGGGCATAAATTTAATGGGCTACTGGATACAGATGCAGACCTTAGCATCATCTCTCGTCAAGAATGGCCAAAACATTGGCCGTTACAACAAGCCACTCAAACGCTTCGAGGCCTAGGAGTGGCGTCTAATCCCCATAGAAGTGCAATGGTATTAGATTGGAAGGATCCTGAGGATGTGAAGGAACTCTACAGCCATATGTATTGGATCATCTTCCCGTAAATTTATGGGGACGAGATAGTCTTCTGGACTCAGTGATATTTTTTTTTCGGATTCAGTATTGCCAGTCAATCGGGTTTTGCCGGCTCCTCAGTCCTGGTCTCAGTGTTGGACGTCCATTGCCTGTCTTCATTGCCTTGTCTTGTCTGTGTCATGTTTCATTGCTTTAACTGTTTGTGTATCTTTCATTATGGGACAGAGCACTTCAATGCCTCTTTCCCTGATCCTTGATCACTGGACCAAAGTCCGCTTAAGGGCTCAGAATCTTTCTTTTTCAGTAAAGCCCCGGATGTGGCAGACTCTCTGTGCTTCAGAATGGCCCACCTTTGGATTTGGATTACCCCTAGAAGGATCTTTCTACTTCCCACTAATTTAAAAAAGTCAGAGATATTGTCTTTCAGCCGGGGCCACATAGCCATCTGGATCAACAGCCATATATCTTAACTCGGCGGGAACTCTGCATATCTCCTTTTCCATGGGTGAAGCCTTTCTTGCCCCTGCCCCCACTCTGACTCCTTCCCCCAGGAACTCTCAAATCCTCTGCTCCTCCTCCTCCTACACCCTCTGTTCTCCTTGAGTCACCAGATTTCACTCTACTGGACTCTCCTTCCCCTCCTTATCCCCTGCCCTTGTCCCCCAACCTCCACACCCTCTAAGTGATTCCCCTGCTGCTGACTCAGCCTCTCCTCCATTGGAGGAAGCTATGCCGGCCCAGCGCCCTCCAGATAATTCCCTTGCGGCACACACAGCACCTCTTCCCTTGGAGGAAGCTGACCCGTATAAAGGAACTCGCTGGCGGTGAATGATTGAAAACCCTGGAACTCTCGGGATGCTCCCCCTCCATCCCTATGAGCCAATGATTGACGATGGCCACGGGGAAAAAATGCAAGCCTACCAGTATTAGCCTTTCTCCTCGTCAGACCTAAATAACTTAAAAAAATTATAATCCCCCTTTTTCTGAGGACCCTACTTGGCTCTCAGGTCTGGTTGAGTCATTGATGTTTTCACACCAGCCTACTTCAGAAGACTGCCAAAAACTCCTAGGGATTCTCTTCATGACAGAGGAACAACAGTGAATCCTCCAGGAAGCTAGAAAAAAATATCCTCAAACAAGATGTGCGTCCGACACAACTTCCCAACATAATCAAAGGCAGCTTTCCCTTGAAGCCACCCAACTGAGACCCCAAAATCTTTGAAGGTAGGGAGCATCTGTCCACTTATCACCGGGCTCTAATAGTGTGTCTCCAAGCAGCCGCTAGCGACAAACTAATTTGGACAAGGTAAGAGAGATTATTCAAGGGCCTGATGAATCTCCCACTATGTTTCTAGAGAGAATTATAGAGGCATATAGGAGATATACTCCTTTTGATCCTCAGGCAGAGAATCAAAAGGCATCTGTCACGATGGACTTTATTGGGCAAACTGGCCTGGATATTAAAACAAAGTTACAAAGCTAGATTGATTACAAGATATGACTTTGAGAGATTTAGTCAGAGAAGTCAAGAACGTATACTATAAGAGAGAAACTGAGGAAGAGAAGGGAGCAAAGGGAGGATAAAAGAAACAAAAGGCAGACTAAGGCGTTGACTAAGGTCCTGGTCACAACAACAAATAGGCCAGAAATTAAGAAACAGGTAGACAAGAAGGGATAACATTGGCCCATGCCAGAGGGCACCCTGCCCTCAGATCAATGTGCCTACCCTAAAGAAAAAAGGACACTGCGCCAAAATTGCCATAAAAAGCGACAGCCACACCAGCCAGCCATACTGACTCTGGAGGATGACTAAGAAAGTCGGGGCTCAGTTTCCCTCCCCAAGCTCAAGGTAACTTTTGAAGTGTTTCAAAAGTGATTATGGAAATCGAAAATAATGTGTTTGGAAAGAAGTCTCATGAAAAGGTCAGTCAAGAAACATGGATGAATACATGTGTTCTGAAGCACGAAGTGATTGAAAGTGAGACAAATGCCTATAAATTTGCTAACTTGTGGATGAAATATATATTCCATGATGTGCATAAAGTGAATAAATAGTAATGTAGAAGTGTTGAATAAAATTCAACATCAAAATACACATCATGTCCCATAGTAATTACTTGAATTGATTTTATACAGGGTCAGTTAGTGTAGAAATGTTAGGATATGTTTGCACCATTCAAAGAAGTTAGTTTTCAGTACTAGGAAACAAATATGTATTTCAGGTGGATGAATATTACTGAGAATAATCTTGTGAAAAGTTGATTAAAAATCCAAATACATCAATATGAATGAATTTAGGGAGTGTATAATAAGACACATGTTTTATATATATATATATATATATATATATATATATATATATATATATATATCACAGACATTAAAAATAGCAATATATATGCCAATTGAAATTCATCATGAAATATATATCATCATCATATCCAAAAATATTCATTTTAATGAATATGGATTTTTATATAAGTTTGTACAAATAGGAAGCTCACCCATGGGTTGAATTTTCAGTTCCAACAGTGTTTAGGACGAGTGATCACTTCTCGCAATTTGTATGTGCCATGTCAGCCACCTCACGAGAATGTACGTGTGACACCAGGTAGGATTCTATATGTGCATATTAAAACACATGTGCTGAATAGGCTAGTGTGAAAGGAAGACAGTAATTCATATATTTGTTAACTTTAAAAACACATGTAGAACTATTTCAATTAAAAATTGACTAGATTTATAACTCCTACCCTATATATTTCAAAAGGCATGTCCAACTATACACCATGCCTCCTCTGAAATGCTTGTATTTCTATTCTGTTTGGGTTATGTTTCTCCATCATATTAGGATTAGTAGTCAGAGTCTAGTAGGGAATGGGTTAGTGTCAGGGATTCACAAAAATCTTTCCACTCTCATTCAGAACAATGCCTAGACATTACCCTCGTCCCAAGTAAGACACAATTAGAGGATAAGAGTTAAAAATTCTGTGAATACATATCTGGAAATGAATATTCTCATGAGTTCACAACCTTGGATGTCGTAAAGGAGTTTCCAAAAGTATGGGACAGGGTAAGCACTCCACAAACATGGAGCTCTGCTGCCCTAAAGACTTCTTGAGAAACTGCCTCTGAGGTTGGGCACTTGATATATATGTTTTCGTAAGGAGCTTTCTTTGTACTGAGACCATCAAAGCTGGGTGTGCATCTATGCGACCTGGAGGACATGGTTCATATTTTCCAATGAACATGAGGCAGCAGGGCTGAATTCTCTCTATGTAGGTAAACTGTGTCCACTGGGGCCTAAGTGTCTCTGCGTGTGGACTGTGAAGCCATTTGGTCATCCTTCACTTTTCCTGGTGTTTCTTGCTGCTGCACTGGGAGTTTGGTATTTGCTTATGAAGTAAAAAAAAGATCACCTGGGACACAGTGCTTGAGGGAGTTCTGTCACGTGTGGTGGGTCAGGGTCTGCAAGAGAATATACCAACAATGCTTCTATTCTACATAGCTTTTCCCCTTGACCACAGCAACATAATTGTCAACATTGCCCTGAAACCTCTCTATATAACAAGATACCATTACATATAAGGGTCTGCTGGCTGCACCATGTCAGTCACAAGGCATTTGGAAGCCAATGGAAGATCAACATGGCCCCACCACAGATGTTTTATCACACACCTCCCCTCCTCTGGTCTAGGCCCACTACTCAGCAGGCTCCAATTTACTGGCATCTCTGTTATACACCATTTTCATGAAACCTAGTCAATCAAGGCACTGTCTGGTATACTCATGATCAGCAACCGGTTTTCCAAATTTTCTCCAGTGCCACCTGGTCATGAAAATTTCAATAATTTTATTGTATTTATCTAGCCATTTTTCACGGATGAAGATGGAGGCACTGTGGATTTCAATTTGTACAGGAACCATTAAATGATGAGAAACCTCATTTCAATGAAAGCTCTGTAGAACTGTTAAAGACAAGGCTTCCAGGGAGTGGCCAAAAAGTCACATGAAATCAGACCCATTGAGGTCTACAATGTGAGGTCCATGTGTGTTTTGACTGTCACCTATGCCTACCAAGTCTTTCAGAAAAAAAAAATCATGTGGTATCCTGGCTGAGATTCCCAGTGCTCTGTGGAAAGCCACCCTGGGCCTAGATCTCAGTTTCCAAGGGAGACTCTCATGCGTGCCCTCCTAGAATCCCAACACAATTCATGGCACAAGTTCTCTGAGATCAGATCCAGAATGCACTCTCTAAGTGTAATCACACCAGAGTTCAAGCCCATGTGGACCCAGGCATCTCCTTTAACAGCCACACAATGACCACAATTAAACCAAACACTCCCACATGGCCCTCATCTTTTTCCATATAGATACTCATCATAACCTCTGGCTGGAGGTTTCCATGAGGGGCACAGTCCAAGACAGTGTCCAAAATAAGCTCCCTTGCCCCTCATTTGCCTAAAGTCAGGGTGGCCTGGACATACTTCCTGTGAACCAGGAGTGATCAAATAGGCATGCCGTTAATACTGCACCGCTTCTTCAATTTGAGGCCTACTGAGTTAGAGGTATAGATTCTGTATGTAAATTAGAGTCATGAGAAAACCCAAGCACCTTTGCAGGGCTTTGAAGAACTCAATTGACACAAAGGATCCCTATTCTCACTTGATAGACGTCAGGAACCTCACAGAGGAAAGCGAGACTTTATCCACAATGACTGGTGTATTTGCCATTTTGGTTTTGGATGCACACATGGGATCTTTCTTTATATCCATCTGGTGCTGAGAATCTAAGCCACAACCTCACACAGGGCCAAGATGCTAATTCAGACACATCCCTTTCCAAAGCAATTAAGCAAAGAGCCACAGGTGATGCCCAATCATTTCCATTTGAAAACTGTTTACTTCAGGCTTCACAAAGGGGTGGCCAGAGCAAGAACTTCCTGACATTCAGTTCAACAGAACAATATATAAGCAAAATGCCCAAAGCAGGGTTTTTCCACTGAGATTTTCCTGGTCACACTGATATCTGAGTTTTTTGAGATGCTCGCCATTCCCTTCAGCTATCCAGTACATGGCCATGTCACAGAGCTTGGAGGTGGTATATATGTTGGACACAAAACCATGATCCTATTCTGGAGAGTGAACAGAGTTCATAAATAAACCTGGAAATTAGGAATGTATTAGGTTATGCCCATCTTTAAGTAAAGCCGCAAACCATTCATAAATTGGGCAGGATGAAATGGGAAGCTTTCTACTAGACAGGACACATCCATTGATGCACTCTCTTTTCTAATGTCTACAACCACGGACACCTTGGGATACACAGACATAGAAACACTCTCCTTTTCAAACGACTTATGAGAAACAGTTCACTCCAAACCAAACAAACCACCTTTTTTTCCTATTCTCACAACATGAGACAAAATCACAAACTCACAACCACACCCACAAAGGCACCTCCTTACCCTAAGTAGGTCTGTGACTCTATGGAGTGTCCTCTGACTGGTGGGCCACACAATGTTCCCCCGAAATGTCCTGTCCTGTCTCAGATATGGTCTCCTTGGCCATCTCTATGAAGTTGTCAGGAGCCAGCGGTGGGCCACTACCTGCTTTTTCAGGAAAGGCCCCTCTTCAGAGCTCTCTTGGCTTTTGGCCATTCTAACATCAGTAGGTACAAAGAAAGACTGACTCTGTCCTTGGTAATTCCAAACAAGTGAACCCACTGCGACTGGTACTGGGACTGGCTCTGTGTGCCTGGCTTCCAGGATCCTAAGTTCAGAGAGTTCCATCACCAAGGGAGTAAGGTGAGGTCACTTCCTTCAGGAACTGAATGAGGTCACTGCCTTGGCAACCACTTTATCCTAACAGTTGCTTCCAAGTGTCTCATTAGATGGAGGCTTCCCCTACTTCCTGTGAAACATTCACAAGTTAGAATGGTATATCAACCATATGAACCCGGTAATAGCTCTCCACACAGGCCTGGTTTGGTCCATCTCCTCTACATTGAGAAGAGAGGTTC
Source organism: Callospermophilus lateralis (assembly GCF_048772815.1). NCBI lineage: Eukaryota > Metazoa > Chordata > Mammalia > Rodentia > Sciuridae > Callospermophilus > Callospermophilus lateralis. The sequence goes on along the minus strand of NW_027510197.1, from coordinate 528,542 downwards.
TGATTCAGACACATCCCGTCATCCTGACCAGGTATTTTGCCATGGAAGATTACTTTTGCTTTCTCAGGTCGTCCATAGCTGACTACATATTATCCAGGGATCATTTCTGCATTGAACTTGTGGTTCTCAACAGGTGAAAGATCCCCTACATTCTGTATTGTAAGACCAACTCTGTCCCTGCTCTTCTTTAAATTTACATTGAGGGAACAGTGTATTGTTAGGGTTAATAAAATGTTTGATTTGGGTTAGAAATCATTCTGCTGGATGAATAATGGTATTGGGAACCTGCGATATTTTTAAAAATATAGAGGTGAAATATATAAATGAAAAAAAAATGTCTAGGTAATTTTGAAGCCCAGAGGGGCAATGGGCCCTTCATTGGGATACTTAGCTTTGATTTACGTTGTGCACAGATATCTCAGATAAATCGATATACAATGGCATAGGACCTTGTACCTTTTATGATTAAAATTCGAAGAGAACATCCAGTCAAAAAGGGATAGTAAGTAGGATTAGATAGATATTCGGTAGGTTAACAAAGAAGAGTGAGTATAGGATTTGGAACAAAAGTTCTTTAGCAATAGGGTTTGGGTTAAAGTGTGAAAGTAAATATCAGCACACTTGAAGGGTCAGTCACAATGATGAACAGTGGAAAATATGTAGGAAAGCAGATATCAATAGAGATATTACAAAATCAACAAATGGGCCAAGGACCTGAACAGACACTTCTCAGAAGAAGACATACAATCAATTAATAAGTACATGAAAAAATTCTCACCTTCTCTAGCAGTCAGAGAAATGCAAATCAAAACCACCCTAAGATACCATCTCACTCCAGTAAGATCGGCAGCCATTAGGATGTCAAACAATAATAAGTGCTAGCGAGGATGTGGGGAAAAGGGTACACTTGTACATTGCTGGTGGGACTGCAAAATGGTGCGGCCATTATGGAAAGCAGTATGGAGATTCCTGGGAAAGCTGGGAATGTAACCACCATTTGACCCAGCTATCGCCCTCCTCGGACTATTCCCTGAGGACCATAAAAGAGCATGCTATAGGGATACTGCCACATCAATGATCATAGCAGCACAATTCACAATAGGCAGACTGTGGAACCAACCTAGATGCCCTTCAATAGATGAATGGATAAAAAATAATGTGGCATCTATACACAATGGAGTATTATGCAGCACTAAAAAATGACAAATTCATGGAATTTGCAGGGAAATGGATGGCATTAGAGCAGATTATGCTAAGTGAAGCTATCCAATCCTTAAAAAACAAATGCCAAATGTCTTCTTTGATTTAAGGAGAGCAATTAAGAACTGAACAGAGGGAAAGAGCATGAGGAAAATATTAACATTAAACTGAGACAAGTGATGGGAGGGAAAGGGAGAGAGAAGGGAAATTGCATGGAAACGGAAAGAACCCTCATCGTTATACGAAATCACATATACGAGGTTGTGAGGGGAAAGGGGGGAAAGGGAGAGAACGGAACAACAACAGATGAGGTAGAGAGGGAAGATGAAAGGGGAGGGGAGGGGGGATAGTAGGGGATAAGAAAGTCAGCAGAATACAACAGTCACTAATATGGCATTATGTAAACATTGTGAATGTGTAACTGATGTGATTCTGCAATCTGTATTTGGGGTAAAAATGGAAATGCATAACTCACTTGAATCAAATGTATGAAAGATGAAAAAAATAAAAATTAAAAAAGTACTAAATTGGCTCATCGTAACAATAAAAAAAGAGATATTACAAAATCAGGCAAAGTATAAAGTGAGTGATATGATTAGATATTTGCAACAGGGTTGATTTTGAATATATAATCTTAGGAAGAAACAAATATGTAGTCACCAATAGGATTGATATTTGAGAGCATTAGGCAACCTGAACATGGAAGTAATTCATGTTCACTTTCCATTTAGGCTTTAGTACAATAATAAGTGTGAACTTTGCATTTTGTGTCCAGAATATTACTGTGATAAAATGTATATGTAGATTAGTTGACATGAGTATTTCTTTCACCATTTCTGCGAGTAATATTTTGAAGACATATACATAAGTATGGGTTGTACAAAAAGCTGTACCCTGTGTCTATGAATATACAGATAATGCATGAATAGACCATACTGTGAATAAATAGTATAGCTGGTTCCACTTTAAATAATGGATTGAATTGATATTCACAAAGGAGTGGTCTGAGGCAAAAACCTTCCTGAAATTCAGGGCAACAGAACAATAGGTAAACAAAACGCACAAAGCAGGGTTTCTCCACTGAGACTTTCCTGGTCACACTGATATCTGAGTTTTCCTAGATGCTCGCCTTTCCCTTCAGCTATCCAGTACATAGCCATATCACATAGCTTGGAGGTAGTACATATCTTGGACACAAAACAATGAGGCAATTCTGGAGAGTGTCCAGAATTCAGGATGTAAACAGAAACTTTTAAAGATAGCAGGTGTTTCCCTTCAATAAGGAAAGCTGCAGTCCATTAATAAATCGGGCAGGATGAATGTTGCGAAGCTTTCTCCTAGACAGGACACATCCATTGATGCATTTTCTTTTCTAATGTCTACAACCACGGACAGAGTGGGATACACAGACATAGAAGCACTCGCCTTGTCAAAGGACTTACTAGAAACAGTCCACGCCAATTCAAACAAACAGCCTTTCTTACATCTTCTCAGAACTTGAGAAAAAACCATACACACACCTACACCCACAAAGGCACCTCCTTTGTGGAGTGTCCTCTGAATGGTGGGCCATACTATATTCCCCCAAAATGGCCTGTTGTATCTCAAATCTGGTCTCCTTGGCCAACTCTGTGCAGTTGTCAGGAGCCAGCGGTGAACCAATACCTGCTTTCTCAGAAAGGTCTTTCTTCAGAGCTTTCCTGGCATTTGGCCATCCTCACATCTGTTGGTACTAAGAAAGACTGACTCTGTGGTTGGTAAATGGAAACAAGTGAGACCACAGGGACTGGGACTGCGACTGGCTCTGGGTGCGTCTCTTCCTGGATCCCAAGTTCAGAGAGTTCCATCACCAAGGAAGTGAAGTGAGGTCACTTCCTTCAGGAACAGAATGAGGTCACAGCCTTGGCAACCTCTTTGTCCTAACAGTAACTTCTAAGGGTCCCATGAGATGGAGTCTGTCCCTTCTTTCTGTCACACTTTCACAAGTTAGAATGGTATATCAACCATAGGCACCTGGGAAGAGCTCTCCACACAGGCCTGATTTGGTCCATCTTCTCTACATTTAGAAGATAGAGGTTGATTCAGACACATCCATTCATCTTGACCAGGTTGTTTACCATAAAAGATGACTTTTCCTCTCTCAGGTCCTTCATAGCTGCCTATATCTTCTCCAGGGATCATTTCTGCATAGACCTTTGATGTTCTCAGAAGGTGGAAGATCCCCTACATTCCTGTATTGTAAGAACAACTCTGTCCCTCCTCTTTTGTAAAGTTAGATTGAGGGAACAGTGTATGTTTAGGGTTAATAACATGTTTGATTTGGGTTAGGAATCTCTCTGCCCCATGAATAATGGTATTGGGAACCTGTGATATTTACAAGAATATATAGGTGAAATGTAAGTATGAAAACAGAAATCTAGGTAAGATTCGAAGTCAGAAGGGCATTGGGTCCTTGAGTGGGATTCTTAGGTTTGAATTATGTTCTGCATATATGTCTCCGACAAATTGAAATACAATGGTTTAGGACCTTATACCTTGGATGATTAATTGTCGAAGAGAACATCGAGTCAAAAAGCAATAGTCAGTAGGATTAGGAAGATACTCAGTAGGTTTAGAAATAAGAGTGAGTATAGGATTTAGACCAAAATTTCTTTAGCAATAGGGTCTCGGGTAGACATTGAATGTAAATGTCAGCATATGTGAAGTGTCAGACACAATGATGAACTGGGGAATATATGTAGGAAAGCAGATATCAATAGAGATATAAGGAAATCAGGCAAAGTATAAACTGAGTGATAGGATTAGACATTTTCAAAAGGCTTGAAGTTGAATATATAATCTTAGAAAGAAACAAATATGTAGTCACCGATAGGATTTACATTTGAGAGCATTAGGCAACCTGGATATGGTTGTTTTTAGTAATCCATGCTCACTTTCCATTTAGGCTTTGATACAATCATGAGTATGACCTTTGTTTTTTGTGTCCAGAATATTACTGTGATAAAAAAAGAAATATATATATATATATATATATATATATATATATATATATATATATATATATATATATATTGATAGATAGATAGATAAGGTGACATGAATATTTCTTCTACCATTTTTGGGAGCAATGTTTTGAAGAGGTATAAATTAGTATTGGGGGAACAAAGAGGTGTACACTGTGTCTATGAATATAGAGATAATGCATTAATAGACCATACTGTGAATAAATAGCATACCTGGTTCCAACTTTAATAATGGATTGAATTGAAATGTGAAAATGTACAGGAAATCTTATATTGATATTCACACATTCATTCCAACCACTTATACATCTAATGGTAATATTAATGTTATGGTTTATCTTGAAGAGTGTGTGGGTTTAGCTTCAAAATTGATTATGGAAATCGAAAATAATGTGTTTGGAAAGCAGTCTCATGAAAAGACCAGTCAAGTAACATGGAGGAATACATGTGTTCTGAAGCAGGAAGTGATTAAAAGTGAAACAAATTCCTATAAATTTGTGAACTTGTGAATGAAATATATATCCTATGATGTGCAAACCTGAAGAAATAGTAATGTACCAGGGTTGAATTAAAATGAATGTCAAAATAGACATAATGTCCCATAGGAATATACTTGCATTGATGTTAAACTGGGTCAGTTACTGTAGAAATATTAGGATTTGTAAGCACCATTGATTGAAGTTAGTTTTCATCACTGGGAAACAAATATGTATTTCAGGTAGATGATTATTTCTGAAAATAATCTTGTGAAAAGTTGATTATAAATCCACATACATGAACATGAATGAATTTACGGAGTGTATATAAGACAAATATATTTCATATTTTATAAAATCTGTAGAGTGTATGTGTATATATATATATATATAGACAAAAAAAACACAAAAATTCATTAAAAAGTATCAATATATATATGCCAATCGTAATTCATCATGTAATATATATCACCCTCAGATGCAAAAATATTTATTTTACTAAACATGGGTTTATGTATAATATTGTTCTAATAGGAAGCTCACCCATAGTTTGGATTTTCAGTTCCAACAGCGTTTAGGAGGACTGATCTCTTCTTACAATTTGTTTCTGCCAAGTCAGCCAACTCATAAAAATATACGTGTGATACCAAGTAGGAATCTATATGTGCATATAAAAAGTACATGTGCTGAGTAGGCTACAGAGAAAGGGAGACAGGAATTCACATATTTGTTAACTTTAAAAACGCATGGAGAGAGCTGGGGATGTGGCTCAAGTGGTAGCGCGCTCGCCTTGCATGAGTGCGGCATGGGTTTCATTCTCAGCACCACGTGCAAACAAAGATGTTGAGTCCGCCGATAACTAAAAAAATAAATATTATAGAATTCTCTCTCTCCTCTCTAACTCTCTCTTTAAAAAAAAACACATGGAGGACTATTTCAATTAAAAATTGAGTAGATTTATAAAACCGACCCTTTATCATGCAAGAGGGAAGTCCAACTATACACCATGCCTCCTCTGAACTGCTTGTATTTTCATTTTTTTGTTTATTTTTCTCCATCATATTAGGATTAGTAGTCAGAGTCTAGTAGGGTATGAGTTAGTGTCAGGGATTCAGTATTTCGAATGGAAAATTGGAAAATGGATCAATGTGTATGCAAATGTGTACTACAAAAAAATTTTCCCACTCTCATTCTGAACAATGCCTTGACATTACCTTCACCCCAAGTAAGACACAATTAGAGGAGAAGAGTTAGAAAATCTTTGAATACATATCTGAAATTGAAAATGCTTAGGGTTCACAACCTTGGAGATTGTAGAGGAGTTTCCAAAAGTAAGGGACAGTGTTAAAACTCTACAAACTTGGAGATTTGCCTGCCTAAAGACGTCTGGAGAAACTGTCTCTAGGTTGGGCACTTGAAATATATGTTTTTGTGAGGATCTTTAGCTTCCTTTCTAGTGAGACCATCAAAGCTGCGTCTTCATCTCTGTGATCTGGAGGACATGGTTTATAATTTTCCAATAAACATGAAGCAGCAGTGCTGAATTCTCTCTTGTATGTAAACTGTGGCCACTGGGGGCTAAGTGTCTCCCCATATGGACTGCGAAGCCATTTCATCATCCTCCACTTTTCCTAATGTTTCTTCCTGCTGCACTCGGAGTTTGGTATTTGCTTCACGAAATACAAGGAGTTCAACTGGGACACAGTGTTGCCGCGAGTTCTGTCACGTGTGGTGGATCAGGGTCTGCAGGAGAATGCACCAACAGGGCTTGTATACCACATAGGATGCCCCCTTGACCATAGCAACCTGATTCTGAACATTGCACTGAAACCTCTCCATATAACAAGTTGCCTTTACATATAAGGGTCTGCTGGCTGCACCATGTCAGTCACAAGCCATTTGGAAGCCAATGGCAGATCCACATGGCCCCACCTCAGATGTTTTATCACACATTTGCTCACCACTGCTCTATGCCCACTACTCAGCAGGATCCAAATTATTGAGATCTCTGTTCTACACCATTTTCATCAAAACCAGTCAATCAAGGCACTGTCTGGTACACTCGTGATCAGCAACAGGACATCCAAATGTTCTTCATTGCCACCTGGTCATTGGAATTTCAAAAATTTCATGGTATTTATCTAGCCAATTTTCAATAATGAAGTTGGAAGCACTATGGCTTTCAAATCATTCAGGAATCATTCAATGGTGAGGAAGCTCATTTCAATGAAAAATTTGAAGAACTCTCACAGGCAAGCCTTCCCAAAGAGTGGCCTAAAAGTCACATGAATCCAGGCCCATCGAGGTCTACAATTGAGGTCCATGTGTGTTTTGACTAGCATATATGGCTTCCAAGTCTTTCAGAAAAAATAATGTGATATCCTGGCTGAGATTCCCAGTGCTCTGTGGAAAGCCACCCTAGGACTAGATCTCAGTTTCCAACGGAGACTCTCATGCATGGCCTCCTAAATTCTTAACACAATTCATGGCAATACTTCTTTGATGATTGATCCAGAAATGAGTGTTTAAGGGGAATGACACCAGAGTTCAAGCCCAGGTGGATCCAGTCATCTCTTCCAACTGCCACACGAACGACTACAATTAAAACCAAAACACTTCCACATGGTCCTCACCTTCTTCCAGAGAGACACTCATCATTACCTCTGGCTGGAGTTTTTCATCTGGGACGCATCCCAAGAGAGTGTCCGAAATAATCTTCCTTGCCCCTCATTTGCCTAAAGTCAGGGTGGCATGGTCACCCTTCCTGTGAACCTGGAGTGATCCAATAGGCCTGCTTCTCCAATTTGAGGCCTACTGACTCTCAGGGATAGATTCTTTAAGTGATTTGGAGTCACAAGAAAACACAAGCACCTCTGCAGTTCTTCAAAGAACTCATTTGACCTAAAGGATCCCTATTCTCACTTGATAGAGGTCAGAATCCTAACAGAGGAAGGCAAGAGATTCATCAACAATGACAGATTTTTGGCCATTTTGGTTTTGATTGAACATATGGAATCTATCTTTAGATCCATCATGTGCTGAGAATCTAAGCCACAACCTCATACAGGGCCAAGAGGCTGATTTAGACACATCCTTTTACAAGCAATTAAGCAAAGAGCCACAGGTGATGCCCATTCATTTCCATTTGAAAACTGTTTTCTTCAGGCTTCCCAAAGGGGTGGCCTGAGGCAAAGACCTTCCTGACATTCAGGACAACAGAACCATAGGTAAGCAAATGAACCAAAGCAGGGTTTCTCCACTGAGAATTTCCGGGTCACACTGATATCTGAGTTTTCTAAGATGTTCCCATTCTCTACAGCTATCAAGTATATGGACATGTCTCAGAGCTTGGAGGTGGTACATATCTTGGAAACAAAACCATGAGACTATTCTGGAGAGTGGCCAGAATTCAGGAAGAAAACAGGAACTTAGGAATTTAGTAGGTGTTGCCCATCCATAAGGCAAACCAAAGTCCATTCTTCAATTAGGCAGGATGAATGCTGGGAAGTTTTCTACTAGACAGGACACATCCTTTAATGCCTTCTCTTTTCTAATGTCTACAACCACGGACACAGTGGGATACTCAGACTTAGAAACACTAGCCTTGTCAAACGACTTACTAGAAACAGTCCACTCCAACCCAAAAAAACTGCCTTTCCTACCTATTCTCAGAACATGAGAGAAAAGCACAAACTCACTGAACACCCACAAAGGCACCTCCTTAACCCAAGTAGGTCTGTGACTATCCGGAGTGTCCTCTAAGTGGTGGGCCATACTATGTTCCCCTGAAATGGCCTGTCCTTTCTCAGATCTGGTCTCCTTGGCCAACACTGTGAAGTTGTCAGGAGCCAGCGGTGAACCAATACCTGCTTTCTCAGGAAAGGCCCCTCTTCAGAGCTCTTCTGCCATTTGACAATCCTCATATCAGTCGGTACCAAGGAAGACTGACTCTGTCCTTTATAAATCCAAACAAGTGAGACCACTGGGACTGGGACTGGGACTGGCTCTGGGTGCCTGGCTTCCTGCATCACAATTTCAGATTTTTTGATCACCAAGGAAGAGAGGTGAGGTCACTTTCTTTAGGAACTGAATGAGGTCACTACCTTGGCCACCACTTTGTCCTAACAGTTGCTTCGAAAGGTCCCATGAAATGGAGGCTGCCCCTACTTCCTTTGACACTTTCACAAGTTAGAATGGTATATCAACCATAGGCACCTGTAAACAGCTCTCCACACAGGCATGGTTTCATCAGTTCTCTACATTAAGAAAGGAGAGGCTGATTCAGACACATCCCTTCATACTGACCCTGTTGTTTGCCATGGAATATGACTTTTCCCCTCTTAGGTCCTTCATAGCTGCCTGCAACTTCTTCAGGGTATAATTTCTGCATGGTCCTTTGATGTTCTCAGCAGGTGGAAGATACCCTACATTACTGTATTGTAAGATAAACTCTGTCTCGGCTCTTCTGTAAAGTTAGTTTGAGGGAACAATGTATGGTTAGGCTTAATAACATGTTTCATTTGAGTTAGGAATCATTCTGCTTAATGAATAATGGTATTGGGAACTTGCGATATTTACAAGAATATATTGGTGAAATATAAGTTTGAAAACAGAAATCTAGATAAGATTTGAATCCAGGAAGGGCATTGGGCTGTTGATTGGGATACTTAGCTTTGAATTATGTTCTGCACAGATGTCTCAGATAAATCAATATACAATGGCATAGGACCTTGTACCTTGGATGATTGCTTGTCGAAGAGATCATCCAGTCAAAAAGGGATAGTCTTTAGGATTAGGAAGATAGTCGGTATGTTAGAAAAAAGAGTGAGTATAGGATTTGGACCAAAAGTACTTTAGCAATAGGGTTTCGGATAAAGAGTGAATGTAAATGTCAGCACATGTGAAGAGTCAGTCACAATGATGAACTGGGGAAAATATGTAGGAAAGCAGATATCAATAGAGACATTAGGAAATCAGGCAAAATATAAAGTGAGTGATAGGATTAGTCATTTTCAACAGGGTTGAGGTTGAATATATTATCTTAAGAAGAAACAAATATGTAGTCACCAATAGGATTGATTTGAGAGCTTTAGGCAACCTGGATATGGATGTGTTTAGTAATCCATGCTCACTTTCCATTTAGGCTTTGGTGAAAGGTTTATAAAATAGGTACTTGTTACTTACTGTTTTTCTGTATGCTTAACAAAACACTGTTGAAGTCTTGAGGACTGTTTGCTAATCTTGTTTCCAGAATGTGCTGTCCCCAACTGCCAAACTGCAAATGTATACCCTCACCCGTTTGCACGCAAACCACCCACTTGCCCTGACCCATCAATAAACTTCCCTCCCTGCCCTCTCCAAGGAAAGCATATAAGCTCTGCTTAAGCTGTTCTCATTGCTCTCTGCTCTATTCAAGTGAGCTCTGAGCCCCAGAATGCTGGACCCATAATAAACCATTTACTGTTGCATGAGACATTCCTCTGGTGGTCTCTTCCTCTGATGCTTGCCCGACCTTTACATCTGGAACCACGAGCAAGATCCGGCAGCGGCGGATGAAAGATCCCCAAGGGGCTCCTTTCAGGGTAAGTAAGGGAACTCTTTTTGGTTTTAGGTTTCAGGTTAGGGCTTGGCAAAATGGCTATTGGTGATGAGCGTGAGCTCTCTCTGACAGAGGCTGACATACGTGTCACAGAGCCACAGGCCACGTCCCTGGGGGATGCCCCAGAGGACTCAGGAAATCGAGGAACAATAGTCTCCTTGCTTCGGATTCAGTATTGCCAGCCCATCAGGTTTTGCCGGCTACTCAGTCCTGGCCTCAGTATTGGACGTCCATTGCCTGTCTTTATTGTCTTGTCTTGTCAGTGTAGTGTGTGATTGCTTTCACTGTTTGTGTATCTCTCATTTTGGGACAGAGAACTTCAACACCTCTCTTCCTGACCCTTGATCACTGGACCAAAGTCTGCGCAAGGCCCAGAATCTTTCTTTTTCAGTAAATTGCTGGACCTGGAAGACCCTCTGTGCCTCAGAATGACCCACCTTTGGAGTTGGATAGCCCCTAGAAACATCTACTTCCCACTAATTTGAAACGTCAGAGATTTTGTCTTTCAACCGGGGCCACATAGACATCCAGATCAACAGCCATATATCTTAACTTTGCAGGACCTCTGCAAATCTCCTCCTACATGGGTGAAGCCTTTCTTTGTCTCTGCGCCCACTCCTACTCCTTCCACCATGATTCTATCTCACAAACCCTCTGCTCTTCCTCCTCCAACCTCTGTTCTCCCTGAGTCTCAAGACTCTACTGGACTCTAATACCCTTCTTATCCGCTGCCGTAGTCCACCAACCCCCAACAACCTCTAAGTGATTCCTTTGCTGCTGACTCAGCCTCTCCGCCATTGGAGAAAGCTAGGCCGGCCCAGCGCCCACCAGATGACTCCCCCTTGTCACACACACAGCCCCTCCTTCCCTGGAGGAAGCTGGCCCAGCTAAAAGAACTCAAAGAACTCCCTGGCGTTTCACACCTGCCTACTTGGGATGACTGCCAACAAATCCTAGGGATTCTCTTCATGACATTGGAACGAGAGAGAAACTTTCTGGAAGCTAGAAAAAAATATCCTCGGACCAGATGGGTGACCAACACAACTTCCCAACATTATCAAAGCCGGCTTACCCTTGAACTGACCCAACTGGGACCCCGACACCTTTGAAGGTAGGGAGCATCTGTCCACTTATTGCCGGGCCCTAATAGTGGGTTTCCAACCGGCCGCTAGCCAACCAAATAATTTGGCCAAGGTAAGAGAGATTATTCAAGGGCCTGATGAATATCCCTCTATGTTTCTAGAGAGAATTATGGAGGCATATAGGAGATATACTCCTTTTGATCTTCAGGCAGAGGATCAAAAGACATATGTCATGATGGCCTTCATTGGGCAAGCTGATCTGGATATCAAAAGAAAGTTACAATACTTAGATGGATTACAAGATATGACTTTGAGAGATTTAGTCAGGGTAGCCGAGAAAGTATCCTATAAGAGAGAAACAGAGAGAATGAAAGGGAGCAAAGGGAGGATGACAGATGAAAAAGACAGATGAAGGTATTAACTAAGGTCCTGGTCACAACAATAAATAGGCCAGAAATTAAGAAACAGGGAGACAAGAAGCGATACCTGGGTCCCCACCAGAGGCCACCCTTGGCCTCAGATCAATGTGCCTACTGTAAAGAAAAAGGACACTGAGCCAAAAAGTGCCCTAGAAAGAGACAGCCACGCCAGACAGCCTTTCTGACTCTGGAGGTTGACTGAGAATGTCGGGGCTCAGATCCCTTCCCCGAGCTCAGGGTAACATTTGAAGTGAAGGGGACCCCATAAACTTTGAAGTGGATACAGCAGCAGTATACTCAGCCCTTAAGGCCCCACTGGGCCCTCTATCAAATAAAAGGTCTCTAGTTCAAAGGGCTAACAGCAGTAAATATCAGACTTAGACAACTAAGAGGACCATGGACATGGGGAAAGGAAAAATCCAACATTCCATCCTAGTAATCCCAGAATGCCTGGCCCCATTGATGGGCAGAGATCTGCTCAGTAAGCTCCGGGCCAAAACAACTTTTAACCCCGAAGGCCCCAAAATGAAATTTCTAAATCCTTCATTAAAAACTCCTATAGTCATGGCTTTATAAATGTCAGTCGAAGATGAACATCCACTTTTCACACACCCCAAGAATGATCAAACAGGCAAGCTACCCCAGAAATGGATAACAGATTACCCAGATGCCTGGGCAAAAATTGTTGGGTTAGGCCTAGCCATGAAACAACCTCCAAGAACAGTGGAGTTAAAAACCTCAGCCTCCCCAATCAATGTCAAACAACATCCTCTGAGCAAAAATGCTAAAGATGGGTTAAGGCCCCATATTCAGAAATATCTGGCTTCATGGTCCTAAGGCCCTGTCAATCGGCCTGGAACACTCCCCTGCTACCAGTAAAAAATCCAGGAACTGGTCACTATCCCCGTTCAAGACCTAAGAGAGATCAACAACAGAGTGCAGGACATTCACCCCACGGTAAATAATTTGTACAATCTGCTTATCACTCTGAACCCTGAATAAAAATGGTATGGACATAAAGATGCTATCTTTTGCATGCCTCTGCATAAAGACAGTCAGTTTCTGTTTGCTTTTGAGTGGGTAGACCCAGAAACCGGAACGTATGGTAAACTAACATGGACTAGACTCCCACAGGGGTTCAAAAACTCCCCCACTCTCTTTGATGAAGCCCTCCAGAGATGTCAACAACTTCAGAACTATGCACCCTGAAGTCACGCAGCTTCAATACGTGGATGACCTGCTACTGCAGCCAACACCAAGGAAAACTGTGAGTCTGGGAACCAAGCACTATTATGTAAGCTTGCTCAACTCGGGTATAGAGCTTCTTCCAAAAAACCCCAAATTTGCCAGAAAGAAGTAGTCTTCCTGGGCTATTCCCTTAGAGGTGGTAAACGTTGGCTCACTGAGCCCAGAAAACAAACGGTTGTGCAGATACCCCCCCCCCCAGCAGCAGACAACACAAAGAGTTTCTTGGGACTACTGGGTTTTGCAGGTTATGGATTCCTGTGTTTGCGTCCTTAACTTCTCCTTTATACCCGCTGTTAAAGGGAGATGCCCAATTCCAATGGACCCCTGAGCACCAGCAAGCTTTTGATAACATCTTACGACACTGGCACTGAACTCCTCAACTTCACTGAGCCAAGCCTGCAATTTCAGAAAGCCCTACACTACGTTAAAAATGTACATCAATTCACACACCTTGGTCCAAAGAAACTGCAGGCATTCCTGAAGGATCAAGAACAGAGTTTTCCACTAACTGACTCACAGCGAAAGGACATAACTGAACGGGTAACAAAACCCTGTCCATTCTGTCAATAGAACAATTACCCTTCCAAGCTTCCTGCAGGAAAGCACCTATGAGCAACCAGACCAGGAAATTCTGGGAAGTGGACTTTACTGAAATTTAGCCAGCAAGGTATGGACTTCAATATCTCCTAGTGTTTGTAGATATATTTTCAGGATGGATTGAAGCCTTCCCCACAAAAAAAAAGGCACAAATGGTGGTAGAAAATCCTGAAAGATATTTTTCTATGATACGGCCTACCTAAGGTAATAGGGTCTGATAATGGACCGGCGTTCATGGCCCAGGTAAGTAAGGGGTTAGCCAGGATCCTGGGGATAAATTGGAAGTTACATTGTGCTTATAGACCCCAGAGCTCAGGACAGGTTAAAAAAATTAATAGAACCATTAAAGAGACCTTAACGAAATTAAGCTTAGAGAGGGCATCAAAGATTGGACTATGCTCCTGCCTTATGCACTGTTTCATGCAAGAAATACTCCCTCTGTTACTTTGTGTAACCTCAGCTCCTATGAAATTCTCTATGGGGCCCCTCCTCCAGTAAGGACCTAACCACAACTCTAAGACCTACCGATCCCTTCCACACCCCCTTGCTTGACAAACTTAAAGCTATTGAAAGAACTCAGGGATACCTGTCAAAACAGCTGGCCACTGCCTACCAACCTGGTGAAGAGGAGACTCCACATCGATATCAAAAAAGAGACTTCATCTACATAAGATGACATCAGGTGTCATCCCTGGAACCCCGCTGGACAGGACCATACCAGGTGCTACTTATAAAACCTGCAGTGGTAAAGGTAGACGGAATCACTTCCTGGATCCTAATTCTCATCTCAAGCCTGTGCCCTGTCCAGACTCTGGCTTGAAAGTGGAAAAGACTGGTAACCCTTTCAAATTGCATATTTGCCATGTGGATAAGGCTATAGACTCTCCCCTTGGCCACCACTAGTCCTAACCATCATCAGCCCATTCAGCAGCGATGGCTGATCACAAATCCTATTAGACAAGAAGTATGGTCTGTCTCACATACAGCCCCCTTAGGGACCTGGTGGCCAACTCTCCACCCAGATATTTGTCAGCTGGGTATACGTCTTTCCAATTGGGATATCTCTGATGAAGAGGATCCCACTAAAATTCCATTAAATTTCTCCCGTACCATCGATAATGGAAACAAACATTATGGATGTAGGGACACGCAAGCCTGATGCAGGTTGGCTAGCCTAGATTACTATGTTTGCCCGGTGGACTATCAAAGCCACAAACAACCACGGCTGTGTGGGGGAAAAGCCGTCTTCTTCCGTAAGTCAAGGGGATGTGAGCATACAGGGGCTGCCTGGTGGAACCCAAACTCCTCATCAAATTCAGTTCACAGCATTGGCCATATTACCAATTAGACAACCAAAACCGATGGCCCCCAGAGGGGTCTCTAGATCCTCAAATTCTGTGTGACTATTTCAACTTCGGCAAGTGCTCAAAAGGATTGAAGAAAATTCCCCTATGTGTAGGCCTTTTCCCTCCTTTGCTCACATCACGAAATATGTTTCTCCAATAGATCCTTCTGCTCCAGATTCTCTGCTGTCACTCTCACATGAACAACCTGATTTCTCCCCTCCAATTACTAGATCAAAACCCCAAACCTCCGCTGTTTCTCAGACCATTGCCCCATGCTGAGGCAGCAGGTACTGAGGTACCCTTCCACCCACTCACTCCTCTCTTCTCCTGTCAGTGCCCACACCGGGTCCCACCAGGTCCTCTTACCAGCTAACCCAAAGCTCAAACCAGCTGAGGAGTGCCCTCAGACGACTATCCAAGATGTAATGAAAATGGCCTTTAAAGTTGCTTTGTCATCACTAAAAACAGGTTACTAAGTATTTAAAGTCCCTCACACCCTTTTTAGATACTCATTCCCGTCTTCCCATCTGCTCTACCTGTTCTACTGCTCAAGTTTTGTTGCCAGGAAAATCCCAAACCCTTTTCCCATTATTCTTTTATATCTCTTTTTCCTCATTCTCAGAACCACAGAACTCCTCTCACCCCCCGCCTTCCCCGTCTTCCCCTCTGTACCAGGCCCACAGAAAAATCTTAAATGGCCTTCTCCAGAAGTCTTCATCGTGGCTGACTTTAGGACTTTCAGCAACAAAGTCCCTATAAAAGAGTTCAGTGTAGATAAACTTCCTCTTTTCGTGTTGCTCTGTTATACTTGGCCACTGGCTGGAAAAATCAGCCCTTCTAAGCTAGACACCCCCTTACTAGTTTTTCACAAAATATGTGAACAAGGCCTTTGGCATTGAGCTGAGGCTTCCAGAGATGGCTACATTTCCAAGATAAAGAAGTTACCAACTGGGCTCCATGGTAACAGCTGGCAGGGAGAAAATAAAAGAGAAGAAAAAAGCTCTCCCCCTCCCAGGTGTCCTTAATAAGTTATCTTTCCCAGAGAAGAGGAAAATAAAAACATAACCAAAAACTGCTTTTTGTGAACTTCTGCAAACTGTAAATTTCGGAGTCTTTTCCCTTACATGTTGGGTACAAAATTCTGAAACTACCTAAACTTGGGATTCCGGGGATTAATTGATTACAACAGAAGCAATGCCCTCTATATCTGGTTGCAACCAAATAGGACTGTTTCCCTGTCTTTGGTGCTATCTTAGGTGCCTTGCCTTGTCCATACCTACAACAGTATAATTCTATATACTTAAACATTGTTTATTCATAAAATTATCAGCAGATGTGATTTATTATGTAATGGTGCAGATGTTTCCCCGAGTGCTCTATGATGAGGCAGGATCATTTAAATTTCAAATAGGGGGGCATACAACCCGGTTCTGCTGGCAACCTGTATCCTTCACTTTAGCCATCCTATGAGGAATAGTAGTTGCTGCAGAAAAGGGCACAGGAACCACTGCCCTAATCCATGGGACACAACAAATGACCCAATTAGAAGCAGCAATAGACCAAAACTTAAAGATATTAAAAAACCACCATCACAGCCTTACAAGAATCTTTAACCTCTCTCTCTGAAGTTGTTTTACAGAACAGGCGAGGGTTCGACCTCTTCTTCATGAGAGAAGGGGCCTTTGTCCTGCATTGAGGGAAGAATGTTGTTATTATGCCTACCATACTGGAGTTGTAAAAGAATCTATGATTAAATTAAGAAGACGCATTGAAGAGCATCAACAAGAGAGAGAGGCCCAAAAAGGGTGGTTTGAGTCTTGGTTCACAGAGGCCCCCTGGGTAACTATGCTTTTATCAGCCCTGGCCGGTCCATTAATAATCCTCACATTATTGCTAACTGTAGGACCCTCTTTGCTCAACCGTGTAGTTTCCTTTCTCCAAGCTCAAATTGGACAAGTTAAACTTATGGTAATCAGAAATCAATATACCACACTAGCAGACATAAAATGTGACATCCTCAATGATCACTATTATGATTTAATGTAACCAAAAGAAAGTGGGGAATGAAAGGTAAATAAAATAGGTAATTGTCACTTCCAGTTTTACGGTATGCTTAAAAAAACACTGTTGATATCTTGAGAACTGTTCGCTAATCTTGTTCCCTGAATGTTCTGTACCAACTGCAAAACTGCAGAATGTACTCCCTCACTCATTTGCACGCAAATTGCCCACTGGCCCTGACCCATCAATAATCTTCCCTCCCTGCCCTCTCCAAGGAAAGTATATAAGCTCTGCTTAAGCTGTTCTCAGGGCTCTCTGCTCTATTCAAGGGAGCTCTGAGCCCCAGCATCTTGGACCCCCATAAACTTTTGGCTGTTGCATTAGACAGTCCCTGGTAGTCTCTTCCTCCGATGCTCGCCTGACATTTACATTGGTAAAATAATAAGTGTGACCATTGCTTCTGTGTCGAAATGTACAAATTATTATTGGGGGTACAAATAGGTGTACCCTGTGATATGAATATAGAGATAATGCATGAATAGACAATACTGTGAATAAATAATATAATGGATTCCAAATTTAATAATGGATTCAATTGATATCTGATAATATACAGGAAATCTTATATTGATATACATACATTCATTCCAACCAGTTAAACATCTAAACGTTATATTAGGATTATGATTTATCATGAAGAGTGTGTGAGTTTTGCTTCAAAATTGATTATGGAAGTTGAAAATAATGTGTTTGGAAAGAAGTCTCATGAAAAGACCAGACAAGAAACCTGGAGGAATCCATGTGTTCTGAAGCAGGAAGTTATTGAAAGTGAAACAAATGCCTATAAGTTTGCTAACTTGTGGATGAAATATATATCTTATGATGTGCATTAATTGAAGAAATAGTAATGTAGCAGTGTTGAATAAAAATGAATGTCAAAATACACATCAGGTCCCATAGTAATCTACTTGCATTGATGTTAAACTGGGTCAGTTACTGTACAAATTTAGTATTTGTATGCAACGTTAATTAAAGTTAGTTTTCAATACTGGTCACAAATATGTATTTCAGGTGGATGAATATTTCTGAGAATAATCTTGTGAATACTTGATTATAAATCCATACACATGAACATGAATGAATTTAGGGAGTGTATATAAGACACATATATTTCATATTTTGAAAAATCTGGAGAGTATATATATATATATATATATATATATATATATATATATATATACAAAAAACACACATGCAGAGACATTAAATTACCAATATATATGCCAATCGAAATTTATCATGAAATATATATCATCCACAGATGCAAAAATATTTCTTTTACTGAACATGGATTTATGTTTAATGTTGTTCAACTAGGAAGCTCACCCATAGGTTGAATTTTAAGATCCAACAGGGTTTAGGAGGAGTGATCTCTTCTCATAATTTGTATCTGCCAAGTCAGCCACCTCACAAGAATGTACATGTGATACCAGGTAGGATTCTATATGTGCATATAAAAATACATGTTCTGAATAGGCTACAGGGAAAGGGAGACAGGAATTTATATATTTATTAACTTTAAAAACACAAGGAGAACTATTTCAATTAAAAATTTACTAGATTTATAACACCTACCCTTCATAATGCAAATGGCAAGTCCAAATATACACCATGCCTCCTTTGAACTGCTTGTATTTCTATTCTGTTTGGGTTAGTTTTCTCCATCATATTAGGATTAGCAGTCAGAGTCTAGTAGTTTATGAGTTAGTGTCAGGGATTAAGTATTTCGAATGGAAAATTGGAAAATGAATCCAATGTGTATGCATATATGTGCTACACAAAAATCTTCCCACTCTCATCCACAACAATGCCTTGACATTAACTTTGCCCCAAGTAAGACACAATTAGAGGAGAAGAGTTAGAAAATCTGTGAATGCATATGTGGAATGGAATATACTCAGGATTTCACAAACTTGGAAGTGGTAGAGCAGTTTCCAAAGGTAAGGCACATGGTAAACACTCCACAAACATGGAGTTCTGCTGGCCTAAAGACTTCTTGATAAACTGCCTCTGAGGTTGGGCACTTGAAATATATGTTGTTGTCAGTAGCTTTAGCTTACTTTCTAGTGAGACCATCAAAGCTGGGTCTGCATCTGTGTGACCTGGAGGACATTGTTTCTAATTTTCCAATGAACATGAGGCAGCAGTGCGAATACTCTCTTTGTAGTTAAACTATGGCCACTGGGAGCTAAATGACTCACCGTGTGAACTGTGAAGCCATTTGGTCCTCCTCCACTTTTCTTGGTGGTTCTTGCTGCTGCACTGGGACTTTGGTATTTTCTTCATGAAATACAAGGAGATCAACTGGGACACAGTGCTGGAGGGAGTTCTGTCACGTGTGGAGGTCACGGTCTGCATGTGAATGCACCAACCAGGATTCTATCCCACATGGGTTGCCCCTTTGTCCATAGCAACCTGATTCTGAACATTGCCTTGAAATCTCCCTATACAAAAAGATGCCTTTACATGGAAGGTTCTGCTGGCTGTACCATGTCATTCACAAGCCATTTGGAAGCCAGTGGCAGATCCACATGGCCCCACCACACGTTTTATCACACACCTTCACACCACTGCTCTAGGCCCACTAATTTGCAGGCTCCAACTTACTGGCATCTCTGTTCTACACAATTTTCATGAAACCTAGTCAGTCAAGGCACTGTCTGATACACTCATGATCAGCAATAGGACATCCAAAGATTCTCCAGTGCCACCTGGTCATGGGAATTCCAAAAATTTCATGGTGTTTATCTAGCCATTTTTTTGAGGATGAAGTTGGAGGAACTGTGGTTTTCAAAAACCATTAAATGTTGAGGAAGCTCATTTCAATGAAACTCTGGAGAACTCTCATAGGCAAGACTTCCCAAAGAGTCGTCAAAAGGTCACATGAAGCCAGTCCAATTGAAGTCTACAATGTGAGGTACATGTGTGTTTTGACTCTCAGCTATGGCTGCCAAGACTTTAAGAAGAAAATCATGGATTATCTTGGCTGAGTTTCCCAGTGCTCTGTGGCCTTGATCTAAGTTTATAAGGGCTACTCTCATGCGTGGGCTCCTAAAATCCCAACAAAGCTCATGGCAATACTTCTCTGAGGTCAGTTCCAGAATTCAGTCTCTATAGGGATTCACACTAGAGTTCAAGCCCAGGTGGACCCAGTGATTTCTTCCAATCGCCACACAAATGACCAAAATTTAAACGAAAACACTCCCATATGGCCCTCATCTTTTCCACATAGACACTCATCATAACCTCTAGCTGGAGGTTTCTATGAGGGGCGCTGGACAAGACAGTGTCCAAAATAAGCTCACTTGCCCGTCATTTGCCTAAAGTCAGGGTGGCCTGGAAACCCTTCCTCTGAACCAGGAGTGATCAAATAGGCCTACCATTATTACTGTTCCACTTCTCCAATTTGAGGCCTACTGACTGTGGGGTTTAGATTCTTCATGTGGATTTGGGTCATGAGAAAACCCAAGCACCAATGGGCTAGACTCTTAAGGGCTTTGAAAAACTCATTTGACCCAAAGGATTCCTATTCTCACCTTATGGAGGTCAGGAAACTTACAGAGGAAGGCGAGAGACTTCATCCATAATGAGTACTCTTTTGGCCATTTTGGTTTTGGATGCACACATGGCATCTTTCTTTAGATCCATCAGGTGCTGAGAATCTAAGCCACAGCCTCACACAGGGCCAACAGGCTGATTCAGACACATCCCTTTCGAAATCAATTACTCAAAGAGGGACAGGTGATGCCCATTCATTTACATTAGAGAACTGTTTTATTCAGGCTTCACAATGGGGTGGCCTTAGGCAAAGACCTTCCTGACATTCAGTGCTATAGAACAATAGGTAAGCAAAAGTCCCAAAGCAGGGTTTCTCCACTGAGACTTTCCTGGTAACATTGATATCTGAGTTTTCTGAGATTCTCGCCATTCCCTTCAGCTATCCAGTACATGGCCAAGTCACAGAGCTTGGAGGTGGTACCTATCTTGGTCACAAAATCATGAGCCTATTCTGGAGAGTGGCCAGAATTCAGGAAGAAAACAGGAACTTAGGAAGATTTCAGGTCTTGCCCACAAATAAGGCAACCCTCTGTCCTTTTATAAATTGGGCAGCGTGAATGTTGGGAAGCTTTCTCCTAGACAGGACACATCCATTGATGCATTTTCTTTTGTAATGTCTACACCCACGGACACAATGGGATACACAGACATAGAAACACTTGCCTTGTCAAATGACTTAATAGAAACAGTCCACTCCAAACCAAACAAACCAACTTTCCTACCTATTCTCAGAACATGAGACAAAACCACAAACCCACACTCATTCCCACAAATGCACCTCCTTCCCCCAAGAAGGTCTGTTACTAACCGGAGTGTCCTCTGCCTGGTGAGCCATTCTTTGTTCACCCGAAATGGCCTGTCTGTTCTCAAATCTGGACTCCTTGGCCCACTCTGTGAAGTTGTCAGGAGCCAGCTTTGAGCCGCCACTACCTGCATTCTCAGAGAAGACACCTCTTCAGATTTTTTCTGGCATTTGACCATCTTCACATCTGTAAGTACCAAGAAAGACTGACTCTTTCCATGATAAATCCAAAAAAGTGAGATCTCTGTGACTGTTACTGGGCCTGACCCTGGGTGCCTGGTTTCTGGGATCCCAAGTTCAGAGAGTTCCATCACAAAGAAGTGAGGTAGGTCACTTCCTTCATAAACTGAATGAGCTCACAGCCTTGGAAAACACTTTGTCCTAACAGTTTCTTCCTAAGGTCCCATGAGATGGAGGCTGCCCCTACTTCCTGTGACACTTTCACAAGTTAGAATGGTATATCAACAATAGGTACTGGGGGAGAGATCTCCACACAGGGTTTGTTTGGTCCATTTTGTCTACATTAAAATGTGAGAGGCTTATTCAGACACATCTCTTCATCCTGACCAGGTTGTTTGCCATGGAAAATGACTTTTGCTCTCTCAGGTCCTTCATAGCATTCTATATCTTCTTCAGGGATAATTTCTGCATGGATCTTTGAGATTCTCAGCAGGTGGAAGATCCCCTATATTCCTGGATTGTAAGACCAACTCTATCCCTGCACTGCTGTAAAGTTAGATTGAGGGAACAGTGTATGGTTAATGTTAATATCATGTTCTATTTGCGTTAGGAATCATTCTGCTGGATGAATAACGGTATTGGGAACCTGAGATATTTACAAGAATATATAGGTGAAATATAAGTATGGAAACAGAAATCTAGGGAAGACTTGAAGCCAAGTAGGACTTTGGGCCCTTGAGTAGCATACTTTGCTTTGAATTATATTCTGCACAGATGTCTCAGATAAATTGATATACAAAGAAATAGGATCGTATACACTAGATGATTGAATAACATACAGAATATCCAATAAAAAAGGGATAGTCTGTAGGATTAGCAAGATAGTCAGTAGGTTTAGAAAGAAGAATGAGTATAGGATTTGTACCAAAAGTTCTTTACAAATAAGGTTTCGGGTAGAGAGTGAATGTAAATGTCAGCACATGTGAAGAGTCAGTCACAATGACGAATTGGGGAAAATATGTAGGAAAGCAGATATAAATAGAGACATTAGGAAGTCAGTAAAAGTATGAAGTGTGTAATTTGTTTAGACATTTTCAACGGTTTGAGTCTGAATATATAACCTTAGGCAGAAACTAATATGTTGTCACAAATTGGATTGACTTTTGAGAGCATTAGGTAACCAGGACATGGATGTTTTATTAATCCATGCTCACTTTTTATTTAGGCTTTGGTAAAATCATAAGTGTGACCTTTGCATTTTGTGTCCAGAATATTATTGTGATAAAATGTATATGTAGATCAGGTGACTTGAGTATTTCTTCCACCATTTCTGTAGCAATATTTTGTAGATGTATAAATTACTATTGAGGGTACAAATAGGTGTACCCTGTGTCTATGAATATTCAGATAATGCATGAATAAACCATACTGTGTGTAAATAATATAACTTGCTCTACTTTAAATAATGGATTGAATTGATATCTGAAAATATAAAAGAAATCTCATATTGATATACAATCATTCACTGCAACCAGTTATACATCTAATGGTAATATTATGGTTGTGGTTTATCCTGAAAGGTGTGTGAGTTTTGTTTCAAAAGTGATTATGGAAATCAAAAATAATGTGTTTGGAAAGAAGTCTCATGAAAAGAATAGTCAAGAAACCTGTAAGAATACATGTGTTCTCAAGAAGGAAGTGATTGAACATTATATATCATACTATATATAATGTGCATAAACTGCAGAAATAGTAATGTACCAATGTTGAATAAAAATGAACATCAAAATACACATCATGTCCCATAGGAATCTACTTGCATTGATGTTAATCTGGGTCAGTTACTGTAGAAATATTAGGATTTTTATGCACCATTCACTGAAGTTACTTTTCAGTACTAGGAAAAAAGTATGTATTTAAGTTGGATGAATATTTCTGAGAATAATCTTGTGAAAATTTGATTATAAATCCACATAAATCACAAAACATTATAAACACAAAAGTCACATAGACATTAAAATGTAGCAATATATATGCTAATTTAAATCCATCTTGAAATATATATCATCCACTGATCCAAAACTATTTATTTAATGAACTTGAATTTATGTATAATGTTGTTCAGCTAGGAAGCTCCCCCATAGATTGAATTTTCTGTTCCAAATCAGTGTTTAGGAGGAGTGATCTCCTAAATGTGTATGCAAATATGTGCTACACAAAAATCTTCCCACTCTCATCCAGAACAATGCCTTGATATTACCTTCACCCCAAGTAAGACACAGTTGGAGGACATGAGTTAGAAAATCTGTGAATACATATCTGGAATGTAAAATGGTCAGGAGTTCACAACCTTGCAGGTTGTAGAGGAGTTTCCAAAAGTAAAGGACAGGCTTGATAGACCCAACCTGATCTTTTATTAGAATTGGGAGCCATCTTGCCAGAAAGCCATGAAAAGATAATTTGGGCTTTACTATAAATTACTGCAAATTCTGAACCTGCTTGGAATGCCTGTCCGTGCCTTGAACTCATCCATGCCTGGCTCTCTGACCAGATAACAGTGCTCTCTGAAACATTAGTGACACCTAATAAATATTGGCCTTCCCAGCCCAGACAACGACCCTCTCTGAGTCTCTAATATTCCTCATAATTTCTGATGTTGGGGCCAGCAAAAAAAATGTAAACTACCATCAGTGTGATGCTTTCAAAGTTCTGTTATCTGTAACCCCCTTTTTGTGTAACTTTCTGGGCTATATAGCTGGGCTGTAGGAAAGGTGGTGTTGCTGTCTTGTTCCCGCCATTTTTGGAGGGAGAGGCAGCCTGGCCAGTTTTAATAATAAGCCTGCCTTAATTTGATTTTAATTGGAGTCACTGGTCTTTTCTTGCATCCTATTCCAACATTTTGGAGTTCCCCAGTGAGATGACCCTGCCCGACCAGATCACAAGACCAGACTGCTGAAAATTCTGAAGCTGGCCTTCCCTCCAGGGCTACGGGCTGGGGAGCCACTCTAGGGGGTGCACAACTTGAGATGTTCCAAGGCCTTGGAGTGAGCCGTCGGTCTGGGGAGCACTGCAGTGAACCACCGCACTGAAACTATTAGCAAGTACCTGGTGGAGGAGGCCTCCATAGGTAAGTGGCACCTTGATAACATCTTATATCTGGTTAAGGGAGATCTCTTCTAATGACAGAGAGGTGGCCTGGGGAGGCTCACATTCACTCCTGTCCAGGATAGTAATGAGAATCGTTCTGTCCTCTGTTCCGTTCTGTAGGGAATTCCTCTGGAAGGTTAGAGAGGTGCCGAGGGACACGCATGCGCTCCTACCCCAGAGCTTTAGCAAGACGTTGAATTGCTCATCTGTTTTTCTGTTTTGGCACCGGGATTCTGTTTTTTTTTTTTTTTTTTTGTGTGTGTGTGTGTGTTTTGTTCTGTGTTCTATATGTTTTTTGTTTGTTTGTTTTTGTGCGTTTTGTTTTGTGATTTCTGTGATAAAATCTTAAGGATATTGAACGTGAAAATGGGTAACAAAGCAAGTAAGCCTGACACCCCTTTGGACTGTGTTTTAAGGAACTGTGATGAACTTTACCACCATTTGTTAAGCAGAATGAGAGAAGCCCCTAGCTGGCTGCCTGGAGCACACCCAGTGCAGATGGTAATGCCTGCTGGGGAATGAAGAACTGAGTATCTCCCAGCATCTGCCGAAGCCCTGTTGCTTCAGGGAATTCCCTCCTTCGTTCCCTGCACTGCAAGGATAATGCCACCTCTGTCTTCTTAAAAAAAGAGAAAAACAAAAAGGGGACACTAAATGCAGTAAAGTCGCCATGGAGACACTTTACTTTATATTTCAGGTTGCTCCTCTGTGAAAACATTTGGTCCCCTTGTGGGGACATCTGTGGTGCCACTGGAGAAGGAGATTTTTCTCTTATTTGCTCTGTTTTAAAGGGTTCTGTCTGTCAGCCATTGTCTGGAGTTCATTTCTGTCTGTCTTGTGCCTTTTTTCTAGCCCTTTAAGACATGTGCAATAATGTGTTAATATTATAAATTGTTTCTTGGAAATGATCTTAGCTGAATGTGTGTCTAAATGATGATGTTTCATTGTACCAATCTGGTATCTGAATGGGTTTTTGAAGCATTCCACAATCTTGCAGTTAAAAGTCGGGTTTAGGTATTTGTTTAGTTCATGGTTTCAGATAATTCATGCCAGAGAACTTAAATACTTAGGATGGAAAACTAAAGAACTCTACTTCCAAGTTGGCAAGTAACTTCCCAATCATTCAGTCTTTTTTTCACCAATTTTAAATTAGGTAGCCTCGGAAAATGTCACGGTGTGTACCAGTGCATTAATTTGGACAAGGATACTAAATCACAGTATGATATCTGTTGACAAAACAACTTGTAAAGATATAAAATTTTGTGAATTGTATCTTAAACTTGTATCATAATTTTCAACATCCTAACATGAAAATTATGGTTAAAATACCTTAGGCCTAAGGTTTCTGCTCAGAATAGCCTTTTTTTCCTTCTTCTTCCAGATCTCAGCCAGGACTTATTTTGAAATGCAAATGAAAGAAGCCTGTAAGCTTAGTAGGAGACTTATTTGAGCCCTAAGGGAAAAAAAAAAGGTAAATTGTATGGTATTTACTAATTACTGGCCAGTCATTTTTCTAGGACTCATAATTTTTTCCTTAGGTTCTTTATTTATTTTTTGAGCTCATGATTTTGCTCCTACAGACCTAGGTTAATGTTTTTCTGATCAGTAATATCTTTGACCAACTGTGGAATTTTTAAATCATTTCAATGGAGATTTCACCTGTGAAAAGCTACAAGGCCTTCACTTTCATTATGTGTGCACAATTTGTTATGTGTTGTATGTATATATATATATATATATATATATATATATATATATATATATATACATATGTCCATATATCATATATATGATACAAATTAACATATATAAGGAGCACTCATATTAAAAAGAACTCATAAAAACAATTTTAAAAAGTGGATCCAAAGATCTTTAATTCACGTGATTTAAATGTTTCAATTTAAATTGGGTAAACAGATAAATATAAATGTCTTTAAATTTAAGCTTACAAGTTTTTCTAGGTGTTCAAAAATCTAATAAACTATTAATGTCTACAAAAGGTCTAATATGCCTTTGTTCCAGGACTTTTCTTTCAATCAAAAAAATGGTTTACAGTGTACAAAAAATTTGTCTAATATTTTGATAAATAAGTAAAGTAAATTTGATATGGGATTACTCATTCATGAGTACTTTTGTTTGATATCTGATTGATATACTAAGGTCTGTATAAGTTTGTACTAAAGTCTGTATAAGATTGTAAAAATCAGTCATGTGTAAAAGAGACAAAAATTTCTTAAACATAAGTTTACCCATAACATTAAGTTTATTAAGATTTAAATTTTCTAGAGCAAGCAACCATAAAAATTAAACAAATGTTTAAATAAGAACTGTTATTTTAGAGCACTGTACTGCCATTTCTTTAAAAGCTAAACTTGGTTAATGTAGAAACTTCCATGCAATTGTGATGCTATTAATGTGCTCATATTTTCCAGTTATACAACTCTATAAGGTAGAAACTTTAAAAGAGCATTATATCAAGCAGGTGTTCTGAAGTTGTATGGTAAATAAAATATATATTGGGGATTTATTTACCTGTTATCAATAATATATGTAAAGTTTTATGTTACTTTTTACATTGTGGAACAATTTAAATGTATTTTTAAGTTAATGAGACCCTAATCTATGTAAAGGTTAAAATCTTTCAGCCGTACTTTAATTCATGTTTTAAATGTGATATCATATGGTGTGAGCTAATGTTCAATTGACCTCAAACAATTCATGTAAACTTTGTAAAATGATATTTAAAAAAAGATCGGCTTGAGAACTAAAGCATTTAAGACGACTCTCCACTTACACCAATGGAGCCCAAAATAAATAGACTATCAATATAAGTAATTAATTAAGTCAGGTAATATCAGGGAGACTGGTTTTCGGTGAGTTCTAAAAATTTGGAGACTGTTAACTGAGGGATTAAAATTTCCTCAGTGCTTTTCCACTAACCTATCAAGGATTACAAAGGGACACATAAGAAAAGGGGGGAATGATAGACCCAACCTTATCTTTTATTAAAATTGGGAGCCATCTTGCAACAAAGCCATGAAAAAATCATTTTGGCTTTACTGTAAATTACTGCAAATTCTGAACCTGCTTGGAATGACTGCCCGTGCCTTAAACTCACCCGTGCATGGCTCTCTGACCAGATAGCAGCCCTCTCTGAAACTTTGTCACACCTCATAAATATTGGCCTTCTGTGGCCAGACAATGACCCTATCTGAGGCTCTAATGGTCCTCATAAATTTTGATGTTGGGGCTAGCAAAAAAAAAAAATGTAAACTCCCATTAGTGTGATGCTTGTCAGAGTTCTGTTATCTGTTACCCCATTTTTGTGTAACTTTCTGGGCTGCAAACCTGGGCTGTAGTAAAGGTGGGGTTGCTCACTTGCTCTCGCAATCTTTGGAGGGAGAGGCAGCCCAGCCAGTGGAAATAATAAGCTTACTTTAATTTGATTTTAACTGGAGTCAGTGTTCTTTTCTTACATCCTGGTCTAAGAGGTAAACACTCCACAAACATAGAGCTCTGCCGGCCTAAAGACTTCTTGAGAAAATGCCTCTGAGGTTGGGTACTTTAAATATATTTTGTTGTCAGAAGGTTTAGCTTCTTTTTTATTGAGACCATCAAAGCTGGGTCTGCATCTATGTGAATGGAGAGCATGGTTTCTTATTTTCCAATGAACATGAGGCAGCAGTGCTGAATTCTCTCTTGGTAGGTAAACTGTGGCCACTGGGGGCTAAGTGTCTCCCCGTGTGGACTGTGAAGCCATTTGATCATCCTCCATTTTTGTGGTGTTTCTTGGTGCTGCACTGGGAGTTTGGTATTTGCTTCACGAAATACAAGGAGTTCAACTGGGACACAGTGCTGGAGGGAGTTCTTTCACGTGTGGTGGGTCAGGAACTGCAGGAGAATGCACGAACCAGGCTTCTATTTCACACAGCTTTTTCCTTGACCATACCAACCTGATTCTGAACATTGCCTTGAAACCTCTCCATATAATAAGATGCCTTTACATGTAAGGTTCTGCTGGATGCACCATGGCAGCCAAAAGGCATTTGGAAGTCAATTGGAAATCCACACGGCCCCACCTCAGATATTTTATCACACACCTGCACACCACTGCTCTGGGCCCACTACTCAGCATTCTCAACTTACTGGCGTCTCTGTTCTTCACCATTATCATGAAACCCAGTCAATCAAGGCACTGTCTGGTACACTCATGATCAGCAACAGGAGATCCAAAGGTTCTCCAGTGCCACCTGGTCATGGGAGTTTCAAAAATTTCAGGGTATTTATCTAGCCACTTTTCAAGGATGAAGTTGGAGAAACTGTGGGTTTCAATTCATTCAGGAACCATTTAATGTTGAGGAACCTCATTTCAATGAATGCTCTGGAGAACTCTCAAAGGCAAGGCTTCCCAAAGAGTAGCCAAATAGTCACATGAAGCCCAGCCCATTGAGATCTACAATGTGAGGTCCATGTGTGTTTTGACTCTCAACTATGCCTGTCAAGTCTTTCAGAATAAAATCATGTGATATCCTGGCTGAGATTCCAAGTGATCAGTCGAAAGCCACCCTTGGCCTAGATTTCAGTTTCCAATGGCGACTCTCATGCGTGGCCTTCTAAAATCGCAACACAATTCATGACAATACTTCTCTGAGGTCAGTTCCAGAACTCAGTCTCTAAGGTGAATCATACCAAAGTTCTAGCCCTGGTGGATCCAGTCATTTCTTCCAACCACTACACAAATGAACACAATTAAAACCAAAACACTCCCACATGGTCCTCACCTTCTTCCATATAGACACTCATTATAACCTCTGTTTGGAGGTTTCCATGAGGGGCGCAGCACAAGACAGTATCCAAAACAAGCTCCCTTATCCCTTATTTGCTTAAAGTCAGCTGGGCCTGGACACCATTCCTGTGAACCAGGAGTGATAAAATAAGCCTGGCCTTACTACTGCTCTGCTTCTCCAATTTGAGGCCTACTGACTGTCAGGTATAGATTCTTAATGTGATTTAAAGTAATGAAAAAACCCAAGTTCATATGGGCTACCCTCTGCAGGGCTTTGAAGAACTCATTTGACCCAAAGGATCCCTAGTCTCATTTGATGGAGATCAGAAACCTATCAGAGTAAGGCAAGATACTTCATACACAATTACTGATATTTTTGCCATTTTGGTTTTGGAAGCACACATAGGATCTTTCTTTAGTTCCATCAGGTGCTGAGAATCTAAGCCACTGCCTCACACAGGGCCAAGTGGCTGATTCAGACACATCCCTTTCCAAAGCAATTAAGCAAAGATACACAGGTGATGCCCATTCATTTCCATTTGAAAACAGTTTTCTTCAGGCTTCACAAATTGGTGGCCTGAGGCAGAGACCTTCCTGACTCTCAGAGCAACAGAAAAATAGGTAAGCAAAAGACCCAAAGCAGGGTTTCTCTACTGAGACTTTCTTTGTCACACTGATATCTGAGTTTTCTGAGATGCTTGCTATTCCCTTCAGCTATCCAGTATATGGCAATGTCACAGAGCTTGGAGGTGGTACATATCTTGGACACAAAACCATGAGCCTACTCTGGAGAGTGGCCAGAATTCAGGAAGAAAACAGGAACTTCGGAAGATAGTAGGTGTTGCCCGTCCCTAAAGCAACATGCAGTCCACTCATAAATTGGGCAGGATGAATGTTGGCAAGCTTTCTACTAGACAGGACACATCCATTGATGCATTATCTTTTATAATGTCTATAACCACGGACACAGTGGGATACACAGGCATACAAACAATCACCTTGTCAAATGACTTACTATAAACAGTCCACTCTAAAGCAAACAAACCTCCTTTCTTACCTATTCTCAGAACATGAGACATAACCACAAAATCACAATCACAATCACACCCACAACGACACCTCCTTTATTCAAGTAGGTCTGTGACTAATTGGAATGTACTCTGACTGATGGGCCATACTATGTTTCCTTGAAATGGCCTGTCCTTCTCAGATCTGGTCACCTTGGCCAACACTGTGAAGTTTTCAGGAGCCAGTGGTGAGCCACTACCTGCTTTCTCAGGAAATTCCCCTTTTTAGAGCTCTCTTGGCATTTGGCAATCCTCACATCAGTAGGTACCAAGGAAGACTTACTCTGTCCTTGGTTATTCCAAACAACTGAGCCCACTGGGTAAGAAACTGGGACTGACTCTGGGTGCCTGGCTTCCTGGATCCCAAGTTCAGAGAGATCCGTCATCAAGGATGAGAGGTAGGTCACCTCATTCAGGAACTGAATGAGGTTACTGCCCTGGCAACCACTTTGTCCTAACAATTGCTTTCAAGGGTCCCATGAGATGGTGGCTGCCCCTACCTCCTGTGACACTTTCACAAGTTAGAATGGTATATCAACCATTGGCACCTGGGAACAGCTCTCCACACAGGCCTGGTTTGGTCCATCTTCTCTACATTAAGAAGAGAGAAGCTGTTTCAGACACAACCCTTCATCCTGACCAGGTTGTTTGCCATGGAGGATGACTTTTGCTCTCTTAGGTCCTCCATAGCTGCTTACAACTTCTCCAGGAATCATTTCTGCATGGACCTTTGAGTTTCTCAGCATGTGGAAGATCCCCTATATTCCTGTATTGTAAGAACAACTCTATCCCTGCTCTTCTGTAAAGTTAAATTGACTGAACAGTGTATGGTTAGGTTAACTAACAGGTTCGATTTGGATTAGGAAACTTTTTGCGGGATGAATAATGGTATTGGGAAACTGCGATATTTACAAGAATATATAGGTGAATTATAAGTATGAAAACAGAAATCTAGCTAAGATTTGAAGCCCAAAAGGGCATTGGGCCCTTGATTGGGATACGTAGGTTTGAATTATGTTCTGCACTGATGTGTCAGGTAAATCGATATACAATGGCTTAGGTCCTTGTACCATGAATGATTAAATGTAGAAGAGAACTTCCAGTCAAAAGGGATAGTCGGTAGGATTCGGAAGATTCTCGGTAGGTTTAGAAAGAAGAGTGAGTATAGGATTTGGACCAAATGTTGTTTAGCAATAGGGTTTCTGGTAGACAGTGAATGTTAATGTCAGCACAAGTGAAGAGACAGTCACAATGATGAACTGGGGAAAATAGTTAGGAAAGCTGATATCAATAGAGACATTACGAAATCAGGCAAAGTATAAAGTGAGTGATAGGATTAGATATTTTCATCAGGGTTGAGTTTGAATATATAATCTTAGAAAGAAACAAATGTGTAGTGACCAATAGGATTGACATTTGACAGCATTAGGCAACCTGGACATGGATGTTTAGTAATCAATGCTCACTTTTCATTTAGTCTTTGCTACAATCTTAAGTGTGACCTTTGCTTTTTTTGTCCAGAATATTACTGTGATAAAACGTATATGTAGATCAGGTGACATGACTATTTTTCCACCATTTCTGGCAGCAACATATTCAAGACGTATAAATTAGTAATGGGGGTAAAAAGAGGTGTACCCTTTGTCTGTGCATATAGAGATAATGCATGAATAGACCATACTGTGAATAAATAATATATATGGTTCCGACTTTAAATAATGGATTGAAATTATTTGTGAAAAAATACAAGAAATCTTATATTGACATACAAACATTCATTCCAACCAGTTATATATCTAATGGCCACATTAAGGTTATGGTTTATCATGAAGGGTGTGTGAGTTTTGCTTCAAAAGTGATTATGGAAATCTAAAATAATGTGTTTAGAAAGAAGTCTCATGAAAAGACCAGTCAAGAAACCTGGAGGAATACATGTTTTATGAAGCAGGAAGTGATTGTGAAACAAATGCGTATAAATTTGTGAACTTGTGGATGAAATATATATATCCTATGATTTGTAAAAATTGAAGAAATAGTAATGTACCAGTGTTGAATGAAAATAAACGTCAGAATACACATCATGTCCCATAGGAATCTACTTGATTGATGTTAATCTGGGTTAGTTACTGTACAAATATTAGGATTTGTAAGCACCATTTACTGAAGTTAGTTTTCAGAACTATGAAACAAATGTGTATTTCAGGAGGATGAATATTTCTGAGAATAATTTTGTGAAAAGTTTATTATAAATCCACATTTTTGAACATGAATGAATTTAGGGAGTCTATTTAAGATACATACATTTCATTTTTTAAAAATCAGGACAGTATATATATATATATTCATAATTATATATATGTATATATACATATATATGTGTATATATATATATATATATATATATATATATATATACACACACACACAAAACACACACACAGACATTAAAATGTAGGAATATATACGCCAATCGAAGTTCATCATAAAATATATAGCATCCACAGATGCAAAAATATTTATTTTACTGAACAAGGATTTATGTATAATGTTGTTCTACTAGGAATCTCACCCATAGTTTGAATTTTCAGTTCCAACAGCGTTTAGAGGAGTGATCTCTCCTCACAACTTGTATCTGCCAAGTCAGTCACCTCACAAAAATGAACGTGTGATACCAAGTAGGATTCTATAAAGCATATAAAAATACATGTGCTGAATAGGCTACAGAGAAAGGCAGACAGGCATTTACATATTTGTTAACTTTAACAACACATGGAGAACTATTTCAATTAAAAATTGACTAGATTTATAACACCTACCATTTATCATGAAAAAGGCAAGTCCAACTATACCCCACGCCTCCTCTGAACTGCTTGTATTTCTATTCTGTTTGGGTTGTTTTTCTCCATCATTTGGATTAGTAGACAGAGTATAGTAGGGTATGGGTTATTGTCAGGGATTCAGTATTTTTCAATGGTATATAGGAAAATGAATCCAATGTGTATAAAAATATATGCTACACAATTATCTTCCCACTCTCATCCAGAACAATGCCTTTACATTACCTTCACCTCAAGTAAGACACAATTAGGGTAGAAGAGTTTGAAAATCCGTGAATGCATATCTGGGGTGGAAACAGTACTAAGAAACAAATACGTATTTCAGGTGGATGAATATTTCTGAGAATAATCTTGTGAAAAGTTGATTATAAATCCACAACATAAATATGAATGAATTTAGGAAGTGTGTAATAAGACACATATTTCATATTTTGAATACTCCTGAGAGTGTATCTATATATATATTTATATACACACACAGAGACAGACATTAAAAATTGCAATATATATGCCAAACGAAATTCACCATGAAATGTATATCATCCACAGATCCAAATATATTCATTTTACTGAACATGGATTTATGTATAATGTTGTTCAACTAAGAAGCTCACTCACATTTGAATTAAATGTTCAAGCAGCATTTAGGAGGAGTGATCTCTTCTTCCAATTTGTATCTGCCAAGTCAGCCACCTCACAAGAATGTACGTGTGGTACCAGGTAGGATTCTATATGTGCATATAAAAATACGTGTGCTGAATAGGCTACAGAGAAAGGGGGACAGGAATTCACTTATTTGTTAACTTTAAAAACGCATGGAGAACTATTTCAACAAATAATTGACTAGATTTATAACTGCTACACTATACCATGCAAAAGGCAACTCCAACTATAAAACATACCTCATCTAAACTGCTTGTATTTCTATTATGTTTGTGTTATTTTTCTCCATCATATTAGGATTAGTAGTCAGAGTCTAATAGGGTATATGTTAGTTTCAGGGATTCAGCATTTCTAATGGAAAATAGGAAATTGAATCCAATGTGTATGCAAATATGTGCTACACAAAAATCTTCCCACTTTCATCCAGAACAATGCCTTGACATTACATTCTCCTCAAGTAAGACACAATTAGAGGATAAGAGTTAGAAAATCTGTGAATATATATCTGGAATGGAAAATACTCTGGAGTTTACAACTTTGGAGGTGGTAGAGAAGATTCTAAAAGTAAGGGACAGGGTAAACCTTCCACAAACATGTAGCTCTGCTGGCCTAAATACTTTTTGAGAAACTGCCTCTAAGAGTGGGCACTTGAAGTATTTGATGTTCTTAGGAGACTTAGTTCCTTTGTAGAGAAACCATGAAAGCTGGGTCTGCATCTATGTTACTTGGAGGACATGGTTTCTTATTATCCAATGAACATGAGGCAGCAGTGCTGAATTCTCTCTTTGTAGGTAAACTATGGACACTGGGGTCTAAGTGTCTTTCAGTGTGGACTGTGAAGCCAATTGGGCATCCTCCACTTTTCGTGGTGTTTCTCGCTGCTGCACTGGGAGTTTGGTATTTGCTTCAAAAAATACAAGGAGTTAAAATGGGACAGAGTGGTGGAGGGAGTTCTTTAAGGTGTGGTGAGTCAGGGTCTTCAGGAGAATGCACCAACCAAGGTTCTATCCCATGTAGATTGCCCCCTTGAGAATAGCAACATGATTCTGAACATTGCAGTGAATCCTCTCCATATAACAAGATGCCTTTACATATATGGGTCTGCTGGCTGCACCATGTCAGTCACAAGCCATTTGGAAGCCAATGGCTGATCCACATGGCCGCAACACAGATGTTTTATCACACAATTAGATACCACTGCTCTTGGCCCACTACTCACCAGGCTCCAACTTACTGGCATATCTGTTCTACACCATTTTCATGAAACAAAGTCAATCAAGGCAGTGTCTGGTATACTCAGGATCAGAAACAGGACATCCAAAGTATTTCCAGTGCCAGCTGATCATGAAAATATCAAAAATTTCATGGTAATTTTCTAGCCATTTTTCACGGATGAAGTTTGAGGCTCTGAGGGATTCAATTAATTCAGGAACCATTAAATGGTGAAGAAGCTAATTTCAATGAAAGCTCTGGAGCACTCTCACAGGCAAGGTTTCCCTAAGGGTGGCCAAAATGTCACATGAAGCCAGGCCCATTGAGATCTACAATATGAGGTCCATGTGTGTTTTAAACTCAAATATGGCTGCCAAGTCTTTAAGAAAAATTGTATGTTATATCCGGGCTGAAATTCCCAATGTTCTGTGGAAATCCAACCTGGGCCTAGATCTCAGGTTCCAAGGGCGACTCTCATGTGTGGCCTCCTAAAATCCCAACACAATTCATGGCAATACTTCTCTGAGGTCAGTTAAAGAACTCAGTCTCTAAGGGGAATCACACCAGAGTTCAAGCGCAGTGGAACAGTCATCTCTTCCAACCGCCACACAAATGACCACAATTAAAACCAAAACACTTTCACATGGTCCTCATCTTTTTCCATATAGACACTCCTTATAACGTCTGGCTGGAGTTTTCAATGAGGTCCACAGCCCAAGTCAGTGTCCAAATTAAGGTCCTGTTCCCCTCATTTGTCTAACATCAAGGTGGCCTGGACACACTTCCTGTAAACCAGGAATGATCAAATAGGCCTGCCATTAATACTGCTTGGCTTTTTCAATTTGAGGCCTTCTGACTCTGTGGTTTAGATTTTTTATGTGAATTTGAGTCATGAGAAAATCCAAGCCCCTCTGCAGAGATTTGAAGAACTCATTTGGCCCAAAGGATTCCTATTCTCACTTGATGGAAGTCAGGATCCTAACAGAGGAAGGTAAAAGAATTCATTCACAATGAGTGAATATTTGCCATTTTGGTTTTGGATGCACACATGTGATCTTTCTTTTGATCCATCAGGTGCTGAGAATCTAAGCCACAGCCTCACACAGGGCCAAGAGGATGATTCAGACACATCTTTTTCCAAAGCAATTAAGCAAAGAGACACAGGTGATACCCTTCATTTCCATTTGAAAAATGTTTTCCTCAGGCTTCCCAAAGGGGTGGCCAGAGGCAAAGACATCCTGAGATTCAAGGCAACAGAACAATAGGTTAGCAAAAGTCCCAAAGCAGGGTTTCTCCACTGAGACTTTCCTGGTCACACTGATATCTGAGTTTTCTGAGATGCTGGCCATTCCCTTCAGATATCCAGTACATGGCCATGTGACAGAGATTGGAGGTGGTACATATCTTGGACACAAACCCAAGAGCCTATTCTGAAGAGTTGTCAGAATTCAGAAAGAAAACAGGGACTTAATAAGGTAGTAGGTGTTGCCTATCGATATGGAAACCACACTCCATTCATTAATTGGGCAGGATGAATGCTGGGAAGCTTTCTACTAGAGGGGACACATGCATTGATGCATTCTCTTTTCTAATGTATACAACCACGGACACAGTGGGATACACAGACATAGAAACACTCACCTTGTAAAACGACTTACTAGAAACAGTTCACTGCAAACCAAAGAAACCTCCTTTCCTACCTATTCTCAGAACAGAGACAAAACCACACACCCACACTCAAAAAGACACCTCCTTCCCCCAAGTAGGGCTGTGATTATCCGGAGTGTCCTCTGACAGGTTTGCCATGCTATGTTCCCCGGTAATGATCTGTCCTGTCTCAGATCTGGTCTCCTTGTACAACTCTGTAAAGCAGTCAGGAGCCAGCAGTGAGCCACTACCTGCTTAGTCAGGAAAGGCCCCTGTTCATATCTTTCCTGGCATTTGGCCATCCTCACATCAGTCAGTACCAAGAAGACTGACTCTGTCCTTGGTGATTCCAAACAAATGAGACCACTTGGACTGGGACTGGGACTGGCTCTGGTGCTTGGTTTCCTTGGTCCCAAGTTCAGAAAGTTCCATCAACAAGGAAGTGAGGTAGGTCACTTCCTTTAAGAACTGAATGAGGTCACTGCCTTGGCAACCACTTTGTCCTAACAGTTGCTTCCAAGGGTCCCATGAGATGGAGGCTGCCCCTACTTCCTTTGGCACTTTCACAACTTAGAATGGTATATCAACCTTAGGCACCCGAGAACAGCTCTCCACACAAGCCTGGTTTGGTCCATCTTCTCTACAGTAAGAAGATAGAGGCTGATTCAGACAAAACCCTTCATCCTGACCAGGTTGTTTGCCATGGAAAATGACTTTTTGTCTCTCAGGTCCTTCATTGCTGCCTACATCTTCTCCAGGGATCATTTCTGCATGGACCTTTGAGGTTCTTAACAGGTAGAGCATCCCCTACATTCCTGTATTGTAAGAACAATCTGTCCCTGCTCTTCTGTAAAGTTAGATTGAGTGAACAGTGTATGGTTAGGGTTAATTTCATGTTCGATTTGGGTTAGGAATCATTCTGCTGGATTAATAATGGTATTGGGAACCTGTGATATTTATAAGAATATCGAGGTTAAATATACGTATGAAAACAGAAATTAAAGTAAGATTTGAATCCCAGAAGGACATTGGGCCATTGATTGGGATATTTAGCTTTGAATTACTATCTGCACACATGTCTCAAATAAATCGATATACAATGGCAGAGGAACTTGAACCTTGGATGATTGAATGCTGAAGAGAACATCCAGTCAAAAGGGATTGTCGGTAGGATTAAGAAGATAGTCGCAGTCATTAATATGGTATTATGTAAAAATGTGGATGTGTAACCGATGTGATTCTTCAACTTGTATTTGGGGTAAAAATGGGAGCTGATAACCCATTTGAATCAAATGTATGGAAGATGATATGCCATGAGCTTTGTAATGTTTTGAACAACCAATAAAAAAAATTTAAAAAAAAAAAGAAGATAGTCGTTATGTTTAGCAAGTAGAGTTAGTATAGGATATGTAACAAAAGTTCTTTAGCAATTTTTTTCGGGCAGTGAGTGAATATAAATGTCAGCACATATGAAGAAAGCAGACACAATGATGAACTGGGGAAAATTTGTAGAAAAGCAGATATCAATAGAGACATTAGGAAATCAGGCAAAGTATAAAGTGAGTGATACAGTAAGACTTTTTCAACAGGGTTGAGATTGAATATCTAATCTTAGGAAGAAACAAATATGTAGGTCACCAATAGGATTGACATTTGAGAGCATTAGGCAACATGGACATGGATATTGTTAGTAATCCATGTTCACTTTACATTTAGGCTTTGGTACAATCCTAAGTGGGACCTTTGCATTTTGTTTCCAGAATATTACTGTGATAAAATGTATATGTAGATCAGATGACATGATTTTTTCTTCCACCATTTCTAGGAGCAGTATTTTGAAAACGTATAAATTAGCATTGGGGGTAAAAAGAGGTGTACCCTGTTTTTATGAATATACAGATAATGCATGAATAGACCTTAATTTCAATAAATAATACAACTTGTTCCACTTTAAATAATGGATTGAATTGATATCTGAAAATATATAAGAAATCTTATATTGATATGCAATCATTCATGACAACCAGTTATACACCTAATGTTAATATTAGGGTACGATTTATCATGAAGTTTGTGTGAGTTTTGCTTCAAATGTGGTTATGGAAATCGAAAATAGTGTGTTTGGAAAGAAGTCTCATGAAAATGCCAGTCAAAGAACACCGAGGAATTCATGAGTTCTGAAGCAGGAAGTGATTGAAATTGAAAAAAAATGACGATAAATTTGCTTACTTGTGGATGAAATATTATAATATGATGTGAATAAACTGAAGAAATAGTAATGTACCAGTGCTGAATAAAAATGAACATCAAAATACACATCATGTCCCACAGGAATCTTCTCGCATTGATGTTAAACTGTGTCAGTTACTGTAGAAATATTAGGATTTCTTTGCACCATTCACCAAAGTTAGTTTTCTTTTTTTAAATTTTTATTTATGCTTGTTCAAAACATTACATAGTTCTTGATATATCATATTCCACACTGTGATTCAAGTGGGTTATGAACTCCCATTTTTACCCCATAAACAGATTGCAGAATCACATCAGTTACACATCCATTGATTTACATATTGCCATACTAGTGTCTGTCGTATTCTGCTGCCTTTCCTAACCTCTACTATCCCCCTCCCCTTACCTCCCCTCTCCTCTTCTCTCTCTACCTCTTTACTGTAATTCATTTCTCCCCCTTGTATAATTTTTTCCTGTCCCTCACCTCCTCTTGTATGTAATTTTGTATAACCCTGAGGGTCTCATTTTATTTCCATGCAATTTCCCTTCTCTCTCCCTTTCCCTTCCTCCTCTCATCCCTGTTTAATGTTAATTTTCTTCTCATTCTATTCGTCCCTACTCTGTTCTTAGTTACTCTCTTTATATCAAAAAGACATTTGGCATTTGGTTTTAGGGATTGGCTAGCTTCACTTAGCATAATCTGCTCTAATGCCATCCATTTCTCTGTAAAAATTTTGTCATTTTTTAATGCAGAGTAATACTCCATTGTGTATAAATGCCTCATTTTTTATCCATTCATCTATGGAAGTGCATCTAGGTTGGTTCCACAGTCTTGCTATTGTAAATTGTGCTGCTATGAACATCAATGTAGCAGTGTCCCTGTAGCATTTTTTTTAGGTCTTTAGGGAATAGACTGAGAAGGGGAATACCTGGGTCAAATGGTGGTTCCATTCCCACCTCTACAAGAAATCTCCATACTGCTTTCCAATTTGGCTGCACCAATTTGCAGTCCCACCAGCAATGTACAAGTTTACCCTTTTCTCCACATCCTCACCAGCACTTGTTGTTGTTTGAGTTCATAATAAATATCTGGAATGGAAAATGCTCAGGAGTTCACAACCTTGAAGGTGGTAGAGGAGTTTCCAAAAGTAAGGGACAGGGTAAATACCACAAACATGGAGCTGTGTCGGCCTTAAGACTTCTTGAGAAAATGCCTCTGAGGTTGGGCACTTGAAATATATGTTGTTGTCAGGAGCTTTAGCGTCCTTTGTAGTGAGACCATCAAAGCTGAGTCTGCATCTATGTGACCTGAAGAACATGTTTTTTTATTTTCCTATAAACACGAGGCAGCAGTGCTGAATTCTCTCTTTGTAGGCAAACTGAGGCTACTGGGGGCTAAGTGTCTCCCCGTGTGGACTGTGAAGCCATTTGATCATCCTTCACATTTCGTCATGTTATTTGATGCTGCACTGAAAGTTTGGTATTTACTTTACGAAATAAAGGAGTTTAACTGCGATACAGTGCTGCAGGGAGTTCTGTCACGTGTTGTGGTCAGGATCGGCAGGAGAATGTACCAAGCAGGCTTCTATCACACATAGTTGCCCCCTTGACCATAGCAATATGATTCTGAACATTGCCCTGAAACCTCTCCATTCAACAAGATGCCTTTACATCCAAAGGTCTGCTAGCTGCACATGTCAGTCACAAACCATTTCTAAGCCAATGGCAGATCCACGTGGCCGCACCACAGATGTTTTTTCACACACCTACACTCTACTGATCTTGGCCCACTACTCAGCAGGCTCCAACTTACTGGCATCTCTTTTCTACACCATTATCATGAAACTCAGTCAAACCAGACACTGTCTTGTATACTCATGATAAGCACCAGGACATCAAATGGTTTTCCAGTGCCAGCTGGTCATGGAAATTTCAAAAATTTCAGGGTATTTTCTAGCCATTTTTCAAGGATGAAGTTGGAGGTACTGTGGGTTTCAATTCATTCAGGAACCATTAAATGTTGAGGAAGCTCATTTCAATGGAAGCTCTAGAGAACTCTCACAGGCAAGTCTTCCGAAAGAGTGGCCCAATGTAACATAAAGCCAGCCACATTGAGGTCTACAATATGAGGTCCATGTGTGTTTTGACTCTCAACTATTGCTTCCAAGTCTTTCAGAATATAATCAAGTGATATCCTCCCTGAGATTCCCAGTGCTCTGTGGAAAGCCACCCTGGGCCTAGATCTCAGTTTCCAAGGGTGACTCTCATGTGTGGCCTCTGAAAATCCCAACACAATTCATGGCAATACTTCTCTAAGGTCAGTTCCAGAACTCAGTCTCCAAGGGGAATCCCACAAGAGTTGAAACCCAGGTGGACACAGTCATCTTTTCCAACTGCCACACAAATGACCACAATTGAAACCAAAACACTCCCACATGGCCCTCATGTTTTTCCATATAGACACTCATCATAACCTCTCGCTGGAGGTTTCCATGAGGGGTGCAGACCAAGACACTGTCCAAAATAAGCTCCCTTGCCCCTAATTTGCCGAAAGTCAGGGTGGCCTATACACCCTTACTGTGAACCAGAACTGATCAAATAGGGATGTAGTTAATACTGTTCTGCTTTTCCAATTTGAGGCCTACTGACTGTCAGGTATAGATTCTTCATGTGATTTGGAGTCATCAGAAAACCCAAGCACTTCTGCAGGGGTTCAAAGAACTCATTTGAACTAAAGGATCCTGATTCTTACTTGATGAAGGTCAGGAATCTAATTGAGGAAGGCAATAGACTCATTTGCCATTTCTGTTTTGAATGCACACATGGAATCTATCTTTAGATGCATCAGGTGCTGAGAATCTAAGCCACAACCTCACACAGAACCAAGAGGCTGATTCAGACACATCCTTTTACAAAGCAATTAAGCAAAGAGCAACAGGTGATGCCCATTCATTTTCATTTGAAAACTGTTTTCTTCAGGCTTCACAAAGGGGTGGCCAGAGGCAAAGACCTTCCTGACATTTAGGGCAACAGAAAAACAGGTAAGCAAAAGACCCAAAGCAGGGTTTCTCCACTGAGACTTTCCTGGTCACACTGATATCTGAGTTTTCTGAGATGCTCCCCATTCACTTCAGCTATCAAGTACATGGTCATGTCACAGAGCTTGGAGGTTGTATATATCTTGGACACAAAACCATGAGCCTATTCTGGAGAGTGGCCAGAATTCAGGAAGAAAACAGTATCTTAGGAAGATAGTAGGTTTTGCCCATCCAGAAGGCAAGCCGCGGTCCATTCATCAATTGGGCAGGATGAATGCCAGGAAGCTTTCTACTAGACAGGACACATCCATTAATTCATTCTCTTTTCTAATGTCTACAACCACAGACACAGTGGGATACACAGACATAGAAACACTCACATGTCAAACGACTTACTAGAAACAGTGCAATCCAAACCAAACAAACCGCATTTTCTACCTATTCTCAGAACAT
The DNA here is from genome assembly GCF_048772815.1 of Callospermophilus lateralis. Taxonomy (NCBI): domain Eukaryota; kingdom Metazoa; phylum Chordata; class Mammalia; order Rodentia; family Sciuridae; genus Callospermophilus; species Callospermophilus lateralis. Next base: position 485,872 of record NW_027510197.1, on the reverse strand, counting down.
GTGACAAAACCACAAAACCACAACCACTCCCACAAAGGCACCTCCTTCCCCCAAGTAGGTCTGTGACTATCCAGAGTGTCCTCTGACTGGTGGGCCATACAATGTTCTCCCGAAATGTCCTGTCCTGACTCAGATCTGGTCTCCTTGGCCAACTCTGTGAAGTTGTCAGGAGCCAGCGGTGAGCCACTACCTGCTTTCTCAGAAAAGGTCCCTCTTCAGAGCTCTCCTGGCCTTTGGCCATCTTCACATAGGTAGGTACCAAGAAAGACTGACCCTGTCCTTGGTAAAACCGAACAAGTGAGCCCACTGGGACTGGGACTGGGACTGGCTCTGGGTGCCTGTCTTCATGGATCCCAAGTTCAGAGAATTCCTTCACCAAGGAAGTGACGTAGGTCACTTCCTTCAGGAACTGAATCAGGTTACTGCCTTGGCAACCAATTTGTACTAACAGTTGCTTCCACGAGTCCAATGAATTGGAGGCTGCCCCTACTTCCAGTGAAACTTTCACAATTTTGCATGGTATATCAACCATTAGCACCCAAAAAAAGCTCTCCAGATAGGCCTGGTTTGGTCCATCTTCTATACATTAAGAAAAGAAATGTTGATTCAGACACATCCCTTCATGCTAACCAGGTTGTTTGTCATGGAAGATGACTTTTGCTCTCTGACGTCATTCATAGCTGCCTACATTTAATCCTGGGATCATTTCTTTAATGACCTTGGAGGTTCTCAGCAAGTGGAAGATCCCCTAATTTCTGTATTGAAAGACCAACTCTGTCCCTGCTCTTCAGTAAAGTTAGATTGAGAGAACAGTGTATGGTCAGGGTTAATAACATGTTCCATTTGGGTTAGGAATCATTCTGCGGGATGAATTATGGTATTGGGAACGTGCGATATTTATAAGAATATAAGTGAAATATAAGTATGAAAACAGACATCTAGGTAATATTTGAAGCCCAGAATTGCATTGGACCCTTGGCTGGGATTCTTAGCTTTGAATTATATTCTGCACAGATGTCTCAGATAAATCGATATACAATGGCATAATTCCTTGTACCTTGGTTGATTGAATGTTGAAGAGAACATTCAGTAAAAAAGAAATAATTTGTAGGATTAGTAAGATTGTTGGTAGGTTTTGAAAGAAGAGTGAGTATAAGATTTGGATGAAAAGATCTTTAGCAATAGGGTTTCAGATAGAGAGTGAATGTAATTGTCAGCACATGTGGAGAGCCTGTCAAAAGGATGAACTCGGGAAAAAAGTAGGAATGCAGATATCAATTGACATTAGGATATCAGCAAAGTATAAAGTGAGTGATAGAATTATACATTTTCAACAGGCTTGAGTTTGAATATATAATCTTAGGAAGAAACAAACATGTAGTCACCAATAGGATGAACTTTTGAGAGCATTAGGCAATATGGACATGGATGTTTTCCGTAATCCATGCTCACTTTTCATTTAGGCTTTGGTACAAACATAAGTTTGACCTCTTCTTTCTGTGTGCAGAATATTACTGTGGTAAAATATATATGTAGATCAGGTGACATGAGTATTTCTTCCACCATTTCTGGGAGCAATATTTTGAAGACGTATCAATTATTTTTGGAGGTAAAAATGGTGTACACTGTGTCTATAATTATAGAGATAATGCATGAATAGACCATACTGTAAAGAAATATTATAACTGGTTCTAACTTTAAATAATGGATTGAATTGATATCTGAAAATATACAGAAAATCTTACATTGATATACAATCCTTCATTCCAACCAGTAATATATATAATGGTTATATCAGCATTATGGTTTTTCATGAAGAATGTGTGAGTTTTGCTTCAAAAATGATTATGGAAATCGGAAATAATGTGTTTGGAAAGAAGTCTCATGAAAAGACCAGTCAAGAAACCTGGAGGAATACATGTGTTTTGAAGCAGAAAGTGATTGAAAGTGAAACAAATGCCTATAAATTTGTGAACTTGTGGATCAAATATATATACTATGATGTGCGTAAACTGAAGAAATAGTAATGTACCACTGTTACATAAAAATGAACGTCAAAATACACATCATGTCCTCTCCCACAGGAATCTACTTGCATTGATGTTAAACTGGGTCAGTTATTGTAGAAATATTAGAATAATGCCACAGTCTTGCTGGGCACAATCAGCAGCCACTTGTCAAAAGAAACTAACTTTATTTTTAGAACCACACATGCCAAACAAAACAGCCTCTCAGGAAAAACCTTCAGAGCCCCAACTGCCACCACTGGGTTCCCAAAAACTCTCCCTCCCACAGGAGCCTCTCTCCGCCTCCCACAATACTCCTGCTCTTGAGGGCGATTGGCTGGGTCATGTGGGCGGAGTCAAAAAAAGTCCCCCAATGAGCAGTTTTGTGGTCTGAAAGGGCAGGGAAACAGCCCATTGAGCATCACCGAAGAGGAGCCAATCAGCTAGGTGTTGCTGGGGCCGCTGTGAGCCAATCATCAGCCAGCAGCTGGAAGTTTGCTGGCAGCAGGAATTTTGCTGGGGCCCCTTCGGCTGTGGCTCTCAACATCTTCGCCTCTCTGTTTAAACAACACGCATGTGGCTTAGGGACCGTGCCTGCCTTAGGTTGTCCAATAGTACATATGGTCTTTACCCGTTAAGTTGGTACCATTGCAATTGGATCTTACCCGTCACTGACTACCCGTCCAGTATAGAGCCACACCTGTGGAGAGGTCTTTGTACCAGCGGGGGTGGTTGAGGTTTTTTGCCTCACCTCTGTTGGCCCCCCAAATTTTAGCTGGACGATCATGACACGCAGAAGGGAGGAAGATACACCAAGCCAATTGATGGCTCCTTTTGGAAAAATTGTACCACCGATGACATCATCAGCAAATATACCCCAACACTACCACAAGTCGCTGCACCAACAGATAGTTCACAATGCATTTAGGTGAGTTCACAATGTGTCCAGGCAAGTTCTGCAAGCAGTACAGGGATGGCTATTGCAGAAGCTGTAGATTGGTATTATCTTTGATTTCACCTGCACTGGGATGAAGATAGGAACTCTGGCAATAATGTCTAAAGAAAAAAATTATGTAATATTCCAGAAGGCACTAAAACCAAAAAAAAAAAATATGTAACATTCCAGAAGGCACATCAAAAACCAAAATGGCCAAAAAAGCAGTCATTGAGGATGAAGTCTCTCACTTTCCTCTGTAAGGTTCCTGACCTCCATAAAATGAGAATAGGGATTTATTGGGTTAAATGAGTTCTTCAAAACCCTGCAGAGTGTAGCCAATGGGTTATTGGGTTTTTTCATTACTCCAATTCACATCAAGAATCTATACTCCACAGACAGTAGGCCTCAAATTGGAGAAGCAGAGCAGTATTAAAGTCAGGGTTATTTGATCACTCATGGTTCACAGAATGGGTGTCCAGGCCACCCTGACTTTAGGCAAATGAGAGGAAAGGGAGATTATTTTGGACACTGTCTTGGGCTGTGCCGCTCAAGGAAACGTCAAGCCAGAGGTTATAATGAGTGTCTATATGGAAGAAGATGAGGGCCATTTGGGAGTGTTTTGGTTTTCATTGTGGTCATTTATGTGGCAGTCGGAAAAGATGACTGGGTCCACCAGGGCTTGAACTCTGGAACTCTGGTGTGATTCCTCTTAGAGACTGAGTTCTGGAACTGACCTCAGAGAAGTATTGCCATGATTTGTGTTGGGATTTTAGGCGGCCACCCATGAAAGTCGCCCTTTGAAACTGAGATCTAGGCCCGGGGTGGCTTTCCACAGAGCACTGGGAATCTCAGACAGAATATCATATGATGTTATTTTGAAATACTTGCCAGACATAGTTGAGAGTCAAAACACACATGGACCTCACATTGTAGACCTCAATTGGCCTGGCTTCATGTGACTATTTGGCCACTCTTTGGAAAGCCTTGCCTGTGAGAGTTCTCCAGAACTTTCATTGAAATGAGCTTCCTCAACATTGAATGATTCCTGAAAGAATTGAAACCCACAATGCCTCCAACTTCATCCTTGTAAAATGGCTAGATAAATACCATGAAATTTTTGAAATTCGCATGATGAGGTGGCACTGGAGAACCTTTGATGTCCTGTTGCTGATCATTAGTGTACCAGACAGTGCCTTGATTGATTGGGTATAATGAAAGTGGTGTAGAACAGAGATGCCGGTTAGATGGAGACTGCGGAGTAGTTGGCCCAGAGTTGTGGTGTGCAGGTGTGTGATAAAATATTTATGGTGGTGCCATATGGATCTGCCATTGACTTCCAAATGGCTTTTAGCTAACATGGTGCACCCAGCAGACCCTTATATGCAAAGGCATCTTGTTATATGGAGAGGTTTCAGGGAAATGTTCAGAATCAGGTTGCTATGGTCAAGGGGGCAAGCTATGTGGGATAGAAACCGGGTTAGTGCGTTCTCCTGGAGACTCTGACCCAGCACATGTCACAGAACTCCCTCCAACACTGTGTCCCAGTTGAACTCCTTGTATTTCTTGAAGCAAATACCAAACTCCCAGTTCAGCACCAAGAAACACCATGAAAATTGGAGGATGACTAAATGGCTTCACAGTCCACATGGTTAGACACTTTGGCCCAGTGGCCTCTGTTTACCTACAAAGAGAGAAATCAGCACTGCTGCCTCAGGTTCATTGGAAAATAAGAAACCATGTTCTCCAGGTCACATAGATTCAGACCCAGCTTTGATGGTTTCACTACAAATGAAGACAAAGCTCCTGACAACAATATATAATTCAAGTGCCACACCTCAGAGGCAGATTCTCCAGAAGTCTTTTTTTCCAGCAGAGCTCCATGGTTGTGGAGTGTTTACCCAATCCCTTACTTCTGGAAACTCCTCTACCTGCTCCCAGGTTGAGAACTACTGAGAATTTTCCATTCCAGATATGTATTCACAGATTTTCTAACTCTTCTTCTCTAATTGTGTCTCACTTGGGGCAAAGGTAATGTCAAGGCATTGTTCTAGGTGAGAGTGGGAAGATTATTGTGTAGCACATATTTGCATACACATTGGATACATTATCCTATTTTCCATTTGCAATACTGAATTTCTGACACTAACCCATACCCTACTAGACTCTGACTACTATCCTAAAATGATGGAGAAAAAGAAACCTAACAGAATAGAAATACAGGCCTTTTGTAGGAGGCATGGTGTATACTTGGATTTTCCTTCTCCTTTATCAAGGATATGTGTTATAAATCTAGTCAACTTTTCATTGTAATATTTCTCCATGAGTTTTCAATGTTAACACATATGTAAATTCCTGTCTCCTTTGCTCTGTAGCCTCTTTAGAACATGTATATTTTTATGCATATATAGACTCCTAGCTGGTAACACACGTAAATTCTTGTGATCTCACTAACTTTGGAATATACAAATTATGAGAATAGATCACTTCCCCTAAATACTGATGGAACTGAAAATTCAAACTATGGGTGAGCTTCCTAGTGAACAACATCATACATAAATCCATGTTCAGTAAAATGAATATTTTTAGATATGTGGATGATATATATTTCATGATAAATTTCGATTGGCATATATATTGCTACATTTTATTGTTCTGTGTGTGTGTGTATATATATATATATATATATATATATACCAGATTTTCCAGATTTTCCAAAATATGAAATATATGTGTCTTATTATACACTCCCTAAATCCATTCAAGTTCATGTGTGTGATTTAAAATCAACATTTTACATGATTATCATCAGTCTGGCTGGGCACAATTCAGGAGCCAATTGTCAAAAGAAACAAACTTTATTTTTAGAACCACACAAGCCAAACAAAACAGCTTCTCAGGAAAAACCCTCAGAGCCCAACTGCCACCACAGTCTTCCCACAAGCCTCTCCCTCAACCACAAGCCTCCTCCTTTTGAGGCCGATTGGCTGGGTCACATGGGCGGAGCCAAAAAAGTCCACCAATGAGCAGCTCCGTTGTCTGAAAGGGCAGGGAAACATCCCATTGAGCATCACCACAGAGGAGCCAATCAGCTAGATGTTGCTGGGGCCTCTGTCAGCCAATCATCCACTGGCAGTCTGAAAGGGCGGGTAAACAGCTCAACGAGCATCTGCAATGAGCATCACCGCAGAGGAGCCAATCAGCTAGATGTTGCTGGGGCCGCTGTGGAGCCAATCATCAGCCGGCAGCTGGAAGTTTGCTGGCAGCTGGAGGTTTCCTGGGGCCCCTTTGGCTGTGGCTCTCAACATCTCCCCCTCTCTGTTTAAACAACGAGCATGTGGCTTACGGACCATTCCTGCCTTAGGTTGTGCAGTAGTACATATGGTATTTACTGGAGACCCTTGGCTGTGGCTATCAACAGGATTTGTATGTACCATTCACTGAAGTTAGTTTTCAGTACTAGGAAACAAATATGTATTTCAGGTGGATAAATATTTCTGAGAAAAATCTTGTGAAAAGTTGATTATAAATCCACATACTTGAACATAAATGAATTTAGGGAGTGTAAATAAGATACATATATTTCATATTTTGAAAAATCTGGAGAGAGAGAGAGAGTGTGTGTGTGTGTGTGTGTGTGTGTGTGTGTGTATACACACACAGACACATACAGATATTAAAATGTAGCAACATATATGCAAATCTAAATTCACCATGAAATATACATCAATCACAGATCCAAAAATATTCAATTTTCTTAACAGGGATTTATGTATAATGTTTTTCTACTAGGAAGCTCACCCATTATTTGAATTATCAGTTCCAACAGCGTTTAGGAGGAGTGATGTCTTCTCACAAATTGTATCTCCCAAGTCAGTCACCTCACAAGAATGTAGGTGTGACACCAGGTAGGATTTGATATGTGCATATAAAAATACATGTGCTGAATAGGCTACAGACAAAGGGAGACAGGAATTCACATATTTGTTAACTTTAAAAACACATGGAGATCTATTTCAATTAAAAATAGACTGGATTTATAACACCTGACATTTATCATGCAAAAGGCAAGATCAATTATACACCATGCCTCCTCTGAACTGCTTGTATTTCAATTCTGTTTGTGTTACTTTTCTGCATCATATTAGAATTAGTAGTCAGAGTCTAGTAGGGTATGGGTTCGTGTCAGGGATTCAGTATTTCGAATGGAAAATTGGAAAATGAATCCAATGTGTATGCAAATACGTGCTACACACAAAAAAATTCCCACTCTCATTCAGAACAATGGCTTGAAATAACCACGCCCCATGTAAGAAACAATTAGAGGAGAAGAGTTAGAAAATCTGTGAATACATACGTAGAATGGAAAATGCTCAGTAGTTCACAACCTTTGAGGTGGAAGAGACGTTTCCAAACCTTAGGGACAGGGTAAAACTCCACAAACATGGATCTCTGCTGGCCTAAACACTTCTGGAGATACTGACAATGAGGTTGGGTACTTGAAATATATGTTGTTTTCAGAAGCTTTAGCTTCCTTTGTAGTGAGACCATCAAACTTGGGTCTGCATTTTTGTGACCTGGAGGACATGAATTCTTATTGTCCAATGAACATGAGGCAGCAGTGTTGAATTCACTCTTTGTAACTAAACTGTGGCCAATGGGGGATAAGTGTCTCCCCGTCTGGACTTTGAAATCATTTGGTCATCCTCCACTTTTCGTGGTGTTTCTTGCTGCTGCAGTGGGTGTTTTGTATTTGGTTCATGACATACAAGGAGTTAAACTGGGACACAATGCTGGAGGGAGTCCTGTAACGTATGGTGTGTCAGGGTCTGCAGGAGAATGCACCAACCAGGCTTCTATCCCCCATTGCTTTCCCCCTTTACCATAGGAACTTGATTCTGAACATTGCCCTGAAAACTCTCCATGTAACATGATGCCTTTACATACAAAGTTCTGCTAGCTGCACCATGTTAGTCACAAGCCATTTGGAAGCCAATGTAAGATCCACATGACCCACCACAGATGTATTGTCACACACCTGCACACAACTGCTCTAGGCCTGCCATAAATACTGCTCTGCTTCTCCAATTTGAGGCCTACTTACTGTCAGGTATAGATTCTTTATGTGATTTGGCATCATGAGACAACCCAAGCAGTTCTGCAGGACTTTGAAGAACTCATTTGATCCAAAGGATCCCTATTCTCTCTTGATGGAGGTCAGGAACCAAACAGAAGAAGGCAAGAGACTTCATCCACAATGACAGATTTTTGCCATTTTGGTTTTGGATGCACACATGGGATCTTCTTTAGATCTATCAGGAGCTGAGAATCTTAGCCACAGCCTCAAACAGGGCCTAGTGTCTGACTAAGACACATCCCTTTCCAGAGCAATTAAGCAAAGAGCCACAGGTGATGCCCATTCATTTCCATTTGAAAACTGTTTCTTCATGCTTCACAAAGGGGTGGCCTGAGGCAAAGACCTTCCTGACATTCAAGGCAACAGAAACATAGATAAGCAAATGGAGCCAAGCAGGGTTTCTCCACTGAGACTTTACTGGTCACACTGATATCTGAGTTTTCTGAGATGTTCCCATTCCCTTCAGCTATCAAGGACATGGCCATGTCACAGAGTTTGGAGGTGGTACATATCTTGGACAATAAACCATGATACTATTCTGGAGAGTGGCCAGAATTCAGGAAGAAAACAGCAACTTAGGAAGTTAGTAGGTGTTTCCCATCCATAAGGCAAGCAACAGTCCATTAATCAATTGTGCAGGATGAATGCTGTGAAGCTTTCTACTAGACAGGACACCTCCATTGATGCATTCTCGTTTCTAATGTCTAAAACCACGGACACAGTGGCTACACAGACATAGAAACACTCGCCTTGTCTATAGACTTACTAGAAACAGTCGACTCCAAACCAAACCAACCACCTTTCCTACCTATTCTCAGAACATGAAACAAAACCGCAAACTCACACCCACAACCAAAAAGGCACCTCCTTCCCAAAAATAGGTCTTTAACTATCTGGAGTGTCCTCTGACTGGTGGGCCATACTATGTTCCACTCGAAATGGCCTGTCTGGTCTCAGATCTTGTCTCCTTGGCCAACTCTGTTATTCTGCGAGGAGCCTGCTGTTAGCCACAACCTGCTGTCTCATGAAAGGCCCCTCTTCAGAGCTCTACTGGCATTTGGCCATCCTCACATCAGTAGGTACCAAGAAGGTCTGACTCTGTACTTGGTAAATCCAAACAAGTGAGCCCACTGGGACTGGGACTGGGACTGGCTCTTGGTGCCTGGCTTCTTGCATCCCAATTTCAGAGAGTTCCATCACCAAAGAAATGAGGTATGTCACTTTCTTTGCAACTGAATGAGGTCACTGCCTTGGCAACAACTTTGTCCTAACACTTGCTTCCAATGGTTCCATGAGTTGGAGGGTGCCCCTACTTCCTGTGACAATTTGACTAGTTAGAATGGTATATCAAAATAGACACCATGGAACAGCTCTACACGCAGGCCTGGTTAGGTTCATCTTCTCTACATTAAGAAGAGAGAGTCTGATGCATACACATCCCTTCATCCTGTCCAGGTTGTTTGCCATGGAAGATGGCTTTTGCTCATGCAGGTCCTTCATAGCTGCCTACATCTTCTCCAGGGATCATTTCTGCATCGAACTTTGAGGTTCTCAGCAGTTGGAAGATTACCTACATCCCTAATTGAAAGAATAGCCCTGTCCCTGCTCTTTTGTAATGTTAGATTGAGGCAACAGTGTATGGTTAGGGTTAATAACACGTTCGATTTGGGTTAGAAATCATTCTGCGGGATGAATAAGGTTATTGGGAACCTGCAATATATAGAAATATAGTGGTTAAATATAAGTATGAAAACAGAAATCTAGGTAAGATTTGAAGCTCAGAAGTGCATTTGGCAATAGATTGGGACACGTAGCTTTGAATTATGTTCTGCATACATGTTTCAGAAAAATCGATATACAATGGCATAGGACCTTGTACCTCAGATGATTGAATGTAGTAGAGTACATCCACTCAAAAAGGGATAGTCGATAGGATCAGGAAGATAGTCAGTATGTTTCGGAAGAAGATAGAGTATAGGATTTGGACCAAAGTTCATTAGCAATAGGGTTTCGGTTAGAGAGTGAATGTCAATGTCAGCACATGTGAAGGGTCAGTCACAATGTTGAACTGGAAAAAATATGTAGGAAAGTAGATATCAATAGAGACATTAGGAAATCAGGCAAAGTATAAAGTGAGTGAAAAAACTAGACATTTCCAACAGTTTTGAGGTTGAATGTATAATCTTAGGAAGAAACAAAAATGTGATCACCAATAGGATTGACATTTGAGAGCATTAGGCAACCTGGATATGGATGTTTTTAGTAATCCATGTTCAGTTTCCATTTAGGCTTTGGTACAATCATACGTGTGACTTTTGCATTTTGTGTCCAGAATATTACTATGATAACATGCATATGTAGATCAGGTGACATGAGTATTTCTTCCACCATTTCTGGGAGCAATATTTAGAAGACTAATAAATTAGTATTGGGGGTACTAAGAGGTGTACCCTGTGTCTATGAATATAGAGATAATGCATGAATAGACAATATAGTGAATAAATAATATAACTGGTTCCACTTTAAATAATGGAATAAACTGATATAAGAGAATATATAAAAAATACTATATTGTTATAAAATCATTCATTCCAACCAGTTATACATCTAATGGTGATATTATAGTTATGGTTTATCATGAAGTGAGTGTCAGTTTTGCTTCAAAAGTGATAAAAGAAATCAAAAATAATATATTTCGAAAGAAGTCTCACTATAAGACCAGTAAAGAAACCTGGAAGAATCCATGTGTTCTGAAGCAGGAAGTCATTGAAAGTGAACCAAATGCCTATAATTTTGTGAAGTTGTGGATGAAAAAATATATCCTATTATGTCCATAAACAGATAAAATAGTAATATACCAGTGTTGAATAAAAATGAACTTCAAAATACACATCATGTCCCATAGCAATCTACTTGCATTGATGTTAAACTGGGTCAGGTACTGTAGAAATATTAGGATTTTTATGCACCACCTACTGAACTTAGTTTTCAGTAGTAGGAAGCAAATATGTATTACAGGAATATAAATATTGCTGAAAATAATCTTGTAAAGATTGGATTTTGAACCCATATACATGAATATAAATGAATTTAGGGAGTGTATAATAAGACACATATTTTTCATATTTTTTTAAAATCTGGAGGAAAAAAAATATATATATATATACACATATATATTTTTTCCAGATTTAAAAAAAAATACACAAACACACACACACACACACACAAACACACATGCACACATACACACATACACACACATTAATATTTAGCAATATATATGCCAATCGAAATTCATCATGAAATATAATTCATCCACATATCCAAAAATATTCATTTTACTGAACATGGATTTATGTATAGTGTTTTTCACTAGGAAGCTCACCCATAGGTTGAATTTTCAGTTCCATCATTATTTAGGGAGAGTCATCTGTTCTCACAATTTTATATTCCAAAGTCAGGGAGCTCAAAGGAATGTCCGTGTGATACCAGGTAGGATATTATATATATGCATAAAAAAATACATGTGCTGAATAGGATACAGAGAAAGGGAGACAGGAATTTATATATGTGATAATTTTAAAAATTCATGGAGAAATATTACAATGAAAAGTTGACTAGATTTAAAACACATACTCTTGATAATGCAGAAGGCAAATAGAAGTATACACCATGCTTCCTATGAAAGGCCTGTATTTCTATTCGGTTAGGTTTCTTTCTCTCCATGATATTAGTATTAGTAGTCAGAGTCTAGTAGGGTATGGGTTAGTGTCAGGGATTCAGTATTTCAAATGGAAAAAAGGTAAATTAATCTAATGTGTATGCAAAAATGTGATACACATAAATCTTCCCTCTCTCATCCAGAACAATGCCTTGACATAACCATCGCTAAAAGTAAGACACAATTAGAGGAGAGGAGTTAGAAAATCTGTGAATTTATGTGGAATGGAAAATGCTCAGGAGTTCACAACACTGGAGGTGGTAGAACAGTTTCCAAAAGTAAGGGAGAGGGTAAACAATCCAGAAACATGGAGCTGTGCTGGCCTAAAGACTTCTTGAGAAACTTCCTCTGAGGTTGGGAACAAGAAATATATGTAATTGTCAGGAGATTTAGCTTCGTTTGTAGTGACACCATGAAATCTGGGTCTGCATCTATGTTACCTGGAGAACATGGTTTCTTATTTTCCAATGATCATGAGGCAGCGGTGCTGAATTCTCTCTTTGTAGGTAAACTGAGGCCACTGGGCTGAAGTGTCTCCCATGTGGTCTGTGAAGCCATTTGGTGATCCTCCACTTTCCAGGGTGTTTCTTACTGCTGCACTGGGAGTTTGGTACTTGCTTCACGAAATACAAGGAGTTCAATTGGGATAAAAATGCTGGAGGAGTTCTGTCATGTGTGGTTGGTCAGGGTCGCGAAGAGAATGTACGAACCAGGCTTCTATCCTACATAGCTTTCCCCTTGACTATAGCAACCTGATTCTGAACATTGCCCTGAAACCTCTCCATATGACAAGATGCCTTTACATATAAAGGTCTGCTGCCTGCACCATGTCAGTCGCAAGTCTTTCAAAGCCAATGGAAGATCCAGGTGGTCCTACCAAAAATATTTATTTACACACCTACAGTCCACTTCTCTACGCCCACTACTCATTAGGCTCCAAATTACTGGCATCTCTGTTCTACACCATTTTCACGAAACCCAGTCAATCAAGGCACTCTTTGGTACACTCATGATCAGCAACAGGAAATCCAAAGTTTATCCAGTGCCACCTGGTCATGGGAATTTCAGAAATTTCATGGTATTAATCTAGTCATATTTCAAAAATGAAGTTAGAGGCACTGTGGGTTTCAATTAATTCAGGAACCATTAAATGGTGAGGAAGCTCATTTCAATGAAAGCTCTGGAGAACACTCACAGAAAAGCCTTCCAAAAGACTGGCAAAAAGGTCACATGAATCCAGACACATTGTGGTCTACAATGTGAGGTCCATATGTGTTTGGACTCTCAACTAGGGCTGCCAAGTCTTCAAGAAGTAAATCATGTGATATCCTGGCTCAGAATCCCCGAGCTCCGTGGAAAGCCATCCTGGGCCTAGATCTCAGTTTCCAAAGGCGAATCTCATGCGTGGCCTAGTAAAATCCCTAGAGAATTCACGGCAATACTTCTCTGAGGTCAGATCCAGAACTCATTCTTTAAGGGGAATCACACCAGAGTTCAAGCCCAGGTGATCCCAGTCATCTCTTCTAACTACCACACAAATTACCACAATTAAAACAAGAACACTCCCATATGGCCCTCATCTTCTTCCATATTGACACTCATCATAATTTGGCTGGATGTTTAAATGAGGGGCGCAGACCAAGACAGTGTCCAAAATAAGCTCCTTTGACCCTCATTTGCCTAAAGTCAAGGTGGCCTGGACACCCATCCTGTGAACCAGGAGTGATCAAATAGGCCTGCCATTAATACCGCTCCAATTCTCCAATTTGAGGCCTACTGACTGTGGGGTTTAGATTCTTTATGTGAATTTTAGTCATGATAAAACCAAACACCTATGGGCTAGCCTCTGCAGGTTTTGAAGAACTCATTTGACCCAAAGGATCCCTATTTTCACTTGATGGAGTTCAGGAACCTAACAGAGGAAGTCAAGAGACTTCATCCCAATGACTGCTCTTTTGGCCATTTTTCATTTGGATGCAAACATGGGAACTTTCTTTAGATCCATCAGGTGCTGAGAATCTAAGTCACAGGCACACACAGGGCCAGGGGGCTGATTCAGACACATCCCTTTTCAAAGCACTTAAGAAAAGAGCCACAGGTATGCCCAATCATTTCCATTTGAAAACTGTTTTCTTCAGGCTTCAAAAAGGGGTGGCCAGAGGCAAAGACCTTCCTGACATTCAGGGCAACAGAACAATTGGTAAGCAAAAGGCCCAAAGCAGGGTTTCTCCACTGAGACTTTCCTGGTCACACTGATATCTGAGTTTTCTGAGATGCTCCCCATTCCCTACAGCTATCCAGTACATTGTTATGTCACAGAGCTTTGAGGTGGTAAATAATTTGGACACAAAACCATAGGCCTATTCTTGAGATTGGCCGGAATTCAGGAAGAAAACAGGAACTTAGGAAGATAACAGGTGTTGCACATCAATAAGGCAAGCTACAGTCCATTCATAAATGGGGCAATATGAATGCTGAGAAGCTTTCTACTAGACAAGACACATCCATTCATGAATTCTCTTTTCTAATGTCTACAACCACGGACACAGTGAGATACACAGACAGAGAAACACTCGCCATGTTAAACGACTTGCTAGAAACAGTCCACTTCCAACGAAACAAACTGACTTTCCTACCTATTCTCAGAAAATGAGACAAAACCACAAACCCACAACCACACCCACAAAGGCACCTTCTTCCCCCAAGTAGGTCTTTGACTATCCGGAGTGTCCTCTGACTTGTAGGCCATAATATGTTCCCCCAAAATAGCCTGTCCTGTCTCAGATCTGGTCTCCTTTGCAAACTCTGTGAACTTCTCAGGAGCCAACGGTGAGCCACTAACTGCTTTCTCAAGAAAAGCAACGCTTCCGAGCTTTCCTTGCATTTGTTCTTCTCACGTCTGAAGGTACCAAGAAAGACTGACTGTCCTTGGTAAATTCAAATAAGTGAGACCACAGGGATGGGGACTGGGACTGGCTCTGTGTGCCTGGCTTCCTGGATCCAAAGTTCAGAAAGTTCCATCACCAAGGAAGTGAGGTGAGGTCATTTCCTTCCTGAACTGAATGAGGTCCCTGTCTTGGCAACCACTTTGTCTTAACTGTTGCTTCCAAGGGTCCCATGAGATTGAAGCTGCCCCTACTTCCTGTGACACTTTCACAAGTTAGAATGGTATATCAACCATAGGCACCCAGGAATAGATCTCCACACAGGCCTGTTTTGGTCCATGTTCTCCACATTAAGAAGTGAATCTGATTCAGACACAACCTTTTATCCTGACCGGGTTGTTTGCCATGGAAGATGACTTTTGCTCTCTCAGGTCCTTCATAGCTGCCTACATCTTCTCCAGGGATCATTTCTGCATGGGCCTTTGAGGTTCTCAGCAGGTGGAAGTTTCCCTACATTTCTTTATTGTAAAATCAACTCTTTCCCTGCTCTTCTATAAAGTTAGATTGAGGGAACAGTGTATGATTATGGTTAAAAACATGTTTGATTTGGGTTAGAAATCATTGTGCTGGATGAATAATGGTATTGGGAACTTGCTATGTGTATAAGAATATATAGGTGTAATATATGTATGAAAAAAGAAATCTAAGTATGATTTGAAGGCCAGAAGGGCATTGGGCCCTTGATTGGGATACGCAGCATTGAATTATGTTCTGCAGAGATGTCTCAGATAAATCGATATACAATGGCATAGGTCCTTGTACCTTGCATGAATTAATGTAGAAGGAACATCCAGTCAAAAAGGGATAGTCGGTAGTGAAAGGTTAATAAAATAGGTACTTGTAATTTCCTGTTTTTCTGTATGCTTAACAAAACACTGTTGAAATCTTGAGAAATGTTTGCTAATCTTGTTCTAGAATGTACTGTTCCCAACTGCCAAACTGCAGAATGTACTGCCTCACTCGGTGTCACGCGAACCGCCCACTCACCCTTACACATCAGTAAACTTCCCTCCCTTCCCTCTCCAAGAAATGTATGTAAGCTCTGCATAAGCTGTTCTCAGAGCTCTCTGATCTATTTAAGTTAGCTGTGAGCCCCAGCAAGCTGGACCCCAAAAAAACCCTTTGCTGTTGCATGAGACAGTCTCTTGGTAGTCTCTTCCTCCGACACTCGCCTGACCTTTACATATTGAGGTTCCACCGAGTTCTGGCAGTGGCGGATGAGAGACCCCCAATGGGCTCCTCTCGGAGCAAGTAAGGCGCCTCTTTCTGGTTTCAGGTGTCATGTTAGGGCTTGGCAAAATTGCTGGCGATGAAGAGCCTGGGGTCTCTCCGACGGTGGCTGAGAGACGTGTCACAGAGACATAGGACACCTCCCTGGGGGACCCCGCAGAGGACTCGGAGAATCAAGGAACAATTGCTTCATCGACTCAGTGATATTTTGTTTTAGATTAGGTATTGCCATCCTATCGGGTTTTGCCGGCTACGCATTCCTGGTCTCAGTGTTGGACGTCCATTGCCTGTCTTCATGGTCTTGTCTTATCTGTGTCATGTGACTTTGCTTTTACTGTTTGTGTACCTTTCATAATGGGACAGAGCACTTCAATGCTTCTGTCCCTGACCCTTGATCACTGAACCAAAGTCCGCTTAAGGGCTCAGTATCTTTCTTTTTTTAGTAAAACGCTAGACCTGGCAGACTCTCTGTGCCTCAGAATGGCCCATTTTGGAGTCTTATGGCCCCTAGAAATATCTTTCTACTTCCCACTAATTTAAAAAGTCAGAGGTATTGTCTTTCAGCCAGGGCCACATAGCCATCCTGATCAACAGCCATATATCTTAACTTTGCCGACCTCTGCAAATCTCCTCCTCCATGGGTGAAGCCTTTCCTTGCCCATGCCTCTGCTCATACTCCTTCCCCCATGATCTCTCAAACCCTCACCTCTTCCACCTCCTCCACCCTCTGTTCTCCCTGAGTCACAAGATTTGACTCTACTGGACTCTTCTTCCCCTCCTTATCCACTGCCCTCGTCCCCTAACACACAACACATTCTAAGTGATTCCCCTGCTTCTGACTAAGCCTCTCTACCATTGGAGGAAGCTAAGCTGGTAATAGGATCTGAAAATGGACCGATGTTCATGGCCCAGGTAAGTCAGGGGTTAGCCAGGAACCTGGGGATTAATTGGAAGTTATATTGTGCTTAGAGACCCCAGAGTTCAGGACAAGTAGAAAGAATGAATAGAACAATTAAAGAGACCTTAACGAAATTAAGATTAGAGACCAGCATAAAAGATTGGACTATGCTCCTGACTTATGCAATGTTTCATGCAAGAAAAAATCCTTCTGTTTCTTTGAGTAGCCTTACCCCCTGAGAAATTCTCTATGGTGGCCCTCGTCCAGTAAGGGTCCTAAGCCCAACTGTAAGACCTAAGGATCCATTTGACACCCTCTTGGTTGACAGACTTAAAGCTCTTGAAAGAACTCAGTGATACCTGTGAAAATAGCTGGCCACTGCCTACCAAACTGTGTACCAGGGGATTCCACATCCATATCAAATAAGAGACTTCATGTATGTAAGATGACATCAGGTGTCATCCCTGGAACCCTGCTGAAAAGGACCATACCAGGTGCTACTTATAACACCTACAGTGATAAAGGTATACAGAATCACTTCCTGGATCCATGCCTCTCATCTCAAGCCTGCTCCTTGTCCAGAATCTTTCTGGAAACTGGAAAAGACTGGTAACAGTTTCAAATTGTGTATTCGCCATGTGGATAAGGTTATATACTTTCCCCTTGGCCACAAGTAGTCCTAACCCTCATCAGCCTGTTAAGCAGCGATGGCTGATCACAAATCCTACTGGAAAAGAGTATAATCTATCTTGCATACAGCCCCCTTAGGGACCTGGTGGCCATCTCTCCACCCAGACATTTGTCAGCTGGCCATAGGTCTTTTTTATTGGGATATCCCTGATGAAGAAAATCCCACTAAAATACCATTAAATCCCTTCCGTACCATAGATAATGGAAACAAACATTATGGATGTAGGGACACGCGAGCCAGATGCGGTTGGCTAGCCTAGATTACTATGTTTGCCCGGCAAACTATCAAAGCCACAAACAGTAACGGCTGTGTGGGGAAAAAGCCGACTTCTTCTGTATTTCATGGAGATGTGATCATACAGGGGCTGCCTGATGGAACCCCAATACTTCATCAAATTCAGTACACAGCATTGGCCATATTACCAAGTAGAAAACAGAAAAAGGATGGCCCCCAGAGGGGTCTCTAGATCCTCAAATTTTGCGTGACCTTTTTAACTTCTGCAAGTGCTCAAAAGGGTGAAAGGAGATTCCCCTATGTGGAAGCCTTTTCCCTCCTTCACTCACATCCTGAACTATGCTTCTCCAATAGATTTTTATCCTCAGCCTTCTGCTCCAGACTCTCTGCTGTCACTCCCACCTCAGCAACCTGATTTCTCCCCTCCAATTACTAGATCAGAAACCCAAACCTCCACCAGTTCTCAGACAATTGCCCACTAGTGAGGTAGCAGGTACTGAGGTACCCCTCCACCGACTCATTCCTCTCTTCTCCTGTCAGTGCCCTCATCGGGTCCCACCAGGTCCTCTTTCCAGCTAACCCAAAGCTCAAACGAGCTGAGGAGAGCTCTCAGACCCTTATCCAAGATGTAATATAAATGGCCATTAAAGTTGCTTTGTGATCACTGAAAACAGGTTACTAAAATTTAAAGTCCCTCACAGAATTTTGGGATACTCACTCCCGTTTTCTGCTCTGCTCTACCTGTTCTACTGCTGAAGTTTTGTTGCTAGGAAATTCCCAAACCCCTTTCCAATTATTCTTTTACATCTCTCTTTTTCCTCATTCTCAGATCCTCAGAGCTTCTCTCAGCCCCACCTTCCCCGTATACCCCCTCTGTACCAGGCCCACAGAAAAGTCTTAAATGTCCTTCTCCAGAAGTCTTCACCATGGCTGAATTTAGAACTTTCAGCATAGAGTTTCTATAAAGAGTTCAATGTAGATAAACTTTCTCTTTTTGTATTGCCCTGTTCTACGTGGCCACTGGCTAAAAAACTCAGTACTTCTAAGCTAGACAACCCCTAACTTGTTTTTCACAAAATATGTGAACAAGGCCTCTGGCCTTCAGCTGGGGCTTCACAGAAATGGCTACATTTCTAAGATAAAGAAATTACCAAATGGGCTCCGTTGTAACAGCTGACAGGGGGAAAATAAGAAAGGGAATAAAAAGCTCTCCCCCTCCCATGTGTCCTTGAAAATTTAACTTGCCCAGAACAGAGGAAAAATCAGAAACAAATACTGCTTTTTTGAACTTCTGCAGACTGTAAACTTCTGAGCCCCATCCTTATATGCTGGGTACAAAATTCTGAAACTACCTAAACTTGAGTTTCAGGTGATTAATTGATTACAACAGAAGCAATGCCCTCTGAATCCGGTTGCAACAAAATAGGACTGTTTCCCTGTCTTCAGTGCTATCTTAGTTGCCTTGCCTTGTCTGTCCCTACAAGAGCATAATTCTATATACTTAAACATTGTTTATGTTTTCATGAAATGGTCAACAGATGGGATTAATTTTGAAATGGTGCAGATGTTTCCCAGAGTGCTCTATCATGATGCAGGTTCGTTTGAAGATCAAATGGGGGGTGCATACAACTGGTTCCACTGGGAACATGTATCGCTCACTTTAGCCATCCTATTATGAATAGGAGTTGCTGCACGGGTGGGCACAAGAGCCACTGCCATTGTCCATGGGACACAACAAATGACCCAATTAGAAGCAGCAATAGAGCAAAACTAAGATATTAGAAACCCCCATCAGAGCTTTTCATGAATCTTTAACCTCTCTCTCTGAAGTTGTTTTACAGAACAGTTGAGGGTTGGACCTCCTCTTTATTAGAGAAGGGGGCCTTTGTGATGCATTGAGGGAAGAATGTTGTTTTTATGCTGACCATACTGGAGTTGTAATAAAATCTATGAGTAAATTTAAAAGACACCTTGAAGAGCATCAACAAGAGAGAGAGGCCCAAAAAGGGTGGCTTGAGTCTTGGTTCACACACTCCTCCTGGTTAACTACGTTTTTATCAACCTGGCAGGTCCAATAATAATCCTCATATTATTGCTAACTATTAAACCCTGTTTGCTCAACCGTGTAATTTCTTTTCTCCAGGCTCAAATTGGACGAGTTAAACTTAATGGTAATACCCCACTAGCAGACATAGAATGTGACACCCTCCAATGATCATTTTTATTATTAAAAGTAGCCAGAAGAAGAAGTGGGGAATTAAAGGTTAATAAAATAGGTACTTGTCACTTCTTGTTTTTCTGTATGCTTAACAAAACACTGTTGAAATTTGAGAAATGCTTCCAAATCTTGTTCCCAGAATGTTCTGTCCCCAACTGCGCAACTGCAGAATGTACTCCCTCACCCAGTTGCACGCAAACCACCCACTCGCCCTGACCCATCAATAAAATTCCCTCTCTGCCCTCTCCAGGGAAAGTATATAAGCTCTACTTAAGCTATTCTCAGGGCTATCTGCTCGATTCAAGTGATCTCTGAGCCCCAGCATGCTGGACACCCAAAAAACCCTTTGATGTTGCATGAGATAGTCTGTTGGTTGTCTCCTCCTCTGAAGCTCGCCCCACATTTACTTGGATGATTGAATGTAGAAGAGAACATCCAGTCAAAAAGGGATAGTCTATAGCATTAGGAAGATAGTCAGTAATTTTAGGAAGAAGGGTGAGTATAGGAATTGGAAAAAAAGTTCTTTAGCAATAGGGTTTCGATTAGAGAGTGAATGTAAATGTCAGCACAGGTGAAGAGTCAGTCACAATGATGAACTGGGGAAAATATGTAGGAAAGCAGATATCAATAGAGACATTACGAAAACAGGCAAAGTATAAAGTGAGTGATAGGATTAGATATTTGGAACAGGGTTGAGTTTACATATATAATCTTAGGAAGAAACAAATATGTAGTCACAAATAGGATTGACATTTGAGATCATTAGGCAAATTTCAGGTGGATGAATATTTCTCAGAATAATCTTGTGAATAGTTGATTATAAATCCACATACATAAACATGAATGAATTTAGGGAGTGTATATAAGACACATATATTTCATATTTTGAAAAATCTGGAGAGTGTATATATATATATATATATATATATATATATATATATATATTTATATATATACAAAACACACACACAGACAAAATAGTAGCAATATATATGTCAATCAAAATTCATTATAAAATATACATCATCCAGAGATCTAAAAATATTAATTTTACTGAACATGGATTTATGTATAATGCTGTTCAACTAGCAAGCTCCCCCATAGGTTAAATATCCAATTCCAACAAGTTTAGTAGGAGTGATCTCTTCTAACAATTTGTATCTGCCAAGTCAGTCACCTCATAAGAATGTACGTGTGGTACCAGGTAGGAATCTATATGTGCATATAAGAATACAGAGAAAGGGAGACAGGAATTCACATATTTGTTAACCTTAAAAATACATGGACAACTATTTCAACAACAAATCGACTAGATTCATAACTCCAACTCTGTATCATGCAAAAGGCAACTCCAACAATACACCAGGCCTACTCTGAACTGCTTGTATTTCTATTCTGTTTGGGTTAGTTTTCTCCATCATATTAGAATTAGTAGTCAGAGTCTGGTCGGGTATGGGTTAGAGTCAGGGATTCAGTATTTTGAATGGAAAATAGAAAACTGAATCCAATGTGTATGCAAATATATGCTACAGAAAATTCTTCCCACTCTCCTCCAGAACAATGCCTTGACATTACCTTCGCCCCAAGTAAGACACAATTAGAGAGAAGAGTTAGAAAATCTGTGAATACCTATCAGGAATGGAAAATGCTCCAGATTTCACATCTTTGGAGGTGGTAGAGGAGTTTCCAAAAGTAAGGGACAGGGTAAACACTCCACAAACATGGAGCTCTGCTGGCCTAAAGACTTTTTGAGAACCTGCCTTTGAGGTTGGGCACTTAAAATATATGTTGTTTTCATTAGCTTTAGCTTTATTTGTAGTGAGACAATCAAAGCTCGATCTGCTTCTATGTGACCTGGAGGACATGGTTATTTATTTTCCAATAAAAATGAGGCAGTAGTGCTGAATTCTCTCTTTGTAGGTAAACTGTGGCCACTGAGGGCTAAGTGTCTCCCCGTGTGGACTGTGACACAACTTGGTCATCCTCCAATTATCGTCGTGTTTTTTGCTGCTGCACTGGGAGTTTGGTATTTGCTTCATGAAATACAATGAGTTCAAATGGGAGACAGTGCTGAAGGGAGTTCTGTCAGCTGTGGTGGGCATGGTCTCCAGGAGAATGCACCAACCAGGGTTCTATCCCACGTAGCTTGCCCCCTTGACAATAGCAACATGATTCTGAACATTGCCCTAAAACCTCTCCATATAAAAATATGCCTTTACGTATATGGGTCTGATGGCTGCAACATGTCAGTCTCAAGCCATTTGGAAGCCAATGGAAGATCCACATGGCCCCACCACAGATGTTTTATCACTCACTGCATAACACTTCTCTAGGCCCACTACTCACCAGGCTCCTACTTACTAGCATCTCTGTTCTACACCATTTTCATGAAACCCAGTCAATCAAGGCCCTGTCTGGTATATTCATGATCATCAACAGGACATCAAAGGTTCTCCAGTGACATCTGGTCATGGGAATTTTAAAAATTTCATGGTAATTATCTAGCAATTTTTCATGGATGAATTTGGAGGCACTGTGGGTTTCAATTCATTCAGGAAACCTTAAAGGGTTAGGAAACTAATTTCAGGCAAAGCTCTGGAGTACTCTCACATGCAAGGCTACCCAATGAGTGGCCAAAAAGTCACATGAAGCGAGGCCAATTGAGGTCTATAAAGCGAGGTCCATGTGTGTTTTGAATCTCTGTAATGCATGCCAAGTCTTTCAGAACAAAATCATGTAATATCCTGGCTGAGATTCGCAGTTTTCTGTGGAAAGCCAACCTGTGCCTAGATCTCAGGTTCCAATGGCAACTTCATGCCTGGTCTCCTAAAATCCCAACACAATTCATGGCAATACTTCTCTCAGGTCAGTTCCAGAACTCAGTCTATAAGGAGAATCACACCAGAGTTCAAGTCCAGGTGGACCCAGACAACTCTTCCAACCGCTACTCAAATGAAAACAATTAAAACCAGAATATTCCCTCATGGCCCTATTCTTCTTCCATATAGACACTAATCATAACCTCTTCCTGGAGTTTTCCATGAGTTGTGCAGCCCAAGAAAATGTCCAAAATAAGCTTCTTGCACCTCTTTTGCCTAACTTCAGCGTGGCCTGGGCACCCTTCCTGTGAACCTGGAGTGATCAAATAGGCCTGCCCTTAATACTGCTCCGCTTATCCAATTTGAGGCTCTCTGTCTGTGGGGTCTAGATTCTTTATGTGAATTGGAGTCATAAGAAAAGCCAAGACAGTGTCCAAAATCAGCTCGCTTTTTCCTCATTTGCCTAAAGTCAGGGTGGCCTGGACACCGCTTCTGTGAACCAGGAGTGATCAAATAAGCCTGCCATTAATACTTCTGTGTTTCTCCAATTTGAGGCCTACTGATTTCAGGTATCAATTTCTTATGTGATTTGGAGTTACTCGAAAACCCAAGCACCTCTGCAGGGAATTGAAGAACTCATTTAACCCAAAGAATCCCTATTCTCACTTGATGGAGTTCAGGAACCTAACAGAGGAAGGCAAGAGACTTCATCCATAATGAATGATTTTTTTGCCATTATGGTTTTGGATGCACACATGGGATCATTCTTTAGATGCATCAGGTGCTGAGAATCTAACTCAAAGCCACACACATGGCCAAGAGACTAATTCAGACACATCCCTTCCCAAAGCAAATAAGCAAAGAGCCACAGGTGATGCCATTCATTTCCATTTGAAAACTGTTTACTTCAGGCTTCACAAAGGGGTGGATTGAGGCAAAGAATTTCCTGACATTCAGTGAAAAACAACAATAAGTAAGCAAAAGGCCCAAAGCAGGGTTTCTCCACTGAGACTTTCCTGGTCACACTGATATCTGAGTTTTCTGAGATGCTCGCAATTCTCTTCAGCTATCCAGTACATGGCCATGTCACAGAGTTGGAGGTGGTACATATTTTTAACACAAATCCATGAGCCTATTCTAGAGAGTGGCCAGAATTCAGGAAGAAAACAGCAACTTAGAAAGATAGCAGGTGTTGCACATCGACAAGACAAGCTGCACTCCATTCATATATTGGGCAGGTTGAAATATGGGAAGATTTACACTTGACAGGACACATCCATTAAAGCATTCTCTTTTCCAATGTCTACAACAATGGACACAGTGGGATAAACAGACATAGAAACACTCACCTTGTGAAACAACTTACTAGAAACTGTCCACTCCAAACCAAACCGCCTTTCCCATCTATTCTCAGAACATGAGACAAAACAATAAACCCACACACACTCCCACAAAGGCACCTTCTTCACCCAAGTAGGTCTGTGACTATCCAGAGTGTCCTCTGACTGGTGGGCCATACTATGTTCCCCTGAAATGGTCTGTCTTCTCTCAGATCTGGTTTCCTTGGCCAACTCTGTGCAGTTGTCAGGAGCCAGTGGTGAACCACTATCTGCTTTCTCAGGAACGGTCCATCTTCAGAGCTTTCCTGGCATTTGGCCATCCTCACATCATTAGGTACCAAGAAAACTGACTCTGTCCTTGGTAAATCCAAACAAGTGAGCCCACTGGGACTGGGACTGGGACTGCCTCTTGGTGCCTGGCTTTTTGGATACCAAGTTCAGAGAGTTCCATCACCAAGGAAATGAGGTATGTCACTTTCTTTGGAACTGAATGAGGTCACTGCCTTGGCAACGACTTTGTCCTAACACTTGCTTCCAAAGGTCCCATGAGATGGAGCCTTCCCCTACTTCCTGTGACACTTTCACAAGGTAGTATGGTATATCAACCATTGGCACCCAGGAACAGCTCTCCACACAGGCCTGGTTTGGTCCATCTTCTCTACAATAAGAAGAGAGAGGCTGATTCTTACATATCCCTTCATCCTGACCAGGTTGTTTGCCATGGAAGATGACTTTTGCTCTCTCAGGTCCTTCATACCTGCCTACAACTTCTCCAGGTATCATTTCTGCATGGACCTTTGAAGTTCTCAGCAGGTGGAAGGTCCCCAAGTTTCCTGTATTGTAAAAACCACTCTGTCCCTGCTCTTCTGTAAAATGAGATTGAGGGAACAGAGTATGTTTAGGGTTAATAACAGGTTTGATTTGGGTTACGAATCATTCTGTGCGATGAATAATGCTATTGGGAACCTGCGATATTTACAAGAATATAGAGGTGAAATATAAGTATGAAAACAGAAATCTAGGTATGATTTGAAGCCCAGAAGGACATTGGGCCCTTGATTGGGATACTTAGCTTTGAATTATGCTCTGCAAAATTGTCTCAGATAATTTGATATACAACGGCATAGGACATTTTATTGAATGTAGAAGAGAACATCCAGTCAAAAAGGGATAGTCGGTAGGATTAGGAAGATAGTCGGTAGGTTTAGAAAGAAGAGTGAGTATAGGATTTGGACCAAAAGTTCTTTAGCAATAGGGTTTCGATTATAGAGTGAATGTAAATGTCAGCACATATGAAGTGTCAGTCACTAGGATCAACTTGGGAAAATTTGTTGAAAAGCAGATATCAAAAGAAACATTATGAAATCAGGCAAAGTATAAAGTGAGTGATAGGATTAGACATTTCCAACAGGGTTGAGTTTGAATATATAAATTAGGAAGAAACAAATATGTAGTCACCAATAGGATTGACAATTGACAGCATTAGGCAACCTGGACATGGATGTTTTTAGTAATTCATGTACACTTTACATTTAGGCTTTGGTACAATCATAAATGTGACCTTTACATTTTTTTTGTCCAGAATATTACTTTGATAAAATGTATATGTACATCAGGTGACATGAGTATGTCTTCCACCATTTCTGTAAGCAATATATTGAAGATGTAAAATTAGAATCGGGGGTACAAAGAGGTGTACCCTGTGTCTATGAATATAGAGATAAAGAATGAATAGACCGTAATGTGAATGAATAATATAACTTTTTTCAACTTTAAAAAAATGAATTGATCTAATATCTGAAAAATCACAGGAAATCGTATATTGATATACAATCATTCATTCCAAGCAGTTATACATCTAATGGTAATATTCGTGTTTTGGTTTATCATGAAGAGTGTGTGAGTTTTGCTTCAAAAGTGACTATGGAAATAATGTGTTTGGAAAGAAGACTCATGAAAATACCAATAAAGAAACCCTGACAATATATGTGTTCTGAAGCAAAAAGTGATTAAATTTGAAACAAATGCCTACAAATTTGTGAACTTGTGGATGAAATGTATATCCTATGATGTGCAAAAACTGAAGAAATAATAATGTAAAAGTGTCGAATACAAATGAATAAAGAATTACATATCATGTCCCATTGGAATCTACTTGCATTGATGTTAGACTGGGTCAGTTACTGTAGAATAATTAGGAATTGTATGCATCATTCCCTGAAGTTAGTTTTCAGTACTAGGAAACAAATATGTATTTCAGGTGGATGAATATTTCTGAGAATAATCTTGTGAAAAGTTGATTAAAAATCCACATACATGAACATAAATGAATTTAGAGAGTGTATATTAGACACATATATTTCATATTTTGAAAAATCTGGAGAGTGTACACACACACACACACACACACACACACACACAAAACACTCACAGACATTAAAAAGTAGCAATATAAATGCCAATCGAAATTCATCAGTAAATATATATCATCCACAGATGCAAAAATATTTATTTTACTGAACATGAGTTTACGTATAATGTTGTTCTACTAGGACGCTCCCTATAGGTTGAATTTTCAGTTCCAACAGCATTTAGGAGGAGTGATCTCTTCTCACAATTTGTATCTGCCAAGTCAGCCACCTCACAAAAATGTACGTGTGATACCTGGTAGGATTCTATATATGCATATAAATATACAAGTGTGAATAGGCTAAAGAGAAAGGGAAACATGAATTCTCATATTTGTTAACTTTAAAAACACATGGAGATCTTTTTCTATTAAACATTGACTAGATTTATAACTCCTACCTTGTATAATGCAAAATGCAAGTCCAACTATACAACATGCCTCCAATGAACTGCTTGTATTTCTATAGGTTTGTGTTATTTTTCTCTATCATACTAGGATGAGTTGTCTGAGTCTAGTATGTATGGGTTAGTGTCAGGGATTCAGTATTTCAAAAGGAAAATTGGAAATTGAATCCAATTTGTATGCAAATATATGCTGCACAAATATCCTCCCACTCTCATCCAGAACAATGCCTTGAAATTACCTTCACCCCAAGTAAGACACAGTTAGAGGTGAATAGATAGAAAATCAGTGAATACATATCTGGAATGGAAAATGCTCAGGAGTTCACAACCTTGGAGGTTGTAGAGGAGTTTCCAAAAGTAAGGGACAGGGTAAACACTCCACAAACATGGAGCTCTGCTGGCCTAAAAACTTTTAGAGCAACTGCCTCTGAGTTTGGGAACGTGAAAAATATGTTGTTGTCAGGAGAATTGGCTTCCTTTGTAGTGAGACCATCAAAGCTGGGTCTGCCTCAATGTGACGTGGAGGACATGGTATCTTATTTTCCAATGAACATGAGGTAGCAGTGTTGATTTTCTTCTTTTTAGGTAAACTGTGGCCTCTGGGGGCTAAGTGTCTCCCCGTTGGACTGTGAAGCCATTTGGTCCTCCTCCACTTTTTGTGGGGTTTTTGCTGCTGAACTGGGAGTTTGGTATTTGCTTCATGAAATTCAAGGAGTTCAACTGAGACACAGTGCTGGAGGGAGTTCTGTCATGTGTGGTGGTTCAGAGTCTGCAGAAGAACCCACCAACCACGCTTCTATCCCTCAAAGCTTGCCACATTGCATCCTTGTCCATAGCAACCTGATTCTGAACATTGCCCTGAATCCTCTCCATATAACAAGATGCCTTTAATTACAAGGGTCTGCTGGCTGCTTCATGTAATCCACAAGCCATTTGGAAATCAATGGAAGATCCACATTGCTCCAACACAGATGTTTTATCACACTCCTGCCCACCACAGCTCTAGGCCCACTTCTCAGCAGGCTGCAACTTTCTGGCACCTCTGTTCTACACAATTTTCATTAAACCCAGTCAAGCAAGGCACTGTCTGGTACATCCATGATCAGCAACAGGACATCCAAAGATTCTCCAGTGCCACCTGGTCATGGGAATTTCAAAAATTTCATTGTATTTCTTTAGACATTTTTCAAGGATGAAGTTGGAGGCACTGTGGGTTTCAATTTATTCAGGAACCAGTAAATGGTGAGCAAGATTATTTCAATGAAAGCTCTGGAGAACCCTCACAGGCAAGGCTTCCCAAAGAATGGCCAAAAGGTCACATTAAGCCAGGCCCATTAAGGTCTACAATATGAGGTCCATGTGTGTTTTCACTCTCAACTATGGCTGCCAAGTCTTTCGAATGAAATCATGTGTTATCTTGGCTGAAATTCCCAGTGCTCTGTGGAAAGCCACTCTGGGGCTAGATCTCAGTTTCCAAGGGTGACTCTCATACATCGCCTCTTAAATCACAACACAATACATGGCAATACTTCTCTGAGATCAGTTCCTGAACTCAGTCTATAAGGGGAATCACACCAGAGTTCAAGCCCAGGTAGACCTTGTTATGTCTTCCAAGTGTCACACAAATATCCACAATTAAATCCAAAACACTTCCACATGGCACTCATCTTCTTCCATTTACACAATCATCATAATCTCTGGCTGGAGGTTTCCATGAGGGGTGCAGCCCAAGACAGTGTCCAATATAACCTCCCTTGCCCCTCATTTGCCTAAAATAAGGGTGGCCAGGACATCCTTCCAGTGAACCAAGAGTGATCAAATAGGCCTGCCATTAATATGGCACTGCTTCTCCAATTTGAGGCCTACTGACTGTGTGTTTTAGATTCTTTATGTGAATTGGAGTCTTGAGAAAAACCAAGCACTTATGGGCTAGCCTCTGCAGGGTTTTGAGGAACACATTTGAACCAAATTATCACTATTCTCACATGATGGATGACAGGAACCTTACAGAGGAATGCGAGAGACTTCATCCACACTGACTGCTCTTTTGTCCATTTTGGTTTTGGATGCACACATGTGATCCTTCTTTAGATCCATCAGGTGCTGAGAATCTAAGCCACAGTCTCACACAGGGCCAAAAGGCTGATTCAGACACATCCCTTTCCAAAGCAATTAAGCAAAGAGCCACAGGTGATGCCCTTTCATTTCCATTTGAAAACTGTTTCTTTAGGCTCTAAAATGGTGTGGCCTGAGGCAAAGACCTTCCTGACATTCAGGGCAACAGAACAATTGGTGAGCAAAAGGCCCAAAGCAGGGTTTCTTCACTTAGAATTTCCTGGTCAAACTAATATCTGAGTTTTCTGAGATGCTCCCATTTCTTTCAGCTATCCAGTACATGGCCATGTCACAGAGCTTGGAGGTGGTACATATTTTGGACAAAAAAACCATGAGCCTATTCTGGAGAGTGGCCAGAATTCAGGAAGAAAACAGGAACTTAGGAAGATTGTTGGAGTTGTCCACCCATAAGTCAAGCCGCCGTCCATTCATAAATTGGGCAAGTTGAGTCTAGACAGGACACATCCAATGATTCATTCTCTTTTCTAGTATCTAAAACCATGGACACAGTGGGATACACAGACAAAGAAACACAGGCCTTGTCAAACGACTTACCAGAAACAGTTCACTCCAAACCAAACAAACCGCCTTTCCTACCTATTCTCAGAACATGAGACAAAATCTCAAAACCACACCCACACACACAAAGGAAGCTCCTTCCCCAAGTAGGTCTGTGACTATTGGGAGTGTCTTCTGACTGGTGGGCCAAACTATGTTCTGATGAAATCGCCTGTCCTGTGTCAGATATGGTCTCGTTGGCCAAATCTGTGAAGTTGTCACTAGCCAGCGGTGAGCCACTACCTGCTGTCTCAGGAAAGGCCCCTCTTCAGAGCTTTCCTGACATTTGTTCATCCTCACCTCAGTAGGTACCAAGAAAGACTGACTCTGTCCTTGGTAAATCCAAAAAATAAGACCACTGGGACTGGGACTGAGACTGGCTCTGGGTGCCTGGCTTCCCGGATTCCAAGTTCAGAGAGTTCCATCACCAAGGAAGTGAGGTGAGATTACTTCCTTCAGGAATTCTTTGAGGTCATTGCCTTGGCAACCACTTTGTCCTATAAGATGGAGGCTGCCCTTACTTCCTGTGACACTTTTACAAGTTAGAATGGTATATCAACCATAGGCACCCAGGAACAGCTCTCCACACATGCCTGGTTTGGTCTATCTTCTGTACATTAACAAGAGAGAGGCTTATTCAGACACAACCCTTCATCCTGGAAAGGTTGTTTGCGATGGAAGATGACATTTGCTCTCTCAGGTCCTTCATAGATGCCTACATCTTCTCCAGGGATCAAATCTGCATGGACATTTGAGGTTCTCAGCAGGAGGAAGATACCCTAGATTCCTGTATTGTAAGACGAACTCTGTCCCTGCTCTTCTGCAAAGTTAGATTGAGGGAAGAGTGTATGGTTAGGGTTAATAACATGTTTGATTTGGGTTACGAATCATTGCGAAGGATGATTAATAGTATTGGGAACCTGCGATATTTATAAGATTATAGAGGTGAAATATAAGTATGGAAACAGAAATCTAGGTAAGATTTGAAGCCCAGAAGGGCATTAGGCCCTTGATTGGGATACTTAGCTTATAATTACGTTCTGCACAGATGTCTCAGATAAATCGATAATCAATGGCATAGGACCTTACACCTTGGAAGATTGATTTTAGAAGAGAACATCAACTCAAATTGAGATAGTCGGTGGGATTAGGAAGGTAGTCAGTAGGTTTAGGAAATAGAGTGAGTATAGGACATGGAGCAAAAGTTCTGTAGCAATAGTGTTTTGGTTATAGAGTGAATGTAAATTTCAGCACATGTGAAGAGTCAGTCACAATGATTAACTGGGGAAAATATGTAGAAAGGAAAATATCAATACAGACCTTACGAAATGAGGCAATTATACAGTGAGTGATAGGATTAGACATTTTCAATAGGGTTGAGATTGAATACATAATCTTAGGAAGAAACAAATATGTCGTCACCAATAGGAATGACATTTGAAAGCATTAGGCAACCAGGACATTTATCGTTTTAGTAATCCATGTTCACTTTCCATTTAGTATTTGGTACAATCATAAGTGTGATTTTTGCATTTTGTGCCCAGAAAAATATTGTGATCAAATGTATATGTAGATCATATGACATGAGTATTTCTTCCACGATTTCTGGGAGCAATATTTGAAGACATATAAATTAGTATTGGGGGTACAAAGTGGTGTACAATGTGTCTATGAATATAGAGATAATGCATGAATAGACCATACTGTGAATAAATATTATAACTGGTTCCACTTTAAATAATGGATTGAATTGATATCTGAAAATATATAGGAAATCATATATTGACATACAATCATTCACTCCAACCAGTTATATATCTAATGGTAATCTTAGGGTTATTGTTTATCATGAAGTGTGTGTGAGTTTTGTTTCAAAAGTGATTATGGAAATCGAAAATAATATGTTTGGAAAAAAGTCTCATGAAAAGACCAGTCAAGAAATATGGAGGAATCCATGTGTTCTGAAGCAGGAAGTGATTGAAAGTGAAACAAATGCCTATAAATTTTCTAAATTGTGAATGAAATATATATCCTGTTATGTGCATAAACTGATGAAATAGTAATGTATCAGTGTTGAATAAAAGTGAATGTCAAAATACACATCATGTCCAATAGGAATCTACTTGCATTGATGTTAAACTGGGTCAGTTACTGTAGAAATATTAGAATTGTGTGCATTATGCACCAAAGATAGTTTTTTTTTATTTTTATTTATGGTTGTACAAAACATTACATAGTTCTTGATATATCATATTTCACACTTTGATTCAAGTGGGTTATGAACTCCCATTTTTACCCTGTATACAGATTGCAGAATCACATCAGTTACACATCCATTGATTCACATATTGCCATACTAGTGTCTGTTGTATTCTGCTGACTTTCCTATCCTCTACTATCCCCCCTAGCCTCCCTGCCCCTCCCCACTTCTCTCTCTACTCCCTCTACTGAAATAAATTTCTCCCCCTTGTATTATTTTTCCCTTTCCCCTCAATTCCTCTTGTATGTAATTTTGTATAACCCAGAGGGTCTCCTTCCAATTCCTTGCAATTTCCCTTCTCCCTCCCTTCCACCTCTCATCCCTGTTTAATGTTAATCATCTTGTCATGCTTTTTGTCCCTATCTGTTCTTAGTTACTCTCCTTATATCAAAGATGACATTTGGCATTTGTTTTACAGGAATTGTGTAGCTTCACTTAGCATATTCCAGTCTAATGCCATCCATTTTCCTGCAAATTCTATGATTTTTTCATTTTTCAATGCAGAGTAATAATCCATTGTGTATTAATGCCACATTTTTTTTATCCATTATTCTATTGAAGGGCATCTAAGTTGGTTCCACAGTCTTGCTGTTGTGAATTGTGCTGCTATGAACATCGATGTAGCAGTGTCCCTGTAGCATGCTCTTTTTAGGTCTTTAGTGAATAGACCAAGAAGGGGAATTGCTGGGTCAAATGGTGCTTCCATTCCCAGCTTTCCAAGAAATCTCCATACTGCTTTCCCAATTGGCTGCACCAATTTGCAGTCCCACCAGCAATGTACAAGTGTACCTCTTTTCCCACATCCTTGCCAGCACTTCTTGTTGTTTGACTTTATAATGGCTGCCAATCTTACTGGAGTGAGATGGTATCTTAGGGTGGTTTTGATTTGCATTTCTCTGACTGCTGGAGATGGTGAGCATTTTTTCATGTACTTGTTGATTGATTGTATGTCCTCATCTGAGAAGTGTCTGTTGAGGTCCTTGGACCATTTGTTGATTGGGTTATTTGTTATCTTATTGTCTAATTTTTTGAGTTCTTTGTATACTCTGGATATTAGGGCTCTATCTGAAGTGTGAGGAGTAAAGATTTCTTCCCAGGATGTAGGCTCCATATTTACCTCTCTTATTGTTTCTTTTGCTGAGAAAAAACTTTTTTAGTTGAGTAAGTCCCATTTGTTGATTCTAGTTATTAACTCTTGTACTATGGGTGTCCTATTGAGGAATCTGTAGCCCGACCCCACAGTATGTACATCGTAACCAAATTTTTCTTCTATCAGACAGTGTGTCTCTGATTTGATATCAAGCTCCTTGATCCATTTTGAGTTAACTTTTGTGCATGGCGAGAGAAAGGGATTCAGTTTCATTTTGTTACTTATGGATTTTCAGTTTTCCCAACACCATTTGTTGAAGATGCTATCCTTCCTCCATTGCATGCTTTTAGCCCCTTTATCAAATATAAGATAGTTGTAGTTTTGTGGATTGGTTTCTGTGTCCTCTATTCTGTACCATTGGTCCACCTGCCTTTTTCGGTACCAGTACCATGCTATTTTTGTTACTATTGCTCTGTAGTATAGTTTGAAGTCTGGTATCGCTATACCACCTGATTCACACTTCCTGCTTAGCATTGTTTTGCAATTCTGGGTCTTTTATTTTTTCATATGAATTTCATGATTGCTTTCTATATTTATACAAGAAATGCCTTTGGGATTTTGATTGGCATTGGATTAACCCTATAGAGAACTTTTGGTAATATCGCCATTTTGATGATGTTAGTTCTCCCTATCCATGAACAGGGTAT
The DNA here is from genome assembly GCF_048772815.1 of Callospermophilus lateralis. NCBI lineage: Eukaryota > Metazoa > Chordata > Mammalia > Rodentia > Sciuridae > Callospermophilus > Callospermophilus lateralis. The sequence continues at coordinate 452,155 of NW_027510197.1, read as the reverse complement.
ATTTTTACATCTTCTAAGATCTTCTTCTATTTCTCTCTTTAGGGTTCTGTAGTTTTCATTGTATAAGACTTTCACCTCTTTTGTTAGGTTGATTCCCATTTTTTTTTTTAGGATATTGTGAATGGAGTGGTTGTCCTCATTTCCATTTCAGAGGATTTGTCGCTGATATACAGGAATGCATTTGATTTATGCGTGTTGATTTTATATCCTGCCACTTTGCTGAATTCATTTATTAGCTCTATTAGTTTCTTTTTAGACCCTTTTGGGTCTGCTAGGTATAGAATCATGTCATTTGCAATAGTGATAATTTAAGTTATTCTTTTCCTATTTATATGCCTTTAATTTCTTTCATCTGTCTAATTGCTCTGGCCAGTCTTTTGAGAACTATATTGAACAGAAGTGGTGAGAGCGGGCATCCCTGTCTTGTTCCAGATTTTGGAGGGAATGTCTTCAATTTTTCTCCATTAAGAATGACGCTAGCCTGCGGTTTAGCATAGATTGTTTTTACAATATTGAGGAATGTTCCTGTTATTCCTAGTTTTTCGAGAGTTTTGAACATAAAGGGATGCTGTACTTTGTCGAATGCTTTTTCTGCATCTATCTAGATGATAATATGGATTTTATTTTTAAGTCTATTGATGTGGTGAATAACACTTATTGATTTTCGTATATTGAACCCTCCTTGCATCCCAGGGATGAATCCTACTTGATCATGGTCCACATTTTTTTGATATGTTTTTGTATCTGATTCGCCAGAATTTAATTTAAGATTTTTGCATTTAGGTTCATTAGAGATATCGGTCTTTAGTCTTCTTTCTTTGAAGTGTCTATCTGGTGAAGGAATCAGAGTGATATTGGCCTCGTAGAATGAATTTGGAAGATCTCCCTCTTTTTCAATTTTCTGAAATAGCTTGAAAAGTATTGGTATTAGTTCATATTTAAAGGTTTTGTAAAAGTCTGCTGTATACCCATACGGTCCTGGGATTTTCTTAGTTGGTAGTCTTTGGATGGTTTCTTTTATTTCCTCAATTGATATTGGTATGTTTAGGTTGTCTATATCCTCCTAACTCACTCTGGTCAGATCATATGACTTAAGAAATATTTTGATGCCTTCACTATCTTCTATTATTTTGGAGTATAAGGATTCAAAGTAATTTCTGATTATCTTCTGTATTTCTGAAATATCTGTTGTGATATTGCCTTTTTCATCCCATATGATAGTAATTTCAGTTCTCTCTCCTCTTCATTAGCATGGCTAGGGGTCTGTCCATTTTATTTATTTTTTCAACGAACCAACTTTTAGTTTTGTCAATTTTTTCAATTGTTTCTTTTGTTTCGATTTCATTGATTTCTGCTCTGATTTTAATTATTTTTTTCCTTCTACTTCTTTTGCTGTTGTTTGCTCTTGTTTTTCTAAGATTTTGAGATGAAGTATGAGATCATTTATTTGTTGTTTTTTTCTTTTTCTAAGGAATGAACTCCAAGCAATGAATTTTCCTCTTAGAACTGCTTTCAATGTGTCCCATAGATTCCGATATATTGTGTCTGTGTTTTCATTTTTCTCTAAGAATTTTTTATTTTCCTCCTTGATGTCTTCTATAACCCATTGATCATTCAGTAACCTATTGTTCATTCTCCAAATGATGCATGATTTTTCCTTCCTTCTTTTATCATTGATTTTTAGTTTCATTCCATTATGATAAGATAAGATGCATGGTATTATCTCTACTCCTTTAATTTGTCTAAGAGTTGCCCTGTGACATAATATATGATCTATTTTTGAGAAGGATCCATGTGCTGCTGAGGAAAAATGTAACTGCTTGATGTTGGGTGGTATATTCTATATATGTCAATTAAGTCTAGGTTATTAATTGTGTTATTGAGTTCTATAGTTTCCTATTTCAACTTTTGTTTGGAAGACCTGTCCAGTGGTGAGAGAGCTGTATTGAAGTCTCCCATGATTATTGTATGGTGGTCTATTAGACTCTTGAACTTGAGAAAAGTTTGTTTGATGAACATAGCTGCACCATTGTTTGGGGCATACATATTTATGATTGTTATGTCTTGCTGGTGTATGGTTCTCTTGAACAGTATGTAGTGTCCCTCTTTATCCCTTTTGATTAACTTTGGTTTGAAATCTATTTTATTTGATATGAGTATGGACACTCCTGCTTTTTTCCGAAGTCCATATGAGTGATATGATTTTTTCCAAACTTTCACCTTCAGTGTATGTATGTCTTGTTCTTATCAAATGCGTCTCCGGTAGGCAGCATATTATTGGGTCTTGTTTTGTGATCCATTCTACTGGCCTGTGTCTGTTAATTGGTGAGTTTAAGCCATTAACATTTACGGTTATTATTGAGATAAGGGTTGTTCTTCCAGCCATATTTGTTTATTTATGTTATTAAACATGGATTGTTTTCCTCTTTGATTATTTCCCCCCTTTAATGTCCTACCTCCCACTGTTGGTTTTCATTATTTTCCAATTACTCTTCCTGTAATATTTTGCCAAGGATGTTTTGAAGAGATGGTTTTCTAGCTACAAATTCTTTTAACTTTTGTTTATCGTGGAAAGTTTTAATTTCATCTTCCATCCTGAAGCTTAATTTTGCTGGATACACAGTACATGGTTGGAACCCATTTTCTTTCTGTGATTGAAAAATGTCATTCCAGGAACTTCTAGCTTTCAGAGTCTTTGTTGAAAGATCAGCTGTAATCCTGATTGGTTTACCCCTAAATGTAATCTGCTTCCTTTCTCTTGTAGATTTTAAAATTCTCTCCTTATTCTGTATGTTGGGCATCTTCATTATAATGTGTCTAGGTGTGGATCTCTTATGATTTTTCACATTCGGCGTCCTGTAGGCTTTTAGAACTTGGGAGTCTGTCTCATTCTTCAAGTCTGGGAAGTTTTCTCATATTATTTCATTGAATAGATTGCTCATTCCTTTGGTTTGGACCTCTATACCTTCCTGTATCCCAATGACTCTTAAGTTTGGTCTCTTTATTTTATCCCATATTTCTTGGATGTTCTGTTCATGGTTCTTAACAGTTTGGCTGAGCTGTCTATGTTCTTTTCAAGTTGAAATACTTTGTCTTCATTGTCTGATGTTCTATCTTCTAAGTGTTCTACTCTGATGGTAGTATTCTCAATTGAGTTTTTAAGATGGTTTATTGCTTCCTGCATTTCTAGGATTTCTGTTTGTTATTTTTTACAACCTCTATCTCCCTGTATAGTTGATCTTTTGCTTCTTGGTTTTGTTTATGTAATTCATTGTTGAAGTGATCTTTCATTGTCTGATTTTGCTGTCTAATGTCTTCCTTGAGACTTCAGATCATCTGAAGAATGTATATCCTGAGTTCTTTATCTGACATTCCATCTGCTGCAGCTATTACCTCTTCTAAAGTTGTGTTGACCTGCATTGCTTGTGGTTCTTTTTTCCTTTTCTTTTCATACTGCTCGCGTTTCTTTCTGCTTGGTGAAACTGTTGTGATTTTGAAATTTTCCCCCTATATATTTATATTGCTCTTGTATATTTGAAAAGTCTTCATTGCAGGGGCAGGGGTGGCTGTGCTGTTCCACCAATTGGGGTGATATATCTACCACGCTGATGGGCCGCTAGGCCTGTTATTCTGATCGGTCGCAGGTCTGCTTACCATGCAGGCGCAGGAGGCTGCTCTCCTCTGCCCCTCCTCCAATTGGTGTGACGTGTCTACCACGCCCGTGGACCCCTGCGGTGTTCTGCCGATCGGTCGCAGGTCTGCTTACCTTGCTTGCGTGGGCGGCGGCTCTGCTCTACCCCTACCCCAATTGGGGTGACGTGACTACCAGCCGGTGGGCCGCTGGGCCTGGTCTGCCGGTTGGTCGCAGGTCAGGATACCTTGTGAGCACGGGCTACAGATCTGTTCTGCCCCTACTCCAAATGGGGTAAAGTGTCTGCCGCGCCAGCAGGCCACTGGGCCTCTTCTTCTGGTCAGGTGCAGGTCTGCTACCTTGCGGGCGCTGGTGGTGGCTCTGCTCTGCCCCTACTCCAATTGGTGTGTCGTGACTACCATGCCTGCAGGTTGCTGGGCCTGTTCTGGGCATGGGCGAAGGCTCTGCTCTGCCCCTACTCCTATTGGGGTAATGTGACTACCATGCCGGTGACCCACTCGGATTGTACTAGGCACGGGAGAAGGCTCTGCTCTGCAACTACTCCAATTGGGGTGACGTGACTACCACACCTGTGGGTCGATGGGCCTGTTCTGGGCCCAGGCAGTGGCTCTGTTCTGCCTCTACTCCAATTGGGTTGACGTGACTACCATGCAGGTGTGTCACTGGGTCTGTTCCAGGTGCGGGCAGCTGCTCTGCTCTGCCCCTCTGGCTTGATGACAAAGTGAGAGAGACCCGGGTGTTTGTGACTCACTTTCTTCACCAGGAGACCAACTGTTTCTGTCACTGCTGGTATCAATGAAGTTATCTCCTCTGCTGCTTTCTGATGACATCAGTAATTTGTCATGTTGGTATCCCATGTGAAAGGCAGCATTTCGTTCCCTTTTCTGGGTGACCAAAGCAATGGGTGAGTCCTGACCGGCCCTCACAAGCCGCGTCTCAATCCTGTTGCCACTGCCTATGAAGGCTCGGTTGATATTTACCTCCACAGTATTCAGCAAGACCCGGAACGAGAAGCAGTTTCCGCGGGTTCTTTAGCCCTGGGCCAGATCAGTTCCGAGAGTCAGAATTCGGCCGTTCTGGGCTTGGTGTATGTTCTAATAGGAGCAGGATCCAAGACGGAGTTTCTACAGGTTCTTTGGCACTGAGCCTGAGTAATTTGTCTGCGACACAAAGGTGAATGGCATCCTGAAATTACCTGTTCTATAGCTGAATGAGCTTCGATCAGTCGAAAACAGGGATGGTGACATCAGCTCTCCAAGATGGTGGCCGCTGGCTTCCTCTGTGGTCTGACCGGTGTGGAGAACCGAATTGGACCGCATCCTTTCCCGTCTCAAACCCAGAATTCAGCACTTAGCACAGTGATTGCATACCTGTCAGGAGCCCACAGAATCCACACCGCTGTATATTTGCATTGCTATCTCTTCGTTTCCCAGTGCACGCCGCAGACTCTAGCCGCAGACCGATTTCCTGAATAAGCAGCATGACCCTCTATGCGGACAAATCACTCATGTTTGAGCCCGCGTAGCTGATCCTCGTGAGATGGAAATATGTCCACTAGGTTTTGGAGCACCCCAATTTTGCTGGAAATTTCTAACAAGATAGGTTTTAGCCATTATAACTCGTCATTCTCCCGCACAGTGACGCGGTACATGGGGGTGATGCACTCCCTTCACCACCATCATATGATCCCCCAAAGTTAGTTTTCAGTACTAAGAAACAAATATGTATTTCTGGTGTATGAATAATTCTGAGAATATTCTTGTGAAAACTTGATTATTAATCCAAATACATGAATATGAGTGAATTTAGGGAGTGTATAATAAGAAAAATATACTTCATATTTTGAAAAATCTGGACTGGAGAGTGAATATATATATATATATATATATATATATATATATATATATATATATATATACATACACACACAGACATTAAAAAGTAGCATTATGTATGCCAATCGAAATTCACCACGAAGTAATATATCATCCACAGATCCAAAAGTATTCATTTTAATGAACATGGATTTATGTTGTTCAAATAAGAAGCTCACTCATATGTTGAATTTTCAGTTCCAACAGCATTTAGTAGGAGTGATCTCTTCTCACAATTTGCATCTGCCAAGCCAGCCACCTCACAAAATGTACGAGTGATACCAGGTAGAATTCTATATGTGCATATAAAAATACATGTGATGAATAGGCTACAGAGAAAGGGAGACAGTTATTCACATGTTTGTTAACTTTTAAAACACATGGAGAACTATTTCAATTAAAATTCGCTAGATTTATAACACCTACCATTTATCATACGAAAGGCAAGTCCAACTATACACCATGCCTCCTGTGAACCTCTTGTATTTCTATTCTGTTTGGGTTATTTTTCTCCACCATATTAGGATTAAAAGTCAAAGTCTAGTAGGGTATGTGTTAGTGTCAGTGATTCAGTATTTCGAATGGAAAATTGGAAAATGTATCAAATGTGTATGCAAATATGTGCTACACAAAAATCTTCCCACCCTCATTCAGCACAATGCCTTGACATTACCTTCGCCCCACATAAGACACAATTAGAGGAGAAGAGTTAGAAAATCTGTGAATACATATGTGTAATGAAAAATGCTCAGGAGTTCACAAATTTGCAGGTGGTAGAGGAGTTTCCAAAAGTAAGGGACAGGGTAAAAACTCCACAAACATGAAGTTCTGCCAGCCTAACATCTGGAGAAACTGCCTCTGAGGTTGGGCAATGAAATATATGCTGTTGTCAGGAGCATTAGCTTCATTTGTTGTGAGACCATCATAGCTGAGTCTTCATCTATGTGATCTGGATGACATGGATTCTTATTTTCCAATGAACATGAGGCAGCAGTGCTGAATTTTCTATTTGTAGGTAACCTGTGGCCACTGGGGTCTAAGTGTCTCCCCTTGTGGACTGTAATTCCATTTGGTCATCCTCCACTATTCGTGGTATTTCTTGCTGCTGCACTGGGAGATTGGTATTTGCTTCATGAAATACAAGGATTTCAAATGGGACACAGTGCTGAAGTAAGTTCTGTCAAGTGTGGTGGGTCAGGTTCGTCAGGAGAATGCACCAACCAGGCTTCTATCCCACATAGCTTGCCCCATTGACCATAGCAACCTGATTCTGAACATTGCCCTAAAACCTCTCCATATAACAATATGCTTTTACATATAAGGGTCTACTGGCTGCAAAATGTCAGTCACAATCCATTTGGAAGCCAATGGCAGATCCAAATGCCCCCACCACAGATGTTTTATTACACACCTGCCAACCACTTCTCTAGTACAACTACTCAGCAGGATCCAACTTACTGGCATCTCTTTTAAACACCACTTTCATAAAACCCAGTCAATCAAGGCACTGTCTTGTATACTCATGATCAGCAACAGGACATCCAAATATTCTCCAGTGCTACCCGGTCATGGGAATTTCAAAAATTTCATGGTATTGATATAGCCAATTTTCAAGGATGAAGTTGGAGGCACTGTGAATTTTAATTCACTCAGAAACCATTAAATGGTGAGGAAGCTCATTTCAATGAAAACTCTGGAGAATTCTTACAGGCAAGGCTTCCAAAAGTGGCGAAAAGTCAGATTAAGCCAGGCCCGTTGAGGTCTACAATGTATGGTCCATCTGTGTTTCGACTCTCAAATATCCCTGCCAAGTCTTTAAGAATAATATCATGTGATATCCTGGCTGAGATTCCCTGTGCTCTGTGGAAAGTCAACTTGGGCCTAGATGTCACTTTCCAAGGGCAACTCTCATGCATGGCCATCTAAAATTCCAACAAATTCCTGGCAATAATTCTCTGAGATCAGTAAAAGAACTCAGTCTCTAAGGGGAATCACACCAAAGTGCAAGCCTAGGTGGACCCAGAGATCTCTTCCAACCACCAGACAAATATCCACAATTAAAACCAAACACTCTCACATGGCCCTCATCTTCTTCCATATAGACACTCATCATATTCTCTGGCTGGAGGTTTCCATAAGGGACACAGCCCATGACAGTGTCCAAAATAAGCTCCCTGCCCCTCATTTGCCTAAAGTCAGGGTGGCCTGGACTCTCTTCCTGTGAACCAGTAGTGATCAAATAGGCCTGCCTTTAATATTGCTTGGCTTCTCCAACTTGAGGCCTTCTAGCTTTGGGGTTTAGATTCTTTAAGTGAATTGGAGTCATGAAAATCAAACACCTATGGCCTAGCCTCTGCAGGGCTTTGAAGAACTCATTTGACCCAAAGGATCCCTATTCTCACTTGATGGATATCAGGAACCTACCAGAGGAAGGCAAGAGAGTTCATCAACAATATCTGATCTTTTTGCCATTTTGGTTTTGGATGCACGCATGGGATCTATCTTTAGATCCATCAGGTGCTGAGAATCTAAGCCACAGCCTCACACAGGGCCAACAGGCTGATTCAGACATATCCCAATATTAAGCAATTAAGCAAAGAGTCACAGGTGATTCCCATTCATTTCCATTTGAAAACTGTTTTCTTCAGGGTTCACAAAGTGGTGGCTTGAGGCAAAAAACTTCCTGACATTCAACAGAACAATAGGTAAGCAAAAGGAACAAAGAGGGGTTTCTCCACTGAGACTTTCCTGGTCAACAGATATTTGAGATTTCTGAGATGCTAGCCATTTCTTTCAGCTCTCCAGTACATAGCCATGTCACAGATCTTGGAGGTACAAATCTTGGACACAAAACCACGATACTATTCTGGAGAGTGGCCAGAATTGAGAAAGAAAACAGGAAATTAGGAAGCTTGTAGGTGTTGCCCATCCATAAGGCAAGCCAGAGTCCACTCATGAATTGGGCAGGATGAATGCTGGGAAGCTTTCTACTAGACAGGACACATCCATTGATGCATTGTCTTTTCTAATGTCTACAACAATGGACTCAGTGGGATACACACACATAGAAACACTCGCCTTGTCAAGGGACTTAATAGAAATATTCCACTCCATACCAAACAAACCGCCTTTCCTACCTATTCTCAGAACATGAGACAAAACCACAAACTCACACCCACACCCAAAAAGGCACCTCCTTCCCCCTAGTAGGTCTGTGACTCCCTGGAGTGTCCTCTGACTGGTGGGCCATTCTATGTTCTTCCAAAATGACCTCTCCTGTCTCAGATCATGTCTGCTTGGCCAACTCTGTGAAGTTCTCAAGAGCCAGCGGTGAGACACTACCTGATTTCTCAGGAAAAGCCCCTCTTCAGAGGTTTCCTGGCATTTGGCCATCCTCACATCTGTAGGTACCAAGAAAGACTGACTCTGTCCTTGGTAAATCCAAACATGTCAGACCACTGGGACTAGGACAGGGACTGTCTCTTGGTGCCTGGCTTCCTGGATTTCAAGTTCAGAGAGTTCCATCACCAAGGAAGTGAGGTGAGATCACTTCCTTCAGGATATGAATGATGTCACTGCCTTGGCAACCACTTTGTCCTAACAGTTGCTTCCAAAAGTATCATGAGGTGGAGGCTGTCCTGATTTTCATGGGACACTTTCTCTAGTTAGAATGTTATATCAACCATAAGCACCCGGGAACAGCTTCCACACAGGACTTGTTTGGTCCATGTTCTATACATTAAGATGAGAGAGACTGATTCAGACACAACCCTCCATCCTGACCAGGATGATTGCCATGGAAGATGACTTTTGCTTTCTGAGGTACTTCATAGCTGCCTTCATCTTCACCAGGGATCATTTCTGCATGAACATTTGAGTTTCTCAGCAGGTGAAGATCTCCTAGATTCCTGTAGTTTAATACCCACACTGTTATTGCTCTCCTGCAAAGTGAGTGTATGGTTACGGTTAATAATATGTTCGATTTGGGTTAGGAATCATTCTGCAGGAAGAATAATGAGATTGGGAACCTGCAATATTTATAAGAATATATACGTGAAATATATGTATGAAAACGGGAATCTAAGAAAGATTTGAAGCCCAGAAGGGCATTGGGCCCTTTATTTGGATACTTAGTGTTGAATTATGTTCTGTACAGTTGTCTCAGTTAAATCGAAATACAGTGGCATAGGACCTTGTACCTTGGATGATTGAATGTAGAAGAGAACATCCAGTCAAAAAGGGATAGTCAGTAGGATTAGGAAGATAGTCAGTAGGTTTAGGAAGAATAGTGAGTATATGATTTGGAATAAAAAGCTTCTTTAGCAATAGGGTTTCGTTTAGAGAGTGAATGGAAATGTCAGCACATGTGAAGAGTCAGTCACAATGATGAACTGGGGAAAATATGTAGGAAAGCAGGTGTCAATAGAGACATTACGAAATCAGGCAAAGTATAAAGTGAGTGATAGGATTAGACATTTTCAACAGGGTTGAGTTTGAATACATAATCATAGGAAAAAACAAATATCTCGTCACGAATGGGAATGACATTTGAGAGCATTAGGCAACCTGGACATGGATATTATTAGTTATCCACGTTCACTTTCCTTTTAGGCTTTGGTACAATCATAAGTGTGACATTTTTATGGTTTTTTTTTTGTTCAGAATATTACTGTGATAAAATGTATATGTAGATCAGGTGGCATGAGTATTTCTTTCACCATTTCTGGGAGCAATATTTTGAAGACGTATACATTAGTATTAGGGGTACAAAGAGGTGTACCCTGTGTCTATTAATATAGAGATAATGCATGAATAGACCATACTATGAATAAATAACGTAACTGATTCCACTTTAAATAATGGATTGAATTGATATGTGAAAATATATAAGAAATCTTATATTGATATACAATCATTCATTCCAACCAGTTATATATCTAATGGTAATATTAGGATTATGATTTATGAAGAATGGTGTTTGAGTTTTGCTTTACACGTGATGATGTTAAACAAAAATAATATGTTTGGAAAGAAGTCTCATGAAAAGACCAGTCAAGAAACATGGAGGAATACATGTGTTCTGAATCAGGAAGTGATTGATCGTGAAACAAATGCCTATAAATTTTCTAATTTGTGACTGAAATATATATCCCATCATGTGCATGAACTGAAGACATAGTAACGTACAAGTGTTGAATAAAAATGAAAGTCAAAATACACATCATGTCCCCTAGGAATCTACTTGCATTCATTTTAAACTGGCTAAGTAACTGTAGAAATATTAGGGTTTGTATGCACCATTCACTGAATTTAGTTTTCAGTACTAGGAAACAATATGTATTTCAGGTGGATGATTATTTCTGAAAATAATCTTGTTGAAAGTTGATTATAAATCCACAGATATGAATATGAATGTATTTAGGGAGTGCATAATAAGACACATATATTTCATATTTTGAAAAATCTAAAGAGTATATATATATATATATATATATATATATATATATATATATATACACACACACACACGCAAATGCACAGATATTAAAAAGTAGCAATACAGGAGATCCATTATGAAGGCAGGCATGGAGAATTCAAGTCTCTGATCTCTTCAGCTGCGCGGGCATAGGGAGTCGTAAACTGTCTAAATGTTGTTTGCTCAGAATCACTAGGCAATATTGACCTGTTGTGAATCTGGGGCGAACAGTCTGGGCCCCTCAGAACACACACAAAGCCCGGATTGGCTGCATTCAAGCTTAGATTCATCTGGTTTTTGTGACTCAGCACTAACATTCCCGCTGAAATAATTGGTCGGGCTTTCGGAATTGACAGAGTTAAAAGCCAACTGAGCCTTCATAGGCAGTGGCCACAGGATTGAAATGGGGCTTGGGAGAGATAGTCAGGACCCACCTGTTGCATTGGTCACCCAGCAAAGGGAACGAACGGTCACCATTTTAATGGGATACCACCATGGCAGCGAACTGACGTCACAGTCGGAGGAGATAACTTCATTGAAACCAGTGCGACAAGTGTGTTATCCCATTGCCATCTCTCTCAACACCGCAGGGAAACCTCAAGGGCCCTTCCCACCTCTGCCATAATGGCCCCTCCCAGCTCTCCAAGGAGCGCGACACCCAGACCTAGGGAATCAGGATTGGCTCAGGACTCGAGGCGTGTAATTGCCGGCTACCGCTCCCACCAGTGCTGACAATTGAGGTCTCTTACACCACCTACCGGGGCCATGGCTCCCGAAGGGCAAGCAAATTCGCTGGGGTTTCTCAACCCCAAGCTCTACAAACTTAGGGTCTGAGGGAGGCAATCAAGGAGAGTGTGCCCAGGCGTTCATGGAAACAGGGCTACCAGGAGCAGAGGCCTGGCTTGTAACCAGTATTGTGGTGAGCGTCACAGGTGAGTGGGGCCTGGCTTGAGGAAGCACAAGAGAAGGCCCTAGGCACTCAGGGTTGGAGACCCGCCCAGTCTGGGAGGAAGAGCTGCTGCACAGTGATTGGTTCCCACTTATTGAGAGGAGAAGCTTGGCCCAGTGCGCACAGCTCCACCTACTGGAAGAGAAGTTAATTAAACTCTAGGACTGCATGTATTAGTAGTATTTTTTTATTTGTATTTTTTTCTTTTTCTTTCATTTTCATTTTTGTTGTTGTTGTTCTTTAACTTTTTTAAATGTTTTTATTTTTTTAATTTCTTTTATTTTATTATTATTATTATTAATATTATTATTTTAAATTTTAATTTTCAATTTTTTAATCATCATTATTACTTAAAATTTTCTTTCTTTATTTTCTATTTTTTTTTTGTCTTTTCATTTCATTTCAATTTTTTTATTCCCCCTTACTTGAATTCTACCTGCCTACTCTCATTCTCTTTAGTGACTTCTCCCTTCCCTTCTAATATCTTTCCTCCCAAGCATCAAATAAATTTATAAGAGTAAGCAGTAACTCAGTAGTCAAACAGAACGAGAAGTAATATGAGAAGCATAAAAAAGCAAGGAAGAAAAGGAGTACGAACAATGAAGGACAGCCTAAATATTCAAGAGCACCTAGAGTCATCAGAAAAATGGTCATATAAAGAACTCAAGGAATACCTTAGACAGATGGAATGGAACCTTAAAGAGGATATGAGACAGCAAAAACAAACAGTGATAGAATGCATTGAAAATAAATTACATAAACAGATAAAATAAGAAATTAAGCATCTTTATCAGGAGATAGAGATTATTAGAAAAATCAAACAATAATTCTAGAAATCAAGGAAATGATAAACCAAATTAAAAATTCAATTGAGAGTATCACTAACAGTGTAGAGCAAGTAGAAGACAGAATGAAGACAAAATATATCATCTTGAAAAAAGTCTAGCCAACAAAGAAATGCTGTAAAAAATTATGAGAAAACATTCAAGAGATATGGGATAACATAAAAAAAAAACTAATGAGTCATATGGATAGAGGAAGGTACAGAGATTCAAACCAAGGGAATGAGAAACCTGCTGAATGAAATAATTACAGAAAACTTTCCAGAAATAAAAATGGAAACGGATAAACAAATTGTAGATGCTTACAGGACATCGAGCACACAAAATCACAGTAGACCAATGCCAAGACACATTGTTATGAAGATATCCAATATACAGAACAAAGAGAAAATATTAAAAGCTACCAGAGAAAGGAGGCAGATTACAATCATTACAATCAGGGGTAAACCAAAAAGGTTAACAATGGATTTTTCATCATAGATGCTGGAAGTGAGAAGATCCTGGAACAACATACTTCAAACACTGAAAGACAATGGATGCCTACCAAGAATTATGTATCCAGCAAAATTAAGCTTAAGGTAAGACAACGAGATAAAAATATTTCATGATAAACAAAACCTAAAAGAATTTGCAGCCAGATAACCAGCATTGCAAAGCATCTTGAGCAAAACACTACACGAGGAAGAAATGAAAATCAACAACGAAAACCATGAGTGAGAAGTGCCTCAGTAATGACAGAGGGCGGGGGAAAAGCTAATCATGGAGAAACAAACTAATTTAAAAAAAAGATATAAGCAAACATGGGTGGCAGTACAAACCATATATCAATAGTAACTCTAAAAGTAAATGGCTTAAACTCTCGAATAAAGTGACATAGGCTTGTAACTTGAAATAAAAAAAAATCCAACAATATATTGCCTCCAGGGGACACATCTGAATGGAAAAGACATACACAGGCTGAAGGTGAAAGATTGGGAAAATTTATACCATGCACACAGTCCTCGTAAGCAAGCAGGGGTGGCCATCCTCCTATCGAATAAAATCGACCTCAAGACTAATTTAATCAAAAGGGATAAAGAAGGACATTATATACTGCTAAAATGAACCATTCACCGACAAGACATAACAATTATCAATATTCACGCAGCAAATAATGGTGCTGTGATGTTCATAAAACAAATTCTCCTCAAGTTCAAGAATCAAATACACCACAATACAATAATTATGGGTGACTTCAACTCTCCTCTCTCACCATTGGACAGATCCTCCAAACAAAAGTTGAAAAAAGAAACTATAAAACTCAATATCGCAATCAATACCTTAGACTTAACTGACATATATAGAATATATCAACCATCATCAAGTGGATATACTTTTTTCTCAGCAGCACATGGATCCTTCTCAAAAATAGACCATATGATATGCCATAGGGCAACCCTCAGTAAATATAAAGGGGTGGAGATAATACCATGAATTTTTTGTGATCATAATGGAATGAAACTGGAAACCAATGATAAAAGAAGGAAGAAAAAATCATACATCACATCCAAAATGAAGAATATGTTACTGAATGATCAATGGGTTACAGAAGACATAAAGGAGGAAATCAAAAAATTCTTAGAGATAAATGAAAATACAGACACAACATATCAGATTCTATGGGGTACAATGAAAAGAAGTTTTAAGGGGTAAATTCATCGTCTAGAGGTCATTCCTCAAAATAGAAAAGAAAAACAAATAAATGAGCTCAAACTTCATCTCAAAGCCTTAGAAAAGAAAGAGCAAAACAACAGCAAATGTAGCAGAAGGCAAGAAATAATTAAAATCATAGCGAAATTGAAACAAAAGAAACTATTGAAAAAATTAACAAGACTAAAAGGTGGTTCTTCAAAAAGATAAATAAGATAGACAGACCCTTAGCCATGCTAACGAAGAGAAGAAGAGAGAGAAATCAAATTACTAACATACGGGATGAAAAAGGCAATATTACAACAGATGCTACATAAATACAGAAGAAAATTAGAAATTATTTTGAAAACCTGTATTCCAATAAAATAGAAAATAGTGAAGACATCGATAAATTTCTTAAGTCATATGATTTGCCCAGATGAGTCAGGAGGAAACACACAATTTCAACAGACCAATATCAATGGATGAAGTAGAAGAGCAATCAAAAGACTACCAACCAAGAAAAGCCCAGGACCGGATGGGTATACAGCAGAGTTTTACAAAACCTTTAAAGAAGAATTAATACCAATACTTCTCAAGTTATTAAGGAAATAGAAAAACTGGGAGCTCTGCCGAATTCATTCTATGAGGCCAACATTACCCAGATTCTGAAACCAGACAAAGACACCTCAAGGAAAGAAAACTACAGACCAATATCTCTGATGAACCTAGATGCAAAAATCCTCATTAAAATTCTGGCGAATTGGATAGAAAGGCACATCAAAAAAATCGTGCACCATGATCAACTTGGATTCATCCCTGGGATGCAAGGAGGGTTCAATATATGGAAATCAATAAATGTTATTCACAACATCAATAGACTTAAAGATAAGAACCATATGATCATCTCGATAGACGCAGAAAAACCATTCAACAAAGTAGAGCATTTCTTTATGTTCAAAACATTTTAAAAACTAGGGATAACAGGAACTTACCTCGACATTGTAAAAGCTATCTATGTTAATCCTCAGGCTAGCATCATTCTGAATGGAGAAAAATTGAAGGCATTCCCTCTAAAATCTGGAACAAGACAGGGATGTCCTCTATTACCACTTCTATTCAATATAGTTCTCCAAAAACTGGCCAGTGCAATTAGAGAGATGAAAGACATTAAAGGCATAAAAATAGGAAAAGGAGAACTTAAATTATCACTATTTGTAGATGACATGATTCTGTACATAGAAGACCCAAAAGGGTCTACAGAAAAAACTACTAGAACTCATAAATGAATGCAGCAATGTGGTAGGATACAAAATCAACATGAATAAATCAAAGGCATTTTTGTATATCAGCGACAAAACTTCTGAAACAAAAATGAGTCAAAACACTGCATTCCCAATTTCCTCAAATAATTAAATACTTGGGAATAAACCTAACAAAAGAGGTGAAAGATTTATATAATGCAAACTACAGAACCCTAAAAAGAGAAATAGAATAAGATCTTAGAAGATGGAAAAATATACCGTGTTCATGGATAGGCAGAACTAACATCATCAAAATGGTGATATTACCAAATGTTCTCTATAGGTTTAATGCAATGCCAATCAAAATCCCATAGAAACTTTTTGTAGAAATAGATAAAGCAATCATAAAATTCAAATGGAAAAATAAAAGACCCAGAATAGCAAAAGCAATTCTAAGCAGGAAGTGTGAATCAGGCAGTATAGCGATACCAGATTTCAAACTATATTACAGAGCAATCATAATAAAAACAGCATGGTACTCGTACCAAAACAGGCGGGTGGACCAATGGTACAGAATGGAGGACACAGAAACTAATCCAAAAAGCTACAACTATCTTATATTTGATAAAGGAGCTAATGGCCTGCAATGGAGGAAGGATAGCATCTTCATCAAATGGTGTTGGGTAAACTGGAAATCCATATGCAACAAAATGAAACTGAATCCCCTCCTCTCGCCATGCACCAAAGTTAACTCAATGTGGATCAAGGAGCTAGATTCAAATCAGAGTCTCTGCGTCTGATAGAATACAAAGTTGGCTCCGATCTACATATTGTGTGGTCAGGCTCCAAATTTCTTAATAGGACACCCATAGAACAAGAGTTAATAATAAGAATCAACAATGGGACTTACTTAAACTGAATTATTTTTTCTCAGAAAGAGAAACAATAAGAGAGGTAAATATGGAGCTTACATCATGGGAACAAATTTTTAGTCCTCACCCTTCACATGGAGCCCTAATATCCAGAGTATACAAAGTATACAAAGAACTTAGAAAATTAGACAATAAGATAACCAATAACCCAATGGGCCAAGGACCTGAAAAGAAACTTCTCAGAGGAGGACATAGAATCAATTAACAAGTACATGAAAAAAATGCTCTCCATTTCTAGCAGTAAGAGAAATGCAAATAAAAACCACCCTAAAATACCATCTCAATCCAGTGAGATTGGCAGCCATTATGAAGTCAAACAACAACAAGTGCTGGCGAGGATGTGGGGAAAAGGGTACTCTTGTACATTGCTGGTCGGACTGAAACTGGTGCGGCCAATTTGGAAAGCAGTATGGAGATTCCTGGGAAAGCTGGGAATGGAAGCACAATTTGACCAAGCTATTGCCCTTCTCGGACTATTCCCTGAAGACCTTAAAAGAGCGTACTACAGGGATACTGCCACATGGATTTTCATAGCAGCACAATTCACAATTGCTACACTGTGGAACCAACCCAGATGCCCTTCAAAAGATGAATGGATAAAAAATGTGACTTTTATATACTATCGAGAATTACGCAGCACTAAAAAATGACAAAATCATGGAATCTGCAGGGAAATGCATACACTGAGCAGATTATGCTTAGTGAATCTAGCCAATCCCTAAAAAACAATTACCAAATGTCTTCTTTGATATAATGAGAGCAACTAAGAACAGAGCAGGGAGGAAGAGCATGAAGAAAAGATTAACATTAAGCAGAAACATGACGTGCGAGGGAAAGGGAGAGAAGAGGGAAATTGCATGGTAATGGAGAGAGACACTTATTGTTACACAAAATTACATATAAGAGGTTGTGGGAAAATAAACAAGGAGAGAAATGAATTACAGTAGGTATGGTAGAGAGAGAAGATGGGAAGAGAGGGTAGTGGGGATAGTAGAGTATAGGAAAGGTAGCAGAATACAACAGTAACTAATAGGGCATTATGTAAAAATATGGATGTGTAACTAATGTGATTCTGCAATCTGTATTTGGAGTAAAAATGGGAGTTCATAACCCACTTGAATCTAATGTATGAAATATGATATTCAAGAGCTTTGTAATGTTTTGAGCAACCAATAAAAGAAAAAAAAGTAGCAACATATATGCCAATAGAAATTCATCATGAAATGTATATAATCCACAGATCGAAAAATGTTCATTTTACTGAACATGGATTCATGTATAATGTTTTTCAACTAGGAAGCTCACCCATAGGTTGAATTTTCAGTTCCAACAGCGTTTAGGAGGAGTGAACTCTTCTCTCAATTTGCATCTGCCAATTCAGCCACCTCACAAGTGTATACGAGTGATATCAGGTAGAATTCTATATGTGCATATAAAAATACATGTGCTGAATAGGCTACAGAGAAAGGGAGACAGGGATTCACATATTTGCTAATTTTAAAAACACATTTAGAACTATTTCAACAAAAAAATTGACTAGACTTATAACTCCTACATTATATAATGCAAAAGGCAATTCCAACTATACACAATGCATCCTCTGAACTGCTTGTGTTTCTTCTCTTTTTGGCTTATTTTTCACCATCATATTAGGATTATTAGTCAGAGACTAGTAGGGTATGGGTTAGTGTCAGGGATTCAGTATTTCAAATGGAAAATTGAAAAATGAATCCAATGTGTATGTAAATATGTGCTACACAAAAATCTTCCCACTCACATCCAGAACAATGCCTTGACATTACCTACGCCCCAAGTAAAACACAATTAGAGTAGAAAAGTGTGAAAATCTATGAATACATATATGGAATGGAATATGCTCGGGAGTTCACAACCTTGGAGGTGGTAGAGGAGTTTCCAAAAGTAAAGGACAGGGTAAACACTCCACAAAAAGGAGCTCTGCTGGCCTAAGAATTCTTGGGAAACGGCTTCTGAGGTTGGGAACTTGAAATATATGTTGTTGTCATGAGCTTTAGCTTCCTTTGTAGTGAGACCATCATAGCTGGGTCTGCATCTATGTAACCAAAAGACATGGTTTCTTATCTTCCAATGAACATGAGGCAGCAGTGCTCAATTCTCTCTTTGTAGCTAAACTGTGTCCATTGGAAGCTAAGTGTCTCCCAGTGGGGACTGTGAAGACATTTGGTCATCCTCCACTTTTCGTGGTATTTCTTGCTGCTGCACTGGGAATTTGGTATTTGCTTCACAAAATATAAAAAGTTCATCTGAGATACAGTGCTGGAGGGAGTTCTGTCACGTGTGGTGGGTCAGGGTCTGCAGGAGAATGCACCAACCAGGCTTGTATCCCACATAGCTTGCCCCAATAACCATAGCAACCTGATTCTGAATATTGCCCTGAAAACTCTCCATTTAACAAGATGCCTTTACATATAAGGGTCTGATGTCTGCACTATATCAGTCACAAAAAATTTGGAAGCCAATGGCAGATTCACATGGCCCCACCGTGATGTTTTATCACACACCTGCCCACCACTGCTCTAGGCCCCCTACTCAGCAGGCTCCAAATTACTGGCTTCTCTTGTTCTACACCATTTTCAGGAAACCCAGTCAAAAACAAGGCACTGTCTGGTATACACATGATCAGCAACAGGACATCAAAAGTTTCTGCAGTGCCACCTGGTCATGGGAATTTCAAAAATTTCATGGTATTTATCTAGAAATTTTTCAAGGATGAAGTTAGAGGCACTGTGGGTTTCAATTCATTCAGGAACCATTAAGTGTTAAGAAAGTTCATTACAATGAAAGCTCTGGAGAACTCTCACAGTCAATGCTTCTCAAACAGTTGCCAAAAGGTCTCCTAAAGCCAGGCCAACTGACATCTACAATGTGAGGTCCATGTGTGTTTTGACTCTCAAATATGGGTGCTAAGTCTTTCAGAATAAAATCATGTGATATCCTGGCTGAGATTCTCAGGCCTCTGTGGAAACCACCCTGGGCCTAGATCTCAGTTTCCAAGAGTGAGTCTCATGCGTGGCCTCCTAAAATCCCAACACAATTCATGGCAATACTTCTCTGAGGTCAGTTTCAGAACTCAGTCTCTAAGGGGAATCACACCAGAGTTCAAGCCCAGGTGGACCCAGTCATCCCTTCCATCCGCCAAAAAATGACCACAATTAAAATCAAAACACTCCCACAGGGCCATCATCTTCTTCCATGTAGACACTCATCAAAACCTCCAGCTGGAGGTTTCTATGAGCCCAAATAAGCTCACTTGCCCCTCATTTGCCTAAAATCATGATGGCCTGGACACTCTTCCTGTGAACCAGAAATGATCAAATATTCCTGCTGTTAAAGTGTTCCACTTCTCCAATTTGAGGCCTACTGGCTGTAGGGTATAGATTCTTTATGTGATTTGGAGTCATGAGAAAACCCAAGCAAATATGGGCTAGCCTCTGCAGGGATTTCAAGAACTCATTTGACCCAAAGGATCCCTATTCTCACTTTATGGAGGTCAGGAACCTAAAACAAGAAGGCAAAAATATTCATCAACAATGACTGCTCTTTTGGCCATTTTAGTTTTGGAAGCACATGGGATCTTTCTTTAGATCCATCAGGTGCTGAGAATCAAAGCCACAACCTCCTACAAGGACAAGAGGCTGATTCAGACACATCTCATTCCAAATCAATTAAGCAAAGAGCCACAGGTGATGTCCATACATTTCCATATGAAAACAGTTTTCTTCAGGCTACACAAAGGGGTGGCCTGAGGCAAAGACCTTCCTGACATTCAGGGTTATAGAAATAGAAGTAAGCAAATGGCCCAAAGAAGGGTTTCTCCACTGAGACTTTACTGGTCACACTGAAATCTGAGTTTTCTTAGATGCCTCCATTCCCTTCAGCAATCCAGTACATGGCCATGTCACAGAATCTTGTGGTGTTACATATTTGGGAAACAAAACCATGAGCCTATTCTGGAGAGTGGCCAGAATTCACGAAGAAAACAGGAACTTTAGAAGATAGTAGATGTTGCCCATCCATAAGGCAAGCTGCAGTTCATTCATTAATTGGGCAGTATGAATGCGGGGAAGCTTTCAACTAGAGACAACACATCCATTGATGCATTCTCTTTTCTAATGTCTACAACCACGGATACAGTGGGATACACAGACCTAGAAACACTCACCATGTCAAACGACTTACTAGAAACAGTCCACTCCAAACCAAACAAACCACCTTTCCTACCTATTCTCAGAACATGAGAAAAAAACACAAACTCACACCTACAACGGCAAAGGCACTTACTTCCCCCAAATAGGTCTGTGACTATCCGGAGTGTCTTCTGACTGGTGGGCCATATTATGTTCCCCCAAAATGGCCTGTCCTGTTTCAGATCTGGTCTCCTTGTCCAACTTTGTGAAGTTGTCAGGAGCCAAAGGTGAGCCACTACCTGCTTTCTCAGGAAAGGCCCCTCATCAGAGCTCTGGTGGCATTTGGCCATCCTCACATCAGTAGGTACCAAGAAAGACTGACTATGTCTTTGGGAAAAGCAAACAAGTTAGCCCACTGGAACTGGGAGTGGGACTGGCTCTGGGTGCCTTCCTTCCTGGATCCCAGGTTCAGAGAATTCCATCACCAAGGAAGTGAAGTGAGGTCACTTCTTTCAGGAACTGAATATGGTCACTACCTTGGTAACCACTTTGTGCTAACAGTTGCATCCAGGGTTCCCATGAGATGGAGGCTGCCCCAACATCCTGTGACACATTCAGAAGTTAGAATGGTATATCAACCATAGGCACCAGGGAACAGCTCTCCACAGAGGCCTGGTTCAGTCCATCTTCTCTTCATTAAGAAGAGAGAGGCTGATTCAGACTATCAATTAATCCTGACCAGGTTGTTTGCCATGGAAGATGACTATTGCTCTCTCTCAGGTCCTACATAGCTGCCTATATCTTCTGCAAGGATCATTTCTCCATGGATCTTTGATGTTCTCAGCAGGTGGAAGATCATCTACATTCCTATATTGTAAGACCCACACTGTCCCTGCTCTTAAGTAAGTTATACTGAGGGAACAGTGTATGGTTAGGGTTAATAACATGTTCAATTTGGGTTACAAAACATTCTGCGGGATGAATAATGGTATTGGCAAAATGCGATATTTACAAGAGTATATATGTGAAACATAAGTATGAAAGCAGAAATCTAGGTAAGATTTGAAGCCCAGAAGGGCATTGGGGACTTGAGTGGGATACTTAGCTTTGAGTAATGTGCAGCACAGATGTCTCAGATAAATCAATATACACTGGCATCGTACCTTGTACCTTGGATATTGAATGTTGAAGAGAACATCCAGTCAATAACTGATAGTCGGTAGGATTAGGAAGGTAGTTGATAGGTTTAGAAAGAAGAGTGAGTATAGGATTTGGACCAAAAGTTCTTTCGCAATATGATTTCGGGTAGAGAGTGTATGTAAATGTAAGCACATGTGAAGAGTCAGTCACAATGATGAACTGGGGAAAAATATAGGAAAGCAGATATCAATAGAGACATTAGGAAATCAAGCAAAGTATAAATTGTGTGATAGGGTTAGACATTTTCAACAGGTTTGAAGTTGAATATATAATCTTAAGAAGAAACAAATATGTAGTCAAAAATAGAATCGATATTTGAGAGCATTAGGCAACCTGGAAATGGATGTTTTTAGTAATCCATGCTCACTTTCCATTTACGCTTTGGTACAATTGTAAGTGTGACCTATGCTTTTTGTGTCCAGAATATTTCTGTAATAAAATGTGTATGTAGATCAGGTGAAAAGAGTATTTCTTCCACCAATTCTGCGAGCAATATTTTGAAGACTTACAAATTAGTATGGGGGTACAAATAGGTGTACCCTGTTTCAATGAATATAGAAATAATGCATGAATAGACGATACTGTGAATAAATAATATAACTGGATCCACTTTAAATAATGGATTGAATAAATATCTGAAAATTTATAAGAAATTTTACATTGATATGCAATCATTCATTCCAACCAGTTATATATCTAACGATAATCTTTGGGTTATGGTTTATCATGAAGGGTGTGTGAGTTTTGGTTCAAAATTGATTATGGAAATCGAAAATAATATATTTGGAAAAAAGTCTCATGAATAGACCAGTCAAGAAACATAGAGGAATACATGTGTTCTGGAGCAGGAAGTGATTGAAAGTGAAACAAATGCCTATAAATTTGCTAATTAGTGAATAAAATATATATATACTGAGATGTGCATAAACTGAAGAAATAGTAATGTACCAGTGTGGAATAAAAATTAATGTCAAAATACACATCATGTCCCACAGGAACCTACATGCATTGATGTTAAACTGGGTCAGTTAATGTAGACATATTAGGATTTGTATGCACCTTTTACTGAAGTTAGTTTTCAGTACTAGGAAACAAATATGTATTTCGGGTGGATGAATATTTCTAAGAATAATCTTGTGAAAAGTTGATTATTAATCCACATACATGAACATGAATGAATTTAGGGAGTGTATATAAGACACATATATTTCATATTTTTAAAAATATGGAGAGTATATATATATATATATATATATATATATATATATATATATATATATATATACACACACACACACACAAACACACACACACAAACACAGACATTAAAAAGTAGCAATATATATGCCAATCGAAATTCATCATGAAATATATATCATAAAGATGCAAAAACATTCATTTTAGTGAACATGGGTTTATGTATAATGTTGTTCCACTTGGAAGCTCACCCATAGGTTGAATTTTCAGTTCCAACAGCGTTTAGGAGGAGTGATCACTTCTCACACTTTGTATCTGCTAAGTCACATACCTCACAAGGAAGTACGTGTGATACCTTGTAGGATTCTATTGGTGCATATAAAAATACATGTGCTGAATAAGCTCCAGAGAATGGGAGACAGTAATTCACATATTTGTTAACTTTAAAAACACATGGAGAACTATTTCAATTAAATATTGAATAGATTTATAACACCTACCCTTTATCATGCAAAAGGCAAGTCCAACTCTGAACTGCAAGTATTTATGTACTGTTTGGGTTATTTTCTTCCATCATATTTGGATTAGTAGTCAGAGTCTAGTAGAATATGGGTTAGTGTCAGGGATTCAGAATTTCAAATGGAAAATAGAAAAATTAATATTCTGACTCTCATCCAGCACAATGCCTTGTCATTACTTTCGCCCCAAGGGAGACACAATTAGAGTAGAAGAGTTACAAAATCTGTGATTACATTTCTGGAATAGAAAATGCTCAGGAGTGCACAAACTTGGAGGTGGAATAGGAGTTTCCAAAAGTAAGGACAGGGTACACACTCCACAAACATGAAGCTCTGCTTGCCTAAAACTTCTTGAGAAACTGCCAGTGAAATTGGGCACTGAAATATAGGTTGTTGTCAGGAGTTAAGCTTCCTTTGTAGTGAGACCCTCAAAGCTGGGTCTGCATCTATGAGACCTGGAGGACAACATTTCTTATTTTCCAATGAACACGAGTCAGCAGTGCTGAATTCTATCTTTGTAGGTAAACTGTGGGCACTGGGGGCTTATTGTCTCCCCGTGTGGACTGTGAAACCATTTGGTCATCCTCCACTTTTCGTGGTGTTTCTTGCTGCTGCACTTGGAGTTTGGTTCATGCTTCACGAAATACAAGGAGTTCAACTGGGAAACAGTGCTTGAGGTAGTTCTGTTAAGTGTGGTGGGTCAGGGTCTGCAAGAAAATTCACCAACCAGGCTTCTATCTCTCAAAGATTGCCCGCTTGTCCATAGCAACCTGATTCTGAACATTGCCCTGAAACTACGCCATATAACAACATGCTTTTACATATAAGGGTCTGATGTCTGCACTCTGTCAGTTACAAGCCATTTGGAAGCCAATGGCAGATCCAAATGGCCCCACCATGATGTTTTCTCACACACCTCTCCACCACTGCTCTAGGCCCACTACTCAGCAGGCTCCAAAATACTGGCTTCTCTGTTCTAAACAAATTTCATGAAACCATGTCAATCAAGGCACTGTCTGGTACACTCATGGTAAGCAACAGGACATAGAAAGTTTCTGCAGTTCCACCTGGTCAGGGAAATTTCAAAAATTTCGTGTTATTTATCTAGCCATTTTTCAAGGATGACGTTGGATGCACTGTGGATTTCAATTATTCAGGAACCATTAAATGTTGAGAAAGTTCATTTCAAAGAAAATTCTAGAGAACTCTCACAGGCAAGGCTTTCCAAAGAGTGGACAAAGGTCACTTGAAGCCAGGACCATTGAGGTCTACAATGTGAGGTCCTATGTCTTTTGACTCTCAACTATGGCTGCCAAGTCTTTCAGAATAAAATCATGTGATATCCAGGCTGAGATTCCCAGTTCTTTGTGGAAAGCCACCCTGGTCCTAGATCTCAGGTTCCAAGGGCGACTCTCATGCGTGGCCTCCTAAAATCCCAACACAATTCATGGCAATTCTTCTCTGAGATCAGTTTCAGATCTCAGTCTCTAAGTGGAAACACACCAGAGTTCAAGCCCAGTTGACCCAGTCATCTCTTCCAACCGCCACACCAATGACCAGAATTAAAACCAAAACACTCCCACATGGCCCTCATTTTCTTCCATATAGACACTCATCATAACCTTGGCTGGAAGTTTTTATGAGGCACACAGCCCAAGACAATGTCAAAATAAGCTCCCTTGCCCTTCATTTGTCTAAAGTCAGTGTTTCCTGGACAACGTTCCTGTGAACCAGGACTGATCAAAGAGGTCTGCCATTAATACTGTTCCGCTTTTCCAATTTGAGGCATACTGACTGTCGGGTATAGTTTCTTTATGTGATTTGCAGTCATGAGAAAACCCAAGCACCTATGGGCTAGCCTCTGCAGGGCTTGAAGAACTCAGTTGACCCAAAGATCCCTGTTATCACTTGATGGAGATCAGGAACCTTACAGAGGAAGGCAAGAGACTTCATCACAATGACTTCTCTTTTGGCCATTTTGGATTTGGATGCACACATGGGATCTTTCTTTAGATCCATCAGGTGCTGAGAATCTAAGCGATAATCTCACACTGCACTAAGAGGCTGATTCAGACATATCCCTTTGCAAAGCAATTAAGCCAGGAGCCACAGGTGATGCCCATTTATTTCCATTTGAAAACTGTTTTTTTCAGGCATTGGAAATGTGGGGCCTTAGGCAAAGACCTTCCTTACATTCAGGGCAACAGAACAATAGGTAAGCAAAATCCCAAAGCAGATTTTCTCCACTGAGACTTTCCTGGTCACACTGATATCTGAGTTTTCTGAGATATTCACCATTCTCTTCAGCTATCCAGTACATGGCCATGTCCCAGATTGTGGAGGAGATACATATCTTGAACACAAAACCATGAGCCTATGGGAGAGTGGCCAGAATTCAGGAAGAAATCACGAATGTAGGAAGGTAGTAGGTGTTGCCCATCCATAAGGTAACCTGCAGTCCATTCATAAATTGGACAGGATGAATTCTGCGAAGATTTCTACTAGACAGGACACATCTATTGATGCATTCTCTTTTCTATTGTCTACAACCACGGACACAGTGGGATATCCAGACATAGAAACACTCGCCTTCTCAAAGGACTTACTAGAAACAGTCCACTCCAAACCAAACAAACCGACTTTCCCACATATTCTCAAAACATGAGACAAAATCAAACACACACACACACACACACCCACAAAGGCACCTTCTTTCCCCAAATAGGTCTGTGACTATCCAGAGCGTCCTCTGACTGGTGGGCCATACTATGTTCCCCAGAAACGGGCTGTGCTATGTCAGATCTGGTCTCCTTGGCCAAAACTGTGATGTTATCAGGAGCCAGCGGTGAGCCACTGCCTGTTTTCTCAGGTAAAGCCCCTCTTCAGAGCTTTCCTGGCATTTGTCCATCTTCAATTTAGTTGCCAAGAAAGACTGACTCTGTCCTTCTTAAATCCAAACATTTGAGACCACTGGTACTTGGACTGGGACTGCCTCAGGGTGCCTGGCTTCCTGGATCCCAAGTTCAGAGTGTTCCATCAACAAGAAAGTGACATAGGTCACTTCGTCTAGAACTGAATGAGGTCACTGCCTTGGCAACCACTTTGTCTTAACAGTTGCTTCCAAGGGTCCCTGAGATGGATCCTGCCCCTACTTCCTATGACACTTTCACAAGCTAGAATGGAATATCAACCACAGGCACCCGGGAACAGCTCTCCACACAAGCCTGGTTTGGTCTATCTTCTCTACATTAAGAAGAGAGAGACTGCTTCAGACACATCCCTTCATCCTGACCTGTTTTTTTTTTTTTTTTTTTTTGTCATGAAAGATGACTTTCGCACTCTCAGGTCCTTCATAGCTGCCTACATCTTCTTTAGGCATCATTTCTGCATGGACCTTTGAGGTTCTCTGCAGGTTGAAGATCTCCTACATTCCTGTATTGTAAGACCAACTCTGTCCCTGCTATTCTGTAAAGTTAGATTGAGGGAACAGTGTATGGTTACGGTTAATAACATGTTTGATTTGGGTTAGGATCATTCTGCTGGATGAATAATGGTATTGGGAACGTGCGATATATATAAGATTATATAGGTGAAATATATGAATGAAAACAAAATTCTGAGTAAAATTTGAAGCCCAGAAGGGCATTAGGTCCTTGATTGGGATACTTAGCATTTAATTATGTTCTGCACAGATGTCTCAGATAAATCTATACACAATGGCATAGGACCTGATACCTTGGATGATTGAATGTTGAGGAGAACAACCATTCAAAGAGGGAGAGTCTGTAGGATTAGGAAGATAGTTGGTAGGATTAGAAAAAAGTATGAGTATAGCATTTGGACAAATAGTTCTTTACCAATAGGTTTTCAGGTAGACAGAAAATGTAAATGTCAGCACATGTGAAGAGTCAGTCACAGTGATGAAATGGGGAAAATATGTAGGAAAGCAGATATCAATAGCGACATTAGGAAATCAGGCAAAGTATAAAGTGAGTGATAGCAATAGACACTTTCAACAGGCTTGAGATTGAATATATAATCTTAGGAAGTAACAAATATGTAGTCACCAATACGATTGACATTTGAGAGCATTAGGCAACGTGGACATGGGTGATTTTCATAACCCATACTCACATTCCATTTAGGCTTTGGTACAATCGTAAGTGTGACTTTGCATTTTGTGGCCAGAATATTACTGTGATAAAACGTATATGTAGATCAGGTGACATGAGTCTTTCTTGCACAATTTCTTGGAGCAATATTTTGAAGGGGTATAAATTAGTATTGGAGGTACATATAGGTGTACCATGTATGTATGAATATAGAGATAATGCATGAATAGACAATACTGCGAATAAATAATATAACTTGTTCCAACTTTAAATAATGGATTGAATTGATATCTGAAAATACACAGGAATCATATATTGATATATATACATTCATTCCAACCAGTAATACATCTAATGGTAATATTACGGTTGTGGTTTATCATAAAGAGTGTGTGAATTTTGCTTCAAAATTGATTATGGAAATCGAAAATAATGTGTTTGGAAAGAAGTCTCATGAAATGACCAGTCAAAAACAAGGAGGAATACATATGTTCTGAAGCAGGAAGTGATTGAATGTGTTACAAATTTCTTTAAATTTGTGAACTTGTGGATGAAATGTATATTCTATGATGTACAAAAACTGCAGAAATAGTAATGTACCAGTGTTTAATAAAAATCAACGTCAAAATACACATCATGTCCCATAGGAATCTACTTGCATTGATGTTAAAGTGGGTCAGCTACTCTAAAAATATAAGGATTTGTTTGCACCATTCACTGAAGTAACTTTTTAGTACTAGAAAACAAATATGTATTTCAGGTGGATGAATATTTTTAAAATAATCTTATGAAAAGTTTAATATAAAACCACATACATGAACAAGAATGAATTTAGGGAGTGTATAATAGGACACATATATTTTATATTTTGAAAAATATAGAGAGTATATATATATATATATATATACATACACACACACACACACACACACAAAACACACACAGAGATATTAAAAAGTAGCAATATATATGCCAATTAAAATTCATTGTGAAATATATATCATCCACAGATCCAAAAATAATAATTTTACTGAACATGGATTTATGTATAATGTTCTTGAACTAAGAAGCTCACTCATAGTCTGAATTTTCAGTTCCAAAAGTATTAATGAGGAGTGATCTCTTCTCACACTTTGTATCTGCCAAGTTAGCCACCTCTCAAGAATATACGTGTGATAACAGGTAGGATTCTATATGTGCGTATAAAAATACATGTGCTGAATAGGCTACAGAAAAATGGAGACAGGAATTCACAGATGTGTTAACTTTAAAAACACATGCAGAACTATTTCAACAAAAAATTGACAAGATTTATAACTCCTACCCTATATCATGCAAAAGGCAAGACCAACTATACACCATGCCTCTTCTGAAGTGCTAGTATTTCTATTCTGTTTCGGTTATTTTTCTCCATCATATTAGAATTAATAGTGAGAGTCTAGTAGGGTATGGGTTAGTGTCAAGGATTCAGTATTTCGAATGGAAAATTGAACAATGAATCCAATGTGTATGTAAATATGTGCTACACAAAATTATTCCCACTCTCAACCAGAACAATGCCTTGACAATCCCTTCACCCCAAGTAAGACACAATTAGAGGAGAAGATTTAGAAAATCTGTGAATAAATTTGTGGAATGCAATATGCTCAGGAGGTCACAACCTTGGAAGTGGTAGAGTAGTTTCCAAAAGTATGGGACAGGGTAAAAACTCCACAAACATGGAGGTCTGCTGGCCTAGAGACTTCTTGAGAAACTGCCTGTGAGGTTGGGCACTTGAAAAATATGTTGTTGTCAAGAGCTTTAGCTTCCTTTCTAGGGAGACCATAAAAGCTTGGTCTGCATCTATGAGACCTGGAGGACATGGTTTCTTATTTCCCAATGTACATGATGCAGCAGTGCTGAATTCTCTTTTTAGATAAACTGTGGACACTGGGGGCTAAATGTGTGCTGGTGTGCACTGTGAAGGCATGTGGTCATCTTCCATTTTCGTGGTGTTTCTTCCTGCTGCACTGAGAGTTTGGTATTTGCTTCACAAAATACAAGGAGTTCAACTGGGTCACAATGCAAGAGGAAGTTCTGTCATGTATGGTGGGTCAGGTTTTGCAGGAGGATACAAGAACCAGGATCCTATCCCACATATCTTGCCTTCTTGACCATAGCAACCTGATTCTGAACAATGTCCTGAAACCTCTCCATATAACAACTTGCCTTTACATGGAAGGTTCTGCTGGCTGCACCATGTCAGTCACAAGCCATTTGGAAGCCAATGGAAGATCCACATGGCCCCACCACAGATGTTTTATCACATACCTGCCCACCACTGCTCTAACCTACTACTCAACAGAGTCCAACTTACTGGCATCTCTGTTCTACACCATTTACATGAAACCCAGTCAATCAAGGCACTGTCTGGTATATTCATGATCAGCAACAGGACATCAAAAGGTTTTCCAGTGCCACCTGGTGATGGGAAATTCAAAAATTTCATGGTATTCATCTAGCCATTTTTTAAGGATGAAGTTGGAGGCACTGTGAGTTTCAATTTTTTCAGGAACCATTAAATGGTTAGGAAGCTCATTTCAATGAAATCTCTGGAGAACACTCACAGGTAAAGCTTCCCAAAGAGTGGCCAAAAGATCATATGATGCTATGCCCATTTAGGTCTACAATGTGAGGTCCATATGAGTTTTGACTCTCAACTATGGGTGCCAAGTCTTTCAGAATAAAATTTGTGGTATCCTGGCTGAGAGGCTCAGTGCTCTGTGGAAAGCCACCCTGGGCCTAGAACTCAGTTTCCAAGGGCGATGCTCATGCCTGGCTTCCAAAAATCTCAACACTATTCATGGCAGTACTTCTCTGAGGTCAGTTGAAGAACTCAGACTCTAAGGGAATCACACCAGAGTTCAAGAACATGTGGACCAAGTCATCTCTTCCAACCGCCACCCAAATGACCACAATTTAAACCAAAACACTCCAACGTGGCGCCCATCTTCTTCCATATAGACACTCACAATAAACTCCACTAAGGCTGGAGTTTTCCATGAGGGGCATAGCCCAAGACCATGTCCAAAATAAGCTCTTTTACACCTAATTTGCCTAAATTCAGGGTGGCCTGGACACCCTTCTTGTGAACCAGAAGAGATTAAATAGGCCTCCCATTAATACTGATCCGCTTCTTCAATTTGAGGCCAAATGACTGTGGGGTTTGGATTCTTTATGTGAATTGGAGTCTTGAGAAAACCCAAGCAACTATGGGCTAGACTCTGCAAGGCTTTGAAGAACTCATTTGACCCAAAGGATCGCTAATCTGACTTGATGGAGGTCAGGAAAGTTACAGAGGAAGGCGAGAGACTTCATCCACAAGGACTGCTCTTTTGGCCATTTTGGTTTTGGATGTACACATGGGATCTTTCTTTAGATCCATCCGGACCTGAGAATCTAAGCCACAGCCTCACACAGGGTAAATAAGCTGATTCAGACACATCCTTTCCAAAGCAATTAAGCAAAGAGCCACAGGTAATGCCCATTCATTTCCATTTGAAAACTGTTTTCTTCAGGCTTCACAAAGTGGTGGCCTGCGGAAAACACCTTCCTGACATTCAGGGCAACAGAAGAGTAGGTAAACAAAAGGCCCCAAGCAGGGTTTCTCCACTAAGACTTTCCTGGTCACACTGATATCTGAGTTTTCTGAGATGCTCACCATTCCCTTCAGCTATACAGTACATGGTCATGTCACAGAGCTTCGAGGTTGTACATATCTTAAACAGAAAACCATGAACCTATTCTGGAGAGTGGCCAGAATTCAGGAATAAAACAGAAACTAAGGAAGATAGCAGGTGTTGCACATCAATAAGGCAAGCTGCAGTCCATTCATAAATAGGGCAGGATGAATGCTGTGAAGCTTTCTACTAGACAGGACATATTAATTGATGCATTCTGTTTTCTAATGTCTACAACCACGGACACAGTGGGATACACAGACATAGAAATTCTCACCTTGTCAAACGACTTACTAGAAACAGTTCACTCCAAACAAAACAAACCGCCTTTCATACCTATTCTCAGAACATGAGACAAAACCACAAACCCACACCCACACCACAAAGGCACCTCCTTCCCCCAAGTAGGTCTGTGACTATCCAGAGTGTCCTCTGTCTGGTGGGCCTTATTATGTTCCCTGGAAATAGCCTGTTCTGTCTCAAATCTGGTCTTTTTGGCCAACTCTGTGAAGTTGTCAGGAGCCAGCGGTGAGCCACTGCGTGCTTTCTCAGGAAAGGCCCCTCTTCATAGCTTTCCTTGCATTTGGCCATCCTTACATCAGTAGGTCCCAAGAAAGACTGAGTCTGTCCTTGGTTAATCAAAATAAGTTTGACCACTGGGACTGGGACTGGGACTGGCTCTGGGTGCCTGGCTTCCTGGATTCCAAGTTCAGAGAGTTCCATCACCAAGGAAGTTAGGTGAAGTCACTTCCTTTTGGAACTGAATGAAGTCACTGCCTTGGCAACAACTTTGTCCTAACAGTTGCTTCCAAGGTTCCCATGAGAGGGAGGCTGCTCCTACTTCCTGTGACACTTTCACAGGTCAGAGAGGTATGTCAACCATAGGCATTCAGGAGCAGCTCTCAACACATGCCTGCTTTGGTCCATCTTCTCTACATTAAGAAGAGAGTGGCTGATTCAGACACATCCCTTCATCCTGAGCAGGTTGTTTGCCATGGAAGACTTTTGCTCTCTCAGGTCCTTCATACTTGCCTACATCTTCTCCAGGGATCATTTCTACGTGGACCTTTGAGGTTTTCAGCAGGTGGAAGATCCTCTATTTTCCTGTATTTTAATACCAATTCTGTCCGTGCTCTTCTGTAAATTAGTGTATGGTTAGGATTAATAACAGGTTCGATTTGGTTTAGAAAGAAAACTACACGGTTGAGCAAACAGGGTCCTACAGTTAGCAATAATATGAGGAATTTTAATGGAGCGGCCATGGCAGATAAAAGCGCAGTTAATCAGGTCACTATGTGAACCAAGACTCAAACCTCCCTTTTGGGGCCTCTGTCTCTCTTTGACGCTCTTCAAGTCGTTTTCTTAATTTATTCATAGATTCTTTTACAACTCCAGTATTGTCGGCACAAAAACAACATTCTTCCCTCAATGCAAGCAAAAAGGCACCTTTCTCTCATGAAGAGGAGGTCCAACACTCGCCTGCTTTGTAAAACAACTTCAGAAAGAGAGAGGTTAAAATTCCTGTAAAGCTGTGATGTCGGTTTTTAATGTCTTTAAGTTTTGGCCTATTTCTGCTTCTAATTGTGTCTTTGTTGTGTCTCATGGACTAACCCACCCCTTAAGCAACTATTATTTCTAATAGGATGGCTAAAGTGAGGGATACAGGTTCCCGCTGGAACCGGGTTGTATGCCCCCCTATTTGATCTTAAATGAACCTACGTCATGATAGAGAACTCTGGAAAACATCTGCATCATTACATAATTAATCACATATATTGACCATTTTATGAAAACATAAATAATGTTAAAGTGTATAGAATTATACTGTTGTAGGGATGGACAAGGAAAGGGACCTAACATAGCACCAAACACAGGAAAACAGCCTTATTTGGTTGCATCCGGATTTAGAGGGCATTGCTTCTGTTGTAATCAATTAATCCCCTGAACCCCAAGTTTTGGTAGTTTTAGAATTTGTACCCAACCTGTAAGGGAAGTGGATCAGAAGTTCACAGTCTGTAGAAATTCACAAAAATCAGTTTTTGTTTCTGTTTTTGTTCCTCTGTTCTGGGCAAGTTAACTTTTCAAGGACACCTCGGAAAGGGAGAGCTTTTTTATCTCTTTTTTTTTCTCCCTGCCAGCTGTCACCATGAAGCCCAGTTGGTAATTTTTTTATCTTAGAAATGTAGTCATCTCTGTGAAGCCCCAGCTCAAGGCCAGAGGCTTTGTTCACATATTTTATGAAAACCTAGTAAGGCGGTGTCAAGCTTAGGGGTGGTGATTTTTCCAGCCAGTGGCCAAGTAGAACAGGGCAACACGAAAAGTGGAAGTTTATCTACATTGAACTCTTTCAGAGGGACTCTTTTGCTGAAAGACCTAATGTAAGCCTCGGTGAAGATTTCTGGAGAAGGTTATTTAAGACATATCTATGGACCTGGTACAGAGGGGGAAGACTGGGAAGGCGAGGCTGAGAGCAGCTCCGTGGATCTGAGAATGAGGAAGATGAGATGTAAAAGAATAATGGAAAAGGGGTTTGGGATTTTCCTAGAACAAAACTTGAGCAGTAGAACAGGTAGAGCAGAGGTGAAGATGGGAGTGAGTATTCCAAAAACCCCTGAGGGACTTTAAATTTTTAGAAACCTGTTTTCAGTGATGACAAAGCAACTTTAAAGGCCATTTTTATTACATCTTGGATAGGGGTCTGAGGGCTCTTCTCAGCTGGTTTGAGCTTTGGTTTAGCTTCTTAGAGGACTTGGTGGGACCTAGTGCAGGCACAGACAGAAAAAGAGAGGAGTGAGTGAGTGGAGGGGTACCTCGGTACCTGCTACCTCAGCAAGGGGGCAATGGTCTGAGAACTGGCAGAAGTTTGGGTTTTTGATCTAGTAATTGGAGGTGAGAAATCACGTTGCTGAGGTGGGAGTGACAGCAGAGACTCTAGAGCAGAAGACTGAGGGTGAGGAACTATTGGAGAAGCATAGTACAGGATGTGAGTGAAGGAGGGAAAAGGATTCCGCATAGGGGAATTTTCCCCTTTTGAGCACTTGCCGAAGTTAAAAATGTCACGCAGAATTTGAGGATCTAGAGAACCCTCTGGGGGCCATAGCTTTTGGTTGTCTAATTGGTAATATGGCCAATGCTGTGTACTGAATGTGATAAGGAGTTTGGGTTCCACCAGGCAGCCCCTGTATGCTCACATCCCCATGAGTTACACAAGAAGTTGGCTTTTCCCCCACACAGCCATGGCTGTTTGTGGCTTTGATAGTCCGCCGGGCATACATCGTAATCTAGGCTAGCCAACCTGAATCTGGCTCGCGTTTCTGTGCATCCATAATGTTTGTTTCAATTATCTATGGAACGGAAGGGATTTAATGAAACTTTAGTGGGATCCTCTTCATCAGGGTTATCTCAATAGGAAAGACGTATACCAAGCTGAAAAATGTCTGGGTGGAGAGATAGCCACCAGGTCCCTAAGGGGGCTGTATGCGAGATATACCATACTTCTTGTCTAGTAGGATTTGAGATCAGCCTTCACTGCTGAACAGGCTGATGAGGGTTAGGAGTACTGGTGGCCAAGTGGAGAGTCTACAGTCTTGTCCACATAGCGAATACGAAATTTGAAATGGTTACCAGTCTTTTCCAGTTTCCAACCAGAGTCTGGACACAGCGAAGGCTTGAGATGAGAGGCATGGATCCAAAAAGTGATTCTGTCTACTTTTACCGCTGTAGGTGTTATAAGTAGCACCTGGTATGTTCCTTTCCAGCGGGGTTCTAGGAATGACACCTGATGTTGTCTTATGTAGACGAAGTCTCTTACTTGATATTGATGTGGAATCCCCTCGTCCCCAGGTTGGTAGGCAGTGGCCAGCTGTTTCCACAGTTATCACTGAGTTCTTTCAATGGCTTTAAGTCTGTCAAGCAAGGGGTGTGGAAGGGATTGTTAGGCCTTAGAGTTGGGGATTAGGTCCCTTACTGGATGATGGGCATCATAGAGAATTTCATAGGGGTTGAGGTTACACAAAGAAACTGAGGGAGTATTTCTCGCATGAAACAGTGCATAAGGAAGGAGCATAGTTCAATCTTTTATGCCAGTCTCTAAGCTTAATTTTGTTAAGGTCTCTTTAGTGGTTCTATTTATTTTTTCTACCTCTCCTGAGCTCTGGGGTATATAAGCATAATGTAACTTACAATTAATCCACACGTGACTTACCTGGGCCATGAACACAAGTCCATTATCAGACCCTATTACCTTAAACAGACCATATCTTGGAAAAATATCTTCCAGGATCTTCTTGAGAACCATTTGGGCCGTTGTTTTTTTTTTTTTTCTGTGTGTGTGTGTGTGTGTGTGTGTGTGTGTGTGTGTGTGTGTGTAAGGCTTCAATCCATCCTGAGAATGTATCCACAAAGACTAGGAGATATTTAAGTCCATACCTTGCTGGCTTAATTTCAGTAATGTCCACTTCCCAGAATTGTCCTGGTCTGGTTCCTCATAGGTGCTTTCCTCTAAGAAACTTGGAAGGGTAAGCATTAAACAATTGACTGACCCAACAGGCTTTTGTTACCGGTTCAGTTTTTTTCTTTCGCTGTGAGTTGGTTAGTGGAAAACTCTGTTCTTAATCCTACAGGAGTGTCTGCAGTTTCTTTGAACCAAGGTGAGTGAGTTGACGTACATTTTTAACTTAGTGTAGGGCTTTCTGTGATTGCAGGCTGAGCTCAGTAAAGTTGAGGTGTTCAGTGTCAGTGTCCTTAGATGTTATCTATAACTTCCTGTTACTCAGGGGTCCATTGGAATTGGGCATCTCCCTTTAACAGAGGGTATAAAGGAGCAGCTAAGGACGCGAACCCATTTATCCATAACCTGCAAAACCCAGCAATCCCAAGAAACTCTCTTAGTTGTCTGCTGTAAGATGGGGTTGGTATCTGCTCAACGGTTTGTTTTCTGGGCTCAGTGAGCCATCGTTTACCGCCCCTGAGGAAATAGTCATGGAAGATTACTTCTTGCTGGCAAATTGGGCAATTTTGGCAGAAGCTCTATACCCGAGTTGAGCAAGCTCCGATAATAGTGCTTGGGTCCCAGTTCAGTTTTCCTTGGTGTTGGATGCCAGTAGCAGGTGATCCACGTATTGAAGCTGGGTGACTTCGGGGTGTGTAGTTCTGAAATTGTTGAGATCTCTGTGGAGGGCTTCATCAAAGAGAGTGGGGGAGTTTTTGAACCCCTCTGGGAGTCTAGTCCAAGTTAGTTGACTAGACTTTCCTGTTTCTGGGTCTACCCACCCAAAAGCAAACAGCAACTGACTATCTTTATGCAGAGGCAAGCAAAAGAAAGCTTGTTTTAAGTCCAGAACAGTATACCATTTCTGCTCAGGGTTCAGAGTGCTAAGCAGTTTGAACAGATTAGGTACTGTGGGGTGAATGTCCTGCACTCTGTTGTTGATCTCTCTTTGGTCTTTAACAGGTTGATAGTCCCCGGTTCCTGGCTTTTTCTTCTAATAACAGGGGAGTGTTCCAGGCCAATTGACAGGGCCTTAGGACCCCTAAGGCCAGATATTTCTGAATATAGGGCCTTATCCCATCTTTAGCTTTTTATGCTTAGAAGATATTATTTGACATTGATTGGGGAGGCTGAGGTTTTTAACTCCACTGTTATTGGAGGTTGTTTCACGGCCAGGCCTAACACAGCAGTTTTTGCCCAGGCATCTGGGTAATCTGTTATCCATTTCTGCGGTAGCTTGCCTGTTTGATCAGTCTTGGGGGGTGTGAAGAGTGGATGTTTATCTTCTACTAATATAGTTACAGCCGTGACTATAGGAGTTTTTACTGAAGGATTTAGAAATTTCTTTTGGGGGCTTTCAGGGTTAAAAGTTATTTTGGCCCAGAGCTTGGTGAGCAGATCTCTGCCCATCAATGGGTGCGGGCATTCTGGGATTACTAGGAAGGAGTGATGGATTTTTCCTTTCCCCAGTTCCATGGTCCTCTTAGTAGTCTAAGCCCGATATTTACTGCCATTAGCCCTTTGAACTACAGACCTTTTATTTGATAGACGGCCCAATGGGGCCCTAAGGGCTGAGTATACTGCTCCTGTATTCACTTCAAAGTTTACTGGGGTCCCCTACTCTTCAAAAGTTACCCTGAGCTAGGGGAAGGAATCTGAGCCCCAACTTTCTTAGTCATCCTCCAGAGTCAGAATGGCTGGCTGGCGTGTCTGTCTCTTTATAGGGCACTCTTTGGCCCAGTGTCCTTTTTTTTACGGTAGGCACATTGATCTGAGGCCAGGGGTGGCCTCTGGCACGGGCCCAGGTATCCCTTCCTGTCACCTTATGTCTTAATTTCTGGCCTCTTTCTTGTTGTGACCAGGATCTAAGTCAATGCCTTAGTCTTTCTTTTGCTTCTCTCATCCTCCCTTTGCTCCCTTTCTTTTTCCCTGTTTCTCTTTTATAGTATATTTTTTTGGCTTCTCTGACTAAATCTCTCTTTTAACTTTTTTTTTTTTTTAATATCCATGGCAGCTTCCCCAATTAAGGCCATCATGACAGATGCCTTTTGATCTGCTGCCTGAGGATCGAAAGGAGTATATCTCTTATATGCCTCCATAATTCTCTCTAGAAACATAGAGGTAGATTCATCAGGCCTTTTAATAATTTCTCTTACCATGGCCAAATTAGTTGGTCACCTAGCGGCCACTTGGATACCCGCTATTAGAGCCTGGCAATAATTCGACATATGCTCCCTATCTTAAAAGGTGTTGGGGTCTCAGTTGGGTTGGTTTAAGGGGAAGCCGGCTTTGATTATGTTGGGAAGTTGTGTTGGTCGCCCATCAAGTCCGAGGATATTTTTTTCTAGCCCCCAGGAGGTTTTTCCTCTCATTCCTCTGTCGTGAAGAGAGTCCCTAGGAGTTGTTGGCAGTCATCCCAAGTAGGCAGGTGTGAAAACGTTGGCGAGTTCTCTGAGTTTTTTTAGCCGGGCCAGCTTCCTCTAGGGAAGGAGGGGCTGTGTGTGCCATTGGACAGTCATCTGGAGGGTGCTGGGCCATCCTGGCTTCCTCGAATGGTGGAGAGGCTGAGTAAGCCGCAGGGGAATTACTTACAGGGTTTTGGGGGTTGGGGGACAAGGTCAGAGGATAAGGACGAGTAGAGTCTTGAGACTCAGGGAGAACAGAGGGTGGAGGTTGAGGAGCAGAGAGTTTGAGAGATAGAATTGTAGGGGAAGGAGTAGGAGTGGGTGCAGGGACAAGGAAAGGCTTCACCCATGGAGGAGGAGATTTGCAGAGGTCCTGACAAGTTAAGATATATGGCTATTGATCTGGATGGCTATGTGGCCCCGGCTGAAAGACAATATCTCAGACTTTTCAAATTAGTGCGAAGTAGAAACATCTTTCTAGGGGCCATCCGACTACAAAGGTGGGTTATTCTGAGACACAGAATCTGCCATGTCTGGTGTTTTAATGAAAAAGAAAGAATCTGAGCCCTTAAGCAGACTTTGGTTCAGTGATTAAGGGTCAGGGACAGAGGCATTGAAGTGCTCTGTCCCATAATGAAATATACACAGACAGTGAAAGCAAAGACACACGACACAGACATGACAAGACAATAAAGACAGACAATGGACGTCCAATACTGAGACCAGGACTGAGTAGCAGGCAAATCCTGATGGGCTGCCAATTCCAAATCTGAAAGAAAATATCACTGAGTTGAGGAGACTATGGTTCCTCGATTTCCCGAGTCCATCCCACAGGAACATGGCCTGTGGCTCTGTGACATGTGTGTCAGCCACCGTGGGAGAGAGCTCACGCTCTTTACCAATAGCCATTTTGTCAAAATCTAACCTGAATCCTGAAACCAGAAAGAGGGGCCTTATTTACCCCCAGAGGAGCCCATTGGGGGTCTTTCATCTGCAGCTGCCGGATCTCGCTGGGGCCACCAGAAGTAAAGGTCGGGTGAGCGTCGGTGGAAGAGACCACCAAGAGATTGTCTAATGCAACCTCAAAGGGTTTATTGGGAGTCCGGCATGCAAGGGCTCAGAGATCAGTTGAATAGAGCAGAGAGCCCTGAGAACAGCTTAAGAAGTGCTTATATATTTTCCTTGGACAGGGCAGGGAGGGAAGTTTATTGATGGTTAAGGGCGAGTGGGCGGTTTGCGTGCAAATGGTTGATGGAGTACATTCTGCAGTTTGGCAGTTGGGGGCAGCACATTCTGGGAACAAGAAGAGCAAACAGTTCTCAAGATTTCAACAGTGTTTTATTATGCATACAGAAAAACAGGACGTGACAAGTACCTATTTTATTAACCTTTCAATATAAGTATGAAAACAGAAATCTAGGTAAGATTTGAAGCCCAGAAATTCATTTGGTCCTTGATTGGTATACTTAGCTTTGAATTACATTCCGTAGAGATGTCCTAGAATTATGGATATACAATGACACAGGACCTTGTACCTTCTCAGAGGTCAGTTCCAAAACACAGTCTCTAAGGGGAATCACACCAAAATTCAAGACAAGGTGGACCCAATTATCTCTACCAACCGCCACACAAATGCCCACAATTAAAACCAAAACACTCCCAAATGGCACTCATCTTCTTCCAAATAGACACTCATCATAACTTCTGGCAGGAGGATTCCATGAGAGGCGCAGCACAAGACAGTGTCCCAAATAATCTCCCTTTCCCCTCATTTGCCAAAAGTCAGAGTGGCCTGGACACCCTTCCTGTGAACCAAGAGTGATCAAATATGCCTGCCATTAATACAGCTCTGTTCTTCAATTTGAGGCCTACTGTCTGTGGGGTTTAGAGTCTTTATTTGAATTGGATTCATAAGAAAACCCAAGAACCTATGGGCTAGCATCTGCAGGGCTTTGAAGAACTCAATTGACCCAATGGATCCCTTTTCTCACTTGATGGAGGTCAGGAACCTTACAGAGGAATGCGAGAGACTTCATCAACAATGACTGATTTTTTGGCCATTTTGATTATGGATCCACACATGGGATCTTTCTTTAGACCCATCAGGTGCTGATAATCTACGCCACAGGCTCACATAGGGCCAAGAGGCTGATTCAGACACATCCCTTTACAACGCACTTAAGCAAAAAGCCACAGGTGATGCCCATTCATTTCCATTTGAAAACTGTTTTCTTCAGGCTTCACAAAAGCGTGGCCTGAGGCAAAGAACTTCCTGACATTCAGGGCAACAGAACAATAGGTAATCAAAAGGCCCTTTGCAGGGTTTCTCTACTGAGACTTTCCGGGTCACACTGATATCTGACTTTTCTGAGATGCTTGCCATTCTCTTCAGCTATCCAGTACATGTCCATGTCACAGTGGTTGGAGGTGGTACATATCCTGGATGCAAATACATGAACCTATTCTGGAGAGTGGCTAGATTTCAGGAAGAAAACAGGAACTTAGGAAAATAGCAGGTGTTGCCCATCGATAAGGCAAGCCCTAGTGCATTCATAAATTGGGCAGGATGAATGCTGGGAAGCTTTCTACTTGACAGGAAACATCCATTGATGCATTCTCTTTTCTAATGTCTACAAGCACGGACACTGTGGGATACACAGACATAGAAACACTCGCCTTGTGAAACAACTTACTAGAAACAGTTCACTCCAAACCAAACAAACCGACTTTCCTGCCTATTCTCAGAACATGAGACAAAACCACAAACACACATCTACACCCACAAAGGCACCTCCTTCCCCAAGTAGGTCTCTCACTCTCCAGAGTATCCTTTGACTGCTGGGCCATACTATGTTCCCCCAATATGGCGTGTCCTGTCTCAGATCTGGTCTCCTTGTCCAACTTTGTGAAGTGTTCAGGAGCCAGCTGTGAGCCACTACCTGCTTTTTCAGGAAAGGCCCCTCTTCAGAGAACTCCTGGCATTTGGCCATCCTCACATCAGTAGGTACCAAGAAAGACTGACTCTGTCCTTGATAAATTGAAGCAAGTGAGACACAGGGACTGGGACTGAGACTGACTCTGTGTGCCTGGCTTCCTGGATCCCAAGTTCAGAGAGTTCCATTACCAAGGGATTGAGGTGAGGTCACATCCTTCAGGAACTGAATTAGGTCTCTGCCTTGGCAACCACTTTATCCAAACAGTTGCTTTCAAGCGTACCATGAGAAGGAGGCTTACCCTATTTTCTGTGGCACTTTCACAAATTAGAATGGTATATCAACCATAGGCACCAAGGAACCGCTCTCCACGAAGGCCTGATTTGGTCCATCTTCTTTATATTTGGAAAAGAGCCTTTAGTCCAGGGAGCACTACAGTGAACCTCTGCACTAAAACTATTAGCAAGCACCTGATGGAGGAGGCCTCCATAGGTAAGTGGCTCCTTTATAACATCTGATATCCAGTTAAGGGAGATCTCTTCTGATGACAGAGATGTGGCACGGGGAGGCTCACATATACTTCTGTGCAGAACAGTAACGAGAATCTTTCTGTCCTCTGTTCTGTTCTGTAGGGAATTCCTCTGGAACTGTAGAGAGGTGCCGATGAGCACGCACGCGGTCCTACCCTGGAGCTTTAGCAAGATGTTGCACTGTTCCCCTGTTTCTGTGTTTAGCCACCGGGTTTCTGTTTATTTGTTTTCTGTGTTCTATTTTTTGTTTTTTTGTTTGTTTGTTTTTGTTCGTTTTGTTGTGTGATTTTGGTGGTAAAAACTTAAGTATATTGGACATGAAAATCAGAAATAAAGAGAGTAAGCCTGACACCCCTTTGGACTGTGTTTTAAGGAACTGCAATGAAC
The DNA here is from genome assembly GCF_048772815.1 of Callospermophilus lateralis. Taxonomy (NCBI): domain Eukaryota; kingdom Metazoa; phylum Chordata; class Mammalia; order Rodentia; family Sciuridae; genus Callospermophilus; species Callospermophilus lateralis. The sequence continues at coordinate 409,862 of NW_027510197.1, read as the reverse complement.
TTTATCCCCCTTTGCGAAGCAGGATGATAGAAGCGCCTAGCTGGCTGCCTGGAGCACACCCATTGCAGAGGGAAATGCCTGCTGGGGACCTAAGAACAGAGTATCTCCCAGGTTAACAAGTGAAACTCCTTTAAAACCCCTTGTCCCTCCAGATAAAGAGAGTCACAACTTTGGCAGAGTCCCCTGTGTTTCTCCTTTGTTAGCCAAGCAATAAACCTCCTTTTTTCTTTTTCTCAAAACCCAGTCCTCATTATTAAATTGGTATTAATTGGCTTCAAGGTCAGGAACCAAACTTTAAGTTACAAATCTTGTACCCCCCCTCCGCCCCGGAACTTTGTGAGACCTATCTACTGAAATGTTAGGAGATAGAGCATGCTTGGTGTGGAACTGAATCAGAGGAGCTAATCCTGTATGTAAAAGGAGAAACTGAGGGACTCCCAGCAGCTGCCAAAGACCTGTTGATTCAGGGAATTACCTCCTTCCTTCCCTGCACTGTAAGGATTATGCCACCTCTGTCTTGTTAAAAAAAGAGAAAAAGAAAAAGGGGACACTAAATGCAGTAAAATCACAATGGAGATACTTTATTTTACATTTCAGGTTGCCCCTCTGTGAAAACATCTGGTCCCCTTGTGGGGACAGCTATGGTCCCACTGGTGTACGAGATTTTTCTCTTATCTGCTCTGGTTTAAAGTGTTCTCTCTGACAGCCATAGTCTGGACCTCCTTTCAGTCTGTATTGTGTCTTTGTTTCTGGCACTTTAAGGCATGTGCAATAATGTGTTGATATTATAAATTGTTTTTTGGGAATGATCTTAGCTGAATGTGTGTCGAAATGATGATGTTTTATTTTAACAATCTGGTATCTGAATGGGTTTTTGAAGCATTGCACAATCTTGCAGTTAAAAGTCGGGTTTAGGTAATGGTTTAGTTTATGATTTCAGATAATTCATGCCAGAGAACTTAAATACTTAGGATGGATAACTGAAGAACTCTACTTGCAAGTTGGCAAGAAACTTCCCAATCATACAGTCTTTTTTTTTCACCAATTTTGAATTGGGTAGCCTGGGAAAATGTCACTGTGTGTACCAGTGCATTAATTTGGACATGGATAGTAAATCATAGTATGGTGTCTGTTGACCAAACAAGATGTAAAGATATAAAATTTTGTGAATTGTATCTTAAACTTGTATCATAATTTTCAACATCCGAACCTGAAAATTATGGTTAAAATGCCTTAGTCCTGAGATGTCTGTTCAGAATAGCAGTTTTTTTGATGCTCCTTCCAGACCTCAGCCATGACTTATGTTGAAATGCAAATGAAAGAAGCCTGCAAGCTTTGTAGGAGACTGATTTGAGATCTAAGGGAAAAAAAGGTAAATTGTATGGTATTTTCTAATTACTGGCAAGTCATTTTTTCTAGGACTCTTATTTTTTTTCTGAGATACTTTATGTTTTTTGACCTCATGATTTTGAGCATACAGACCTAGGTTAATGTTTTTCTGATCAGTTCTATCTTTGACCAACTGTGGACTTCTTGAAACATTGCAATAAAGATTTCACCTGCGAAATGCTACGAGGCCTTTACTATTATTATGTGTGCACAATTTTGTTATGTGTTGTATGTCTATATATACATATGTCCGTATATCATATATATGATACATAAATTAACATATATAAGGAGCGCTCATAAAAAAAAGCGCTCATAAAAACAAATTTTAAAAAGTGGATCCAAAGATCTTTAATTCACGTGATTTAAATGTTTCAATTTAAATTGGATAAAGAGATAAAAACAAATGTCTTTAAATTTAAGCTTACAAAGTTTTCTAGGTGTTCAAACATCTAACAAAATATTAACATCTACAAAATGTCTAATATGCCTTGGCTCTAGTACCTTTCCTTCAACATAAAAATGGTTTACACTGTTCAATACGTTTCTCTAACTTTTTGATAAATAAGTAAAGTAAATTTGATATGGGATTACTCATTCATGAGTACTTTAGTTAGATATCTGATTGATTTACTAAGATCTGTATTTTTTTTAGTAAACTCTGTATAAGATTGTAAAAATCAGTCATGTGTTAATGAGGCAAAAATTTCTTAAAACATAAGTTTACCCATAACATTGAGTTTATTAAGATTTATGTTTTCTAGAGCAAGCAACCATAAAAATTAAACAACTTTTTAAATAAGAACTGTTATTTTAGAGCACTGTACTGCCATTTCTTTAAAAGCCAAACTTGATTAATGTAGAAACATAAATGTAATTGTTATGCTATTAATGTTTTCATATCTTACAGGTATGCAAGTCTGTAAGGTAGAAACCTTAAAAGAGCATTATATCAAGCTGGTGCTCTGAAGTTGTGTGGTAAAAAATATATTGTGGATTTATTTACCTGTTATCAATAAGATATGTAAATGTTTATGTTACTTTTTACATTGGGGAACAATTTAAATGTATTTTTAAGTTAATTAGAGCCTAATCTTTGTAAAGGTTAAAAACTTTCAGCATTTCTTTAATTCATGTTTTAAATGTGATATCATATGGTGTTAGCTAATGTTCATGTGACCTCAAACAATTTATGTAAACTTTGTCAAAAGGTATTTAAAAATAAAGATCAGCTTTAGAATTAAAATACTTAAGATTTATAAAGAGCCCTGCCTTACCTGAGATAAGGCTGTGTGTCCCATCTTACTACATGTGAGAATGACTATGAAACATGTAGGTCAGATAATATTTCTTTAAAGTTATGTTAAAAAGTTTTTTTTATTGTCAATATTTCTAGGATCTCAAACAGGGGATATAATGTATAACTCAGCCAAAAAATTCAGGGAAGATATTACACGAACTAAGTATTTTTACTTTTGTTAATTTTAGTTTGAAATTTTCTTATAAGTGATCTAAAGATTCCCTGTTAGTGTTTTACAAATGCGTTGCTTTAAGAACACAACATGGGTTTATTCAAGATAATAAGTCATCAACTACAATACAGACAGAATAATACAGATCCCAATTAATAAAAAGGTAATTATAAAGTTATAGACATTAAAGCCCAGTACTCTTAATATAAGGCTGTTAAAATTCATTTGCTGGATGTTTAAGATTAGGATTTAAAATTAATGTTAAATGAAAAGGGCCAAGAAAACCAATATTTGGCTCTTGCCCTCTGAGTCAGTCTGAATCCAGGGAACAGGGGACTTCTCTAAAGAGCTTTGCAACTCTGAGCCACATAACCTCCTGATCAGGGAGATTAATGAGACCACTGGAGAACAGAAAGCCAATCAGTGCATTTGTTACAAAGAGGAGAGTCATCAGAGAAAGGAGACATCCCTGATGCTTCTGAGGGAAGCCAAATGGTCAAGCAAGACCTGGACCCACCTAGCGCAAATGGCACTAGCAGAACTGAGAATCTCCTCTCAAGTTTCCCCAGAATTGATTCCCACAAAAGCTCAGCTGACTGTTAACAATAGATAGAAACAAAAGTCAATTTGACTGCTTCATCTTAAACACTTAGCAAAGACAGTTAAGACCAAAATACAGCCACTCCTGGGCATATTAAATAATAATAATAATAATAATAATAATAATAATAATAATAATAATAAAATTTTAAGGTATGCACTTTATCTTATCCTCCCAAAACAAGTAAGACTGGAGGCTACAAAGAAGGATTCTCACACAGGAATGCCTAATACTTATAAAAAGAGACTGTCAAGAAGAGCTGCCACAGGCAGAAGTTTTCAGTTTAAGAGCTACAGATATTCCTAACCTACAAAGGTAGGCTTGATGTTTGCTAGTACGATTATCCAGCCCTGAGTAACAGAATTAAAGGTTTCTCTATTAGACGCAGAGGTCATACTAGTAAAAGGATTTTACAAGATCAGATGACATTAAATTATTAAACTGTGTCTTATTGGGAGGGCCAACTGTAACACTTAAAGTTAAATATTAAGTTGACAGTCCTTATAACTGGGGATATTAAAGACTGGTGAGGGAATTTCTATACAGTGACATGTTCTAGCTGCTGCAACATTTATCCAGTACTCATGGTTTTTGTTTCACACATAGAAGAACCCATTCACAGATGACTTTACAACCTGTTCTTCCCCAACCTGACTTCAAACCGAACTGACTTCTAAAAGGCAACTCATGTCTCTCAACTGACTTCTAATAGGCAACTCATGTCCCTCACGCCGAGCCCACTCACGTCACCCTGTCTCAGGACAGAAGAAGAAAAAATTAGTGATGCCACTCTTCTTACAACAATGGAGAGAAAGATAAATAGACTATCAATATAAGTAATTAAGAAGGGTAAAATCAGCGAGATCGGTTTTGGGTGAGTTCTAAAAATTTGGAGACTTTTACCTGAGGGATTAAAATTTCCTCAGTGTTCTTCCCATAATCTATCAAAGATTTGAAAGGGACACAGAGAAAAGGGGGGAATTGTAGACCCAACCTGATCTTTTATTAAAATTGGGAGCCATCATGCCACAAAGCCATGAAAAGATAATTTTGGCTTTAGCATTAATTACTTCAAATTCTGAACCTGCGTGGAATGCCTGCCCGCGCCTTGAACTCACACATGCCTGGCTCTCTGACCAGATAGCAGCCCTCTCAGAAACTTTAGTGACACATCATAAATATTTGCCTTCTCTGGCGAGACAACAACCCTCTCTGAGGCTCTAATGGTCCTCATGAATTCTCATGTAGGGACAGCAAAAAAATTGTAAACTACCTTTAGTGTGATGTTTATCAGAGTTCTGTTATCTGTAACCCCCCTTTTGTGTAACTTTCTGGGCTATAAAGCTGGGCTGTAGGAAAGCTGGGGTTGCTGTCTTGTTCCCTTCGTTTTGGGAGGGAGAGGCAGCATGGCCGGTGGAAATAATAAGCTTAATTTTATTTGATTTTAATTTGAGTCAGTGGTCTTTTCTAGCGTCCTGGTCTAACAGGTAAACACTCCAAAAACATGGAGCTCTGCCGGCCTAAAGATTTCTTGAGAAACTTCCTCTGAGTTTGGGCACTTGAAATATATGTTGTTGCAAGGAGATTTAGCTTCCTTTCTAGTGACACCATAAAAGCTGGGTCTGCATCTACGTGACCTGGAGGACATGGTTTCTTGTATTCTAATGAACATGAGGCAGCAGTGCTGAATATTCTATTTGTAGGTAAACTGTGGCCACTTGGTGCTAACTGTCTCCCCGTGTGAACTGTGAAGCCATTTGGTCATCCTCCACTTTTCATGGTGTTTCTTGCTGCTGCACTGGGAGTTTGGTATTTGCTTCATGAAATACAATGAGTTCAACTGGGACCCAGTATTAGAGGGAGTTCTGTCACTTGTGGTGGGTCAGGGTCTGCAGGAGAATGCAACAACCAGGCTTCTATCTCACAAAGCTTGCCCCTTTGTCCATAAAAATCTGACTCTGAACTTTGCCCGGAAACCTCTCCATATAACAAGAAGGGTCTGCTGGCTGCACCATATCAGTCACAAGCCATTTTGAAGGCAATGGAAAATCCTCATGGCCACACCACAGCTGTATTATCACACACCTGCCCACCACTGCAAAAGGCCCACTACTCAGCAGGGTCCAACTTACTGGCATCTTTGTTCTACACCATTTTCATGAAATACCGTCAATCATGGCATTTTCTTGTACACTCATGACCAGGAAAAAGACATCCAAAGGTTCTCCAGTGCCACCTGGTTAAGGGAATTTAAAAAATTTTATTGTATTTATCTAGCCATTTTTCATGGATGAAGTTGGAGGCACTGTGGGTTTCAGTTCAGTAGTGAGACACTACCTGCTTTCTCAGGAAAGACCCCTCTTCAGAGCTCTCCTGGAATTTGGCCATCCTCACGTCAGTAGTTACCAAGAAAGACCGATTCTGTCCTTGGTAAATCCAAACATGTGTGGCCACTGGGACTGTGACTGGGAATGCCTCTGGGTGCCTGGCATCCTGGATCCCAAGTTCAGAGAGTTCCATCACCAAGAAAATGATATAGGTCACTTCCTTCAGGAACTGAATGAGGTCACTGCCTTGGCAACCTCTTTGTCCTAACAGTTGCTTCCAAGTGTCCCAATAGATGGAGGCTGCCCCTACTTCCTGTGACACTTTCACAAGTAAGAATGGTATATCAAACATAGGCACCCGTGAACAGCTCTCCACACAGGCCTGGTTTGGTCCATCTTCTCTACATTAAGAAGAGATAGACTGCTTCAGACACACCCCTTCATCCTGACCTGTTTTTTTTTTGTCATGAAAGATGACTTTTGCTCTCTCAGGTCCTTCACAGCTTTCTATATCTTCCCCAGGGTTCACTTCTGCATGGACCTTTGAGGTTCTCAGCAGGTGGAAGATCTCTTACATTTCTATATAAGACCAACTCTGTCCTTGCTTTTCTGTAAAGTTAGATTGAGGAAACAAAGTATGGTTAGGGTTAATAACATGCTTGATTTGGGTTAGGAATCATTCTGCTGCATGAATAATGGTATTGGGAAACTGCAATATTTATAAGTATATATAGAGGTGAAATATATGTATGAAAACACAAATCTAGGTAAGATTTGAAGCCCAAAAGGGCATTGGATCCTTGATTGGGATACTTCACTCGGAATTATGTTGTGCACATGTGTCTCAGATAAATCTATACATAATGGCATAGGACCTTGTACCTTGGATAATTGAATGTCGAAGAGAACATCCAGTCAAAAAAGGATACTTGGTAGGATTAGGAAGATAGTTGGTAGGATTAGAAAAAAAGAGTGAGTATAGGATTTGGACAAAAAGTTCTTTAGCAATAGGGTTTCAGGTAGACAGAAAATGTAAATGTCAGCACATGTGAAGAGTCAGTCACAATGATGAACTGGGGAAAATATGTAGGAAAGCAGATATCATTAGAGACATTAGGAAATCAGGCAAATGATGAAGTGATTGATAGGATTAGACATTTTCAACAGGCTTGAGGTTGAATACATAATCTTTGGAAGAAACAAATATGTAGTCACCAATAGGATTGACATTTGAGAGCATTAGGCAACCTGGACATGGGTGATTTTCATAATCCATACTCACATTCCATTTAGGCTTTGGTACAATTGTAAGTGTGACTTTGCATTTTGTTGACAGAATATATATGTAGATCAGGTGACATGAGTCTTTCTTGCACCATTTCTGGGAGCAATATTTAGAAGAGATAAAAATTAGTATTGGGGGGCACAAATAGGTGTACCATGTGTGAATATATAATATAACTGATTGCAACTTTAGAAATTGGAATAAATTGATATCTGAAAATACACAGGAAATGTTATATTGACATACATACATTCATTCCAACCAGTTATACATCTAATGGTAATATTAGGGTTGTGGTTTATCATAAAGTGTGTGTGAGTTTTGCTTCAAAATTGATTATGGAAATCGAAAATAATGTGTTTGGAAAGAAGTCTCAATAAATAACCAGTCAAAAGCAAGGAGGAATACATGTGTACTGAAGCAGGAAGTGATTGAATGTGTTTCAAATGTCTTTAAATTTGTGAACTTGTGGATGAAATGTATATACTATGATGTACAAAAACTGAAGAAATAGTAATGTACCAGTGTTAAATCAAAATGAACGTCAAAATACACATCACGCCCCTTTGGAATCTACTTGCATTGATGTTAAATTGGGTCAGTTACAGTAGAAATATAAGGATTTGTTTGCACCATTCAGTGAAGTGAGTTTTCAGTACTAGAAAACAAATATGTATTTCAGGTGGATGAATATTTCTGAAAATAATCGTATGAAAATTTGATTATAAAACCACATACATGAGCATGAGTGAATTATTTAGGGAGTGTATAATAGGACACATATATTTTATATTTGGAAAAATCTAGAGAATATATATATATATATATATATATATATATATATATATATATATCTCACAGAGAAACATTAGAAAGTAGCAATATATATGGCAATCAAAATTCATCGTGAAATATATATCATCCACCGATCCAAAAATATTAATTTTACTGAACATGGATTTATGTATAATGTTGTTCAACTAAAAATCTCACTCATAGTTTGAATTTTCAGTTCCAAAAGCGTTTAGGAGGGGTGATCTCTTCTCATACTTTGTTTCTGCTAAGTTAGCCACCTCACAAAAATGTACGTGTGATACCAGGTAGGATTTTTTATGTGCATATAAAAATACATGTGCTGAATTGGCTACAGAAAAAAGGAGACAGAAATTCACATATGTGTTAACTTTAAAAACACATGGAGTACTATTTCAACAAACAATTGACAAGATTTATAACTCCTACACTATATCATGCAAAAGGCAAGACCAACTATACACCATGCCTCCTCTGAACTGCTTGTATTAATATTATGTTTGGGTTATTTGTCTCCATCATATTAGGATTAGTAGTCAGAGTCTATTAGGGTATGGGTTACTGACAGGGATTCAGTATTTCGAATGGAAAATTGGAAAATGAATCCAATGTGTATGTAAATATGTGCTACACAAAAATCTTCCCACTCTCATCCAGAACAATACCTTGACAACACCTTCACCCCATGTAAGACACAATTAGAGGAGAAGAGTTAGAAAATTCATGAATACATATCTGGAATGGAATGTGATCAAGAATTCACAACCTTGGAAGTGTTAGAGGAGTTTCCAAAAGTAAGGGACAGGGTAAACACTTCAAAAACATGGAGGTCTGTTGTCCTAGAGACTTCTTGAGATACTGCCTGTGAGGTTGGGCACTTGAAATATATGTTGTTGTCAAGTGCTTTAGCTTCCTTTCTAGTGAAACCATAAACCTGGGTCTGCATCTATGTGACCTGGAGGACATGGTTTCTTATTTTCCAATGAACATGAGACACCAGTGCTGAATTCTCCCTTTGAAGGTAAACTGTGGCCCCTTGGGGCTAAATGTCTCTAGTGTGGACTATGAAGCCATTTGGTCATCCTCTATTTTCGTGGTGTTTCTTGGTGCTGCACTGGAAGTTTGGTATTTGCTTCATGAAATACAAGGAGTTCAACGGGGACACAGTGTGTGAGGGATTTCTGTCACATGTGGTGGGTCAGGGTCTGTAGGAGAATACAAGAACCAGGCTTCTATTCCACATAGCTTGCCCTCTTGAACATAGCAACCTGATTCTGAACAATGTCCTGAATCCTCTCCATGTAACAAGATGCCTTTACATATAAGGGTCTGCTGGCTTCACCATGTCAGTCACAAGCCATTTGGAAGCCAATGGCAGATCCACATGGTCCCACCACTGATGTTTTATCACACACATGCCCACCATTGCTCTTGGCCCACTAATCAGCAGGATCCAACTTTCTGGCATCTCTGTTAAACACCATTTTCATAAAAACCAGTCAATCAAGGCACTGTCTGGTATACTCATTGTTGGGAAAAGTATAAACGGCAGCCATACCCCAGAAAAAAAAAACCAACATGGCGCCTAAGCACTTCTTCTTCCTACATTCTTCTTTTCTGCAGTGGTGCGAAATGTTCCCGCCCGTGTGAACTCTTCTGCTGGCGCCAATTTCAAATCTTGCTGGCCGGGAATCTTAGCCTCAATAAGAACTAATTCCTGGGATCCGGAGCTGATATCTGAAAGAACTTGCCAATAAACGGATTGCCTGCCATTTATCTAAGCCCTCCCATCTCCTCCTTAGTTCTATATAAGCACACAGCTTTTTGCAATAAAATTGGAATTCTCCCGGTGAAGTGCCTTTGCGTGGGGAGTTCTTTCATTCTGGTGCCCCGTGTGAGGATATGGGTGAGCTCTTTCCAACAAGAGCCCCGTCCACTGCTCCACCGTGGCACTCTGCCCTGGTCTGCTCTTTTCAGATGCAGGCTTCCTGCACTCACCACTGATTTGTTGTATGTAAGCCTCCCCTGACCCCGGCTCGCCAACTCCCTTCGGGCTACCGCTGGCTTTGTGACCATGATCGTCTGTCACACTCTAGACACCTGGTAGGGGGGAGGGAATTCCTCCCACTAAGACCTTTACTGGTTGCAGTGGACCCTCTGGTGATCCGTTTCCCTTTGGGGTGTGAGGCTTCTGAGTTTACATGAGAGGCTCTGTGGTTTTTCCTCCTCTGCTGCTGCTGCCGCTGCCGGCTAGAGTTGCTGTTTCCTGCGGGCCTGCTGTGTCTGGCTGAAGCTGCCTCTCTGCTCGGGGAAAACTGAACTCCCATCCTGGAACTGCATTCTGCTGGAGCCGGAGTTCTGTTTTCATTACTTACTTCTTCTGCTGCGTTCGAAAACTTTCCTGATGTCAGGTTGCCCGTGGCTCCGAACCCATTGGGTCTCACAGATCGCACTTCACTGGTGACGATCAGGTAGTGCCCTCTGTATTTCCTCATGACGGCTGGTCATTTTGGGGATGCCCACCTGACCCCCATTCGCCCTGAGCACTTCCCGGAGTCCGTTCCAGGCCGGGTTTTCTCTTTGTCTCTCTTGCTTACACTTATTCTCTCTCTCTCTCTCTCTCTCTCTCTCTCTCTCTCTCTCTCTCTCTCTCTCTCTCTCCATCTCTCCCTGTGACTGTGGGCACCTCTTTATCTGTACCTGAAACCTCACCTCTCAAAAGTTTAATAAAAAATCTGGCCACACTCTCCCTCACACCAGACATCAAGCCCAAACTTCTAATCAAATTCTGTACCCAAGATTTCCCTACATATCCACTGGATAATGGCAATCATTGGCCTCCAGAAGGCTCCTTAGATCCAAACCTCCTCTTGGACCTTTTTAATTACTGCCAGCATCTGAAAAAGTGGAGTTAGATTCCCTGTATTGAATGTTTTAGCCTTCTCGCACAGCACCCTGTCTCTGCTCCTCCTGCCCTCCCTCTCAGGTCCTTCTTGCTTGCAAACCCCTCTCTTCCCCTAGTTCTACTCCTGACTTCGCAGATTCTTCCTCATTCGACCCAGCAGATCAACCCCCACCTTATCCCCCAGCCCCAACTGACCCTTCTCTCCCGCAATATCCTCCTCTTCCTCTGCCTGATTCCACGGATCCTCAACCTTCCATATCATCCCCCTCCCTTCCCCACTCTTCTGCCTGCTCCACCTCCTCCTCTTCCAAAGAGACATTCCATTCCCCTCCCTCTCCTTCCTGTCCACCGCCTGCCTCTTTCAGTCCTCCTGTTACCAGGTCTAAGGGACTCCTTCCCACCCCGAAGACAATCGCACCCCTTCGTGAGGTAGCTGGTCCCAAGGGTGTCATCAGAGTCCACGTGCCCTTCTCCATGTCGGACATTACTCAGCTAGAGAGGAAGTTAGGCTTTTTCACCACTGACCCCACCACTTACATTCGGGAGTTTCAATGGGTACTGCAAGCATATAGCCTCACTCATCATGACATCTACATGCTCTTGGCCAATAAACATCTCCCCAAGGAAAGGCAATGGTTCTGGGAGCTAGCCCAAGCCCATGCTGATGAAAATCATAGGACCAATCATAACCACCCACAGGCCCTCATGCTGTCCCAGAGCAGGATCCCCTATGGGCTTACAGTCTAGTGACCTTTTTACATCCTGCCTCTTGGCGGGACTGAAAAAGGCCACCTGCAAGGCTGTTAACTTTCAAAAGATGCAGGAGGTCATTCAAAGGAAGGAGGAAACACCTTCAGAATTCCTGGATAGACTAACCAAGTCCCTTCAGCAGTACACAAACCTCGACCCAGAAACCCCTGATGGCCGTCATGTCTTAATGACATATATTCTGGCCCAAAGCTACCCTTACATTAAAGCCAAGCTTAAAAAGTTTGAACAGGGCCCTGCTACTCCTCAGACCAAAATCCTCGCTGTCACTTTCAAGGTTTTTCATGGTAGAGAGGATGAAAGTGAATTCCGTAGGCAGAGGGCTGAAAATGCCAAACTCCAAATGTTGGCCCAGCTCATTCAGAGAAGGCCATCACCATGCCGTCCCAATATGACCCCCCCCTGGAGCTTGCTTCAAATGAGGTAAGGAGGGACATTGGACCAGGAATTGTTCTTCGCCGAGGACACCCTACAACCCCTGCGCAAAATGCCATCAAAGTGGACACTGGGGGGAAGACTGCCCAACAACCCAGAAGGGAGGTTGGTCTGCTGCCCAGCAACCCCAGCCTCACCTGGGCTTGGCAGAGGAGGATTGACGGAGTCCTGGGCCTTCCCTCCAGACTATTACCATCAAGAATCAAGAGCCTAGGGTCACCTTCCTGGTGGATGGACGCTTCATTAACTTCCTCTTGGATACTGGTGGCGCTTTTTCGATTTTGAGGGAGTATTAGGGTCCTACCACACCCTCAAAAACTCCTATTGTCAGGGTAGGAGGTAAAAAGATTTTTCCTCAAACCCCCCCCAATCATGTTATATGCAGCGATCCCTTTTGTCCTTCACTCACTCCTTTCTTGTTATGAGCCATTGCCCCATTCCCTTTCTGGGAAGGGACATACTCTCACTATTAAAAGTCACCATTCACTTATCACCCCACACCTCTCCTACCTCTCATTTCCTCATGATATTCCTAGGGGCAGATACACCTCCTTCATGCACTCTCCCACGACTATCTAAACCATTTAACCCTGAGGTTTGGGACACAATTACACCCTTTATGGCTAAATGCAGTCCTATTCATATTGTCTTACGGGACCCTTCAAGATATGTTAGTCAACCACAATATCCACTCACAACCACATCCCTCCTTGGATTAGAACCCATCATCCAGGATTTATTATTAAAGGGGTATCTTAGGCCTACACCCTCTCCTTTCAACACACCCATTCTGGCAGTTAAGAAACCTAACGTGTCCTACAGGCTGGTTCAAGAACTTCGCCTTGTCAACTCCTCTGTGGACCCCATCCACCCGCTAGTGCCCAACCCTTACACCCTCCTCTCTCAGATCCATGCCACTACTACTCACTTCTCAGTCCTAGATTTAAAAGATGCATTCTTTTCTATTCCCTTGTTCTCAGAATCTCAGGATATCTTTGCTTTTTCATGGATTGACTCTCACACCCGCCATTCTCATCAGCTTACCTGGACTGTCCTCCCACAGGGATTCAGGGATAGCCCCCATCTCTTTGGCCAATTTCTTGCCCAGGACCTCACATCCTTTCACCTGACCTGTCCTGACTCTACTCTACTTCAATATGTCTATGACCTTCTTCTATGTAGTCTTTCTGGGAACACTCTCAATCCCACACCGCTCAGCTTCATAAATTCCTAGAAGACAAGGGATATAGGGAGTCTTTCCACAAGGCCCAGGTTTCCCAGTCTTCGGTCACCTATCTTGGTTTTTGCCTTACACCCGGGAAAAAGGAAATAACACTGGATAGGAGGCAACTCCTCTGTGATCTTTCAGTGCCCTATACGAAAGCCAAAATACTATCATTCCTAGGATTAGCAGGTTATTTTAGGGCCTGGATCCCAAATTATTCTCTTCTCTCCAAACCCCTGTATAACCTAGCAAAGGGACCCCCTAGTGAATCTCTTGCCTCCTTTCCCATCTACCACTTCCGCAGGATTCAGCAACTCCTCTTAAAGGCACCTGCCCTTCACCTTCCAGATCTTTCAAGAACATTTCATCTATATGTCCATGAAAAAGGGGGGCAAGCACTTGGGGTCTTAGGTCAAAACTACGGGCGTACATTTGCACCTGTGTCATATTTGTCCAAGCAACTAGACCCTACCATCCGTGGGTGGGCCCCTTGCTTAAGAGCTCTGGCTACTGGACAAATTTTACACAAAGAAGCCTCTAAGCTGACTTTTGGGGCCCCTTGAACTATCCACTCCCCACATCACTTGAAGGATCTTTTAGCTTAAAAGGGCCTTCAAACTCTCCCTACATCCAGATTTCTGTCGCCCCTCACTTCCTTTCTGGAAAACCCTAATATTATTTTCCTCCCCTGCTCTGCACTGAACCCTGCCTCACTGCTCCCAATGACTCCCATGTCTCACATACCAACTCATAATTGCTTGGAAACCTTAGATGATTTCCTCCCCTGTCATTCTTCCATTTCTGAGAGACCACTCAGCAAGCCTGACCTTATCTGGTTTACTGACAGCAGTTCCTTTAGGGAGAACAGAACTCATTACTCTGGATACGCTGTATTTTCAGCCACTGAGATTATAGAGGCCAAAGTTTTGCCTTCAGGAACTACAGACCAGTAGGCTGAACTTATAGCATCCACTCGTGCCTGCCTTCTAGCACAAGGCAAATCCCTCACCCTCTAAACTGATTCAAAATATGTCTTCCATATCTTATTATCCCATGCTGATATTTGAAAGTAGCGAGGCCTACTTACCACCAAAGGTAATGCGATCACTAATTCAGCTCTTATAACCAATCTAATAGAGGCCACTTACCCACCCAGTTGGGAGTTGTCCATTGTAGGTCCCATCAGAAGGATGGCTTTCTTATCACTGAGGGCAATGCCAAAGCTGACCATGCGGCACGAATGGCTGCTATCACTTTCAATTATGGCCTCCATGGGGGGCATATAATGGCCACTTTAGACAGCTCATCTGAAGCCCCTACGTCTTTCAGTAAGAACAAGCATCTTTTCAAGTTCCTTCATACTCTATTCCTTTCCAATTCTCAGTCTTTGACCCTCTTTTTACAGAGTTTCTTTTCCCTCACCCCCTCTGACAAGCCATGCTACAGAATATAGCCTCTAATTGTCAGATCTGTCAGCGGACCAACCCTCATACTCCTTTAAGGCCCAAACCTTTCCCTTTCCACCAAGCCCGGGGACACATTCCCGCTGCTGACTGGCAGGTAGACTTCACCAACATGCCCACAGTATGGCGCACTAAATACCTCCTTGTCTTTGTGGACACTTTCTCTGGTTGGGTTGAGGCATTTCCCACTTCCAATAAAAAGGCTTCCACTGTAGCTTCAATCTTACTGACAGACATCATCCCCAGGTTTGGTATGCCCACTTCCCTACAATATGAAAATGGCCCTGAGTTTACTTCTAGGATCACACAAAAGGTCTCTCAAGCCCTCTCCTTCAAGTGGCATTTCAACTGTCCATATTTCCCCCAGGCTTCAGGGAAAGTGGAAAGGGTAAATCGTACTCTAAAGGAAGTCCTTACCAAATTGACAATGGAATTAAACATAGACTGGTTCAAACTCCTTCCCTTGGCTTTGCTTCGAATCAGAGCTCTCCCTAAGAAACCATCTTTACTGTCTCCTTTTGAGATAATGTATGGAAGACCTCTTATAACCCCTGGGTTGGTCATTTCACAAGGACCTCTCACCCGAGATTTGTCTTTGCCTCTCTTGCTCCATCTCCACTCGGAACTCTGGAAATATCAGGACTGGCTTCTTCCGGACCCAGTCTCCTCTCCAAACACTCCTCCCTTAACACCTGTTAGTCTAGTCTATTATAATACCCCAGAGGAGAAAGGGACTCTTGCCGCAAAATGGGAAGGCCCCTATCCTGTCATTCTCTTTACCCTTAACGCCGCCAAACTCTCCTTACTAGACAACTGTCTCACTCCCTGGATTCACATGTCTAGGTTGAAGCCACATCACCAGGAGGCCCCACCTGCTGAAGACAGGGCCACCCCAGGGGAACTCCAAGAATCACCTACTGAACCTCCCCTTTACTCCTGCTCTCCACACCCATCTCACCCATTTTAGTTGTGGCTAACACGGTTTTCCTTGCAGCCCAATTCCTCTTAAAGAAGGCACAATGAGCTCTCCCAACACCCTAGTCTTCTCTAACTGCTTGTTTTTTGTGCTCTGCTTATTTTCTGTGCTCTGTCAGGACTGGTCTTTACCCTCCTCACCTACCATGCATTTATTCACTTTTCGGGAACGATACTCAGAACATGGCATGCAGAAGGTCTGCGCAGTGGATGCAACTACTTGCTTCATCCACAACTGCACCTCTATTTCCCTAAAATTGTCACCTTCAAGGACCTTCGTCCCTGGTAGCTGGAACTGGCCTTTCATTTGCTTCCTTTTTGATCAAACAAAAGACTATTGTCATTGATGGCCTGAGATTTATAATGGGTGCCCCTATTGGTCATGCATGTTCCATGATGAACGTGGTAGCTATTCTTACCACTCATTTGGTTACCCTGAAGGGTGGACTTCTAGTTACATAAAGTGGCATAAAGGCTCTTCATCCAGTAACAATGGATGGTATACTTTAGATAAACCTGACCCCAAGGCCAAACGATGGGGCTATGTTGAGTTTGCTGTCTATGCTCGGACAACCTCAGTCAGACCCACAGGGTGGATGACTATTGGCCGCACCCTGATTACGCAACCTAAGGCAACGATTCAGGTAGTCGAACACATTAAGGACTCAGAATCAGAACTTCGAGATCATATCCATAGCTCATCCAAAGAGGATTCAGAGCCTTCAACCCTCTCAGGTCCCCCTCCCACATGGCTCAATTTGCTACACCAAAATTTTTGATTATTAAACTCCACCCCTCTTTCTGTGCCTACTTCTCAGTGCTTTCTCTGTGCTTCACTTAGTCGTCCACTTCTAGCAGCAGTCCCATTAGCGGCAGGAAATATTCCAGCAAAACCCTACAATTTCTCTAAAAAGGACAACCCCTACATGTGACACGTATCCCACTGTGGGAAAGTTATTCCACCAATACTTTATTTCCTTTCATCTGTTTCCACCTGCCAATAATGAATCCTTTACCCATTTGTTCCTTGTGCTACATCACCCCATAGAGCCCTGTGTTTATGCAACCTGGACATTTCCTCTGGTGTAATGGGTCTTTAAGTACCTCAACCATCAATGTCTCTGGTGCCTGTTTCTTGGTTACTGTAGTTCCTCAGCTATCTTTGTATACTCCCACCGAATTCTGACAGTTGGCCCTACCTTCCCGCACCCGTAGGGTAGTCTTTCTGCCGGTTCTGGTAGGCCTCATTTTAACAACCTCAGTGACGGGTCTCGGACTCTCTGGTGGAGCTATAGGTCATGCTCTATGGGATCCAATGACCTTCAACAAAAACTGCAGGAAACACTCAATACCATGGCTGAGTCTCTGGGTTCCTTGCAGCGGCAGGTTACTTCATTGGCACAAGTGGCTTTACAGAACCAAAGGGCAATTGATCTTCTCAGTGCAGAAAAAGGGGTTACATGCCTATTCCTCAGAGAGGAATTTTGCTATTATGTTAATGAATCTGAGCTAATTAAAAAAATGTTGTTAAATTGCAGGAATTATCGACCCAATTGCTCAAACCTACCTCCTCCAATCCCATAACGGGGTTCTTCCAATCCTATCTTGCCATGTACTTTCTACATATCTTGGGGCCAATTATTTGGATGCTCCTTTTTTGTGCTCTCTTGCCCTGCATAAAGAAGTGCCTTCAATCCCAACTGCATAAAATTCGTAATCAAACTTTCAACCAGCTTTTGCTTAGTCACTACCAGCCTCTGATGACCGATGAATCCCCAACATCTCCAAGAGAACAGTTCACTCAGTGATGAAGCTCACTACCAAGCACGATGGAATGCAACGGGTATTAGACAGCGGGAGACAACGAGCTCGGAGAACCTCTTAATCTGCCATCCTGGATTCATAGTCTTTACCACCTTCTAAGCTTTCTCATGGCCCTTGGCCTCTTCTATGTCAGTCCCCCCACATGGAACTTCTGCCAAAAATTGACATTTGCTTTAATTTTTATCTTCATTCTGTTTTTATTCGCTCTGATCTTCTTCAGGTGCTGGCGACACCATGTCCAGGCAACGCTTCCAGTATTTCCTTGAGTCTCTGTTACAGGACCAGTGGCTGATACCAACAATCTCTTCCATCCAGGACTGGTTCCATGCCATCGACACCTTTGGCTTCAGGGAACATTCATTGACTTCACCCCTATGAAAATAGTTGTCTATAGCCACTGGGTTTTATTTCTGGCTGCCATGATATCCCCATACCTGGCCCCTGAGCATTCCTCCACTTCTCTTTCTAGGCCCCACACCACCCCCACACAGCAGGAAGCAGCCAGATCTGACAAACCTTGCCCCACTTCCTAAGAAAACAAAAAGGGTGGAATGTTGGGAAAAGAATAAATGGCAGCCATACCCCAGAGAAAAACCCCAACATGGCGCCTAAGGACTTCTTCTTCCTACCTTCTTCATTTCTGCAGTGGCGCAAAAAGTTCCCGCCCTTGTGAACTCTCCCGCCAGCGCCAATTTCAAATCTCGCTTGTGGGTAACCTTAGCCCCAATGAGAACTAATTCCTGGGCTCTGGAGCTGATATTTGAAAGAACTTGTCAATAAACGGGTTGCTGCCATTTATCTAAGCCATACCATCTCCCCCTTAGTTCAATATAAGCACACAGCTTTTAGCAATAAAATTGGAATTCTCCCGGTGAAGTGTCATTGCGTGGGGAATTATTTCACTCATGTTCAGCAACAGGATATCCAAAGGTTCTCCAGTGCAACCTGGTAATGGGAATTTCAGAAATTTGATAGTATTTATTTAGCCATTTTTGAAGGATGAAGTTGGAGTCACTGTGCGTTTCAATTAATGCAGGAACCATTATGTGGTGAGGAAGCACATTTAAATGAAATCTCTGGAGAAATCTCACAGGAAAGGCTTCCCAAAAAGTGGCCAAAAGGTCACATGAAGCCAGGATCATTGAGGTCTACAATATGAGTTCCATTTGTGTTTAGACTCTCAATTATGGCTGCCAAGTCTTTCAAAATAAAATCATGTGATATCCTGGCTGAGATTCTCACTGCACTGTGGAAAGACACCCTGGCCCTCGATCTCAGTTGTCAAGGGCGCATCTCATGCGTGGCCTCCTAAAATCCCAACACATTTCATGGCAATACTTCTTTGAGGTAAATTCCAGAACTCAGTCTCTAAGAGGAATCATGCCAGAATTCAAGCCCAGGTGGATCCAGTTATCTCTTCCAACCGCCAAACAAATGACCACAATTAAAACCAAACACTCCCACATGGCCCTCATCTTCTTCCATATAGACACTTATCATAACCTCTGGCTGGAGTTTTTCATGAGGGGTGCAGCCCAAGACAGTGTCAAAAATAAGCTCCCTTGCCCCTCATTTGCCTAAAGTCAAGGTGGCCTGGACACCCATCCGGTGAACCAGGAGTGATCAGATAGGCTAGCTGTTAATACTGCTCTGCATCTCCAATTGGAGGCCTACTGACTGTCAGGTATAGATTCTTTATATGATTTGGAGCCATGAGAAAACCGAAAAACCTATGGGTTAGCCTCTGCAGGGCTGTGCATAACTCATTTGAACCAAAGGATCCGTATTCTCACTTGATGGTGGTCAGGAACCTTACAAATGAATGCGAGGGACTTCATTCACAATAATTGCTCTTTTGGCCATTTTGGTTTTGGATGCACACATGGGATCTCTCTTTACATCCATCAGGTGCTGAGAATCTAAGCCACAACCTCACACAGGGCCAAGAGGCTGATTCAGACACATCCCTTTCCAAAGCAATTAAGCAAAGAGCCACAGGTGAGGCCCATTCATTTCCATTTGAAAACTGTTTTCTTCAGGCTTCACAAAGTGGTGGCCTGAGGCAAAGACCTTCCTGACATTCAGGGAAACAGAACAATTGATAAGCAAAAGGCCAAAAGCATGATTTCTCCACTGAGACTTTCTTGGTCACACTGATATCTGAGTTTTCTGAGATGCTCGCCATTCTCTTCAGCTATCCAGGACATGGCAATGTCACAGAGCTTGGAGGTGGTACATATTTTGGACACAAAACCATGAGACTATTCTGGAGAGTGGTGAGAATTCTGGAAGAAACAGGAACTTAAGAAGGTAGCAGGTGCTGCCCATGGATAAGGCAAGCTGCAGTCCATTCATAAATTGGGCAGGATGAATGCCGGGAATCTTTCTACTATACAGGACATATCAATTGTTGCATTCTATTTTCTAATGTCTACAACCACGGACACAGTGGGATACACAGAAATAGAAACACTTGCCTTGTCCAACGACTTACTAGAAGAAGACCACTCCAAATCAAACAAACCGTCTTTCCTACCTATTCTCAGATCATGAGACAAAACCACAAAATCACACCCACCCCACAAAGACACCTCCTTCCCCCATGTAACTCTGTGACTATCCGGAGTTTCCTCTGAGTGGTGGGCCATACTATGTTCCCCCAAAATGGCCTGTCCTATCTCAGATCTGGTCTCCTTGGCCAACTCTGTGAAGTTGTCAGGAGCCTGCGGTGAACCACTACCTACTTTCTCAGGAAAGGCCCCTATTCAGAGCTCTACTGGTATTTGGCCATCCTCACATATGTAGGTACCAAGAAAGACTGACACTCTCCTTGGTAAATTCAAACAAGTGAGCCTACTGCGTCTGGGACTGGACTGGCTCCGGGTGCCTGGCTTCCTGGATCCCAAGTTAAGAGAGTTCCATCACCAAGGAAGTGAGGTAGATCACTTCTTCAGGAACTGAATGAGGTCATTGCCTTGACAACCACTTTGTTCTAACAGTTGCTTTCAAGAGTCCCATGAGATGGAGGCTGCCCCTACTTCCTGTGACAATTTCACAAGTTAGAATGGTATATAAACCATGGGCACCCGGGAACAGCTATCCACCTAGGACTGGTTTGGTCCATCTTAAGAAGAGAGAGGCTGATTCATACACATCCCTTCATGCTGACAAGGTTGTTTGCCATAGAAGATGACTTTTCTCTCTCAGGTCTTTCGTAGCTGCCTACATCTTCTCAAGGGATCGTTTCTGCATGGACCTTTGATGTTCTCAACAGGTGGAACATGCCCTACATTCCTGTATTTTAAGAGCAACCCTGTCCCTGCTGTTCTGTAAAGTTCGATTGAGAGAACAGTGTATGGTTTGGGTTAGTAACATGTTCAATTTGGGGTTAGGAATCCTTCTGCATGACGAATAATGGTATTGGGAAACTATGATATTTACAAGAATATATAGGTGAAATATAAGTATAAAAACAGAAATCTAGGGAAGATATGAAGTCCAAAAGGGCATTGGGCCCTTAATTGGTACACTTAGCTTTGAATTATTTTCTGCAAAAATGTCTCAGATAAATCTATATACAATGGCATAGGAGCTTGTACCTTGGATGATTGAATGTCGAATAGAACATCCACTCAAAAAGGGATTGTCAGTAGGATTAGAAAGATAGTCAGTAGGTTTACAAAGAAGAGTGAGAATAGGATTTAGACCAAAAGTTCTTAAGCAATAGGGTTTCAGGTAGACAGTGAATGTAAATGTCAGCACAAGTGAAGAGTCAGTCACAATGATGAACAGGGGAAAATATGTAGGAAAATAGATATAAATAGAGACATTACTAAATCAGGCAAAGTATAAAGTGAGTGATAGGATTAGACATTTTCAACAGGCTTGAGGTTGAATATATAATCTTAGGAACAAACAAAAATGTAGTCACCAATAAGATTGACATTTGAGAGCATTAGGCCACCTGGACATGGAAGGTTTTAGTAATCCATGCTCACTTTCCATTTAGGCTTTGGTACAACCTTAAGGGTGACCTTTGATTTTTTTGTCCAGAATATTACTGTGATAAAATGTATATATAGATCAGGTGACATGAGTATTTCTTCTACCATTTTTTGAGGAATATTTTGAAAACGTATAAATTAGTATTGAGGGTAAAAATAGGTGTACCCTGTGTCTATGAATATAGAGATAATGCATGAATAGACCATACAGTTAATAAATAATATAACTGGTTCCACTTTAAATAATGTATTGAATTGATATCTGAAAATACATAAGAAATCATATATTGATATATAATCATTCATAACAACTAGTTATACGTCTAATTGTAATCCTAGGGTTATGGTTTATCATGAAGGGTGTGAGAGTTTTGCTTCAAAAGTGATTGTGGAAATCAAAAATAATGTGTTTGGAAAGAAGTCTCATGAAAAGACCAGTTTGAAAATGGCGGAACACGTGTTTTCTGAAGCAGAAAGTGATTGAAAGTGAAATAAATGCCTATAAATTTGTGATCTTGTGGATGAAATATATATCCAATAATGTGCATAAACTGAAGAAATAGTAATGTACTAGTTTTGAATAAAAATGAACTTCAAAATACTTATCATGTCCCATAGGAATCTACTTACATTGATGTGAAAATGGATCAGTTACTGTAGAAATATTAGGATTTATATGCACCATTCACTGAAGTTAGTTTTCAATACTAGGAAAAAATTACGTATATCAGGTGAATGAATATTTCTGAGAATAATCTTGTGAAAAGTTGATTATGAATCCACATACATAATCATGAATGAATTTAGGGAGTGTATAATAAGACACATATATTAAATATTTTGAAATATCTGGAGAGAATATATATATATATATATATATATATATATATATATCCACACACAGATTTTAAAAATTAGCAATATATATGCCAATCGAATTACACCGTGAAATATGTATCATCCACAGATCCAAAAATATTCATTTTACTGGATATGGATTTATGTATAACTTTTTTCAACTAGGAAGCTCACCCATAGGTTGAATTTTCAGGTCAAACAGCGTTTAAGAGGAGTGATCTCTTCTCACACTTTGTATCTGCCAAGTCATGTAACTCACAAGAATGTACGTGTGATACCAGGTAGGATTCTATATGTGCATATAAAAATACATGTGCTGAATAGAATACAGAGAAAGGGAGACAGGAATTCACATATTTGTTAACTTTAAAAGCACATGGAAAACTATTTCAACAAAAAACTGACTAGATTTATAACTCCTACCCTATATAATGCAAAAGGCAAGTCAAAGTATACAACATGCCTCCTCTGAACTGCTTGTATTTCTATTCTGTTTCCGTTATTTTTCTCCATCATATTAGGATTAGTATTCAGAATCTAGCAGGGCATGTGTTAGTGTCAGGGATTCAGTATTTCAAATGTAAAATAGAAAAATGAATCCAATGTGTATGCAAATATGTGCTAAACAAAATCTTCCCACTCTCATCCAGAACAATTCCTTGACATTTTTTTCGCCCAAAGTAAGACACAATTAGAGGAGAAGAGTAATAAAATCTGTGAATAATATGCTCAGGAGTTTACAACCTTGGAAGTGGTAGAGGAGTTTCCCTAGTATGGGACAGGGTAAACACTCCATAAACATGGAGCTCTGCTGGCCTAAATACTTCTTGAGAAACTGCCTCTGAGTTTGGGCACTTGAAATATATGTTGTTGTCAGGAGCTTTAGCTTCTTTTTAGTGAGACTATCAAAGCTGTGTCTGCATCTATGTGACCTGGAGGACATGGTTTCTTGTTTTCCAATGAACATGAGGCAGCAGTGCTGAATTCTCTCTTTGTAAGTAAACTGTGGCCACTGGGGGCTAAGGGTATTCCCATGTGGACTGGGAAGCCATTTGGTCATCCTCCACGTTTCGTGGTGTTTCTTGCTGCTGCACTGGGACTTTGGCATTTGCTTCATGAAATAAAAGAAGTTCAACTGGGACACAGTTCTGGAGGCAATTCTTTCATGTGTGGTTGGTCAGGGTCTGCAGGAGAATGCACCAACCTGGCTTCTATCCCACATAGCTTGGCCCCATGTCCATAGTAACCTGATTCTAAACATTGCCCGGAAACATCTCCATATAACCAGAAGCCTTTACATAGAAGGGTCTGCTGGCTGCACCATGTAAGTCACAAGCCATTTGGCATCCAATGGCAGATCCACATGGCCCCACCACAAATTTTTTATCACACACCTGCCTACCACTGCTCTAGGCCCACTACTCAGCAGGTTCGAACATACTGGCATCTCTGTTCTACACCATTTTCATGAAACCCACTCAATCAAGGCACTGTCTTGCATATTTACGATCAGCAACAGGACATCCAAAGTTTCTCCAGTGCCACCTGGTCATGGGAATTTCAAAAATTTCATGGTATTTATCTAGGCATTTTTCAAGGATGACGTTGCAGGCACTGTGGGTTTCAATTCATTCAGGAACCTTTAAATGGTGAGGAAGCTCATTTCAATGAATGCTCTGTAGAACTCTCACAGGCAAGGCTTCCCAAAGAGTGGCCAAAATGTCACATGAAGCCAGGCCTATTGAGGTCTACAATGTGACGTCCATGGGTGTTGTGACTCTCAACAATGGCTGACAAGTCTTTCAGAATTAAATCATGTGATCTTCTGGCTGAGATACCCAGGGCTCTGTGGAAAGCCACCCTGGGCCTAGATCTCAGTTTCCAAGGGTGATTCTCATGGGTGGACTAATAAAATCCCAACAAAATTCATGGCAATACTTCTCTGAATTCAGTCTCTAAGGGGAATCACACCAGAGTTCAAGCCCAGGTGGTCCCAGTCATGTCTTCCAAACGGACACAAATGACCAAAATTAAAACCAAAACCCTCCCATATGGCCCTCACCTTCTTCCATATAGACACTAATCACAACCTCTGGCTGAAGGTTTCCATGAGTGGCGGAGTCCAAGAGAGTGTCCAAAATAACTCCCTTGCCCCTCATTGGCGTAAATTCAGGGTGGTCTGGACACCCTTCATGTGAAACAGGAGTGATCAAATATGCTAGACGTTAATACTTCTATGCTTCTCCAATTTGTGGAAAACTGAGTGTCAGGTATATATTTTTATGTGATTTGCAGTCATGAGAAAACACAAGCTCCTCTGCAGGTCTTTGAAGAACCCATTTGACCCAAAGGATCCCTATTCTCACTTGATGGAGTTCAAGAACTTTAAAGAGGAAGGCGACAGACTTCATCCACAAGGACTGCTTTTTGGCCATTTTGGTTTTGGATGCACACATGGGATCTCTCTTTACATCCACCACGTGCTGAGTATCTAAGCCACAACCTCACACAGGGCCAAGAGGCTGATTCAGACACATCCCTTTTCAAAGCAATTAAGCAAAGAGCCACAGGTGATCCATATTCATTTCCATTTGAAAACTGTTTTCTTCAGGCTTCACAAAGGGGTGGCATGAGGCAAAGACCTTCCTGACATTCAGGGCAATAGAACATTAGGTTAGCAAACGGCCCAAAGCAGTGTTTCTCCACTGAGACTTTCCTGGTCACACTGATATCTGAATTTTCTGAGATGCTCGCCATTCCCTTCAGCTATCAAGTACATGGCCATGTCACAGAGCTTGGAGGTGGTACATAACTTGGTCACAAAATCATGAGCCTATTCTGGAGAGTGGCCAGAATTCAGGAAGAAAACAGAAACTTAGGAAGATAGCAGGTGTTACCCATCCATAAGGCAAGCCGCATTCCTTTCATACATTGGGCAGAAAGAATTCTGGGTTCTACTAGCCTGGACACATCCTTTGATGCATTCTCTTTTCTAATGTCTACAACCATGGACACAGTGGGATACACAGACATAAAAACACTCGCCTTGTCAAATCACTTGTTAGAAATCATCCACTCCAAATCAAACAAACTGCCTTTCCTACCTATTCTCAGAACATGAGACAAAATCACAAACACACACTCACACCCACAAAGTAACCTCCTTTCCCAAAGTAGGTCTCTGACTATCGGGTGTGACCTCTGACTGGTGGGCCGTACTATGTTCCCATCAAATGGCCTGTTCTGTCTCAGATCTGGTTTCCTTGGCCAACTCTGTGAAGTTGTCAGGAGACAACAGTGAGCCACTTCCTGCTTACTCAGGAAAGGCCACTCTTCAGAGCTTTCCTGGCATTTGGCCATCCTCACATCAATAGATACCAAGAAAGACTGACTCTGTCTTTGGTAAATCAAAAGAAGTGAGACCACTGGGACTGGGCCTGGGACTAGATTTGTGTGCCTGGATGCCTGGATCCCAAGTTCAGAGAGGTCCATCACCAAGAATGTGAGGTGAGGTCACTTTCTTCAGGAACTGAATGAGGTCAATGCCTTGGCAAGCACGTTGTCCTAACATTTGCTTCCAAAGGTCCCATGAAATGGAGGCTGTCCCTAATTCCTTTGACATTTTCACAAGTTAGAATGGTATATCAAACATTGGTAACCGGGAACAGCTCTCCACAGAGGCCTCGTTTGGTCCTTCTTCTCTACATAAAGAAGAGAGAGGCTGATTCAGACACATCCCTTCATGCTGACCAGGTTGTTTGCAATGAAAGATGACTTTTGCTCTCTCAGTTCCTTCATAGGTGCCTACAACTTCTCTAGGGATCATTTGCGCATAGACCTTTGAGTTTCTCAGCAGTTGGAAGATCCCCTACATTCCTGTATTTTAAGACCAACTCTGTCCTTGCTCTTCTCTAAAGTTAGATTGAGGGAACAGTGTATGGTTAGGGTTAATAACAGGTTTGATTTGGAATAGAAATCATTCTGCTGGATGAATAATGGTATTGGGAACCTGCGATATTTTCAAGAATATATAGGTAAAATATATGAATCTGAAAACAAAAATCTAGGTAAGATTTGAAGCCCAGAAGGGCATTGGGCCCTTGATTGGGTATTAAGCATAGGACCTTGTAACTTGGATGATTGATTTTCAAAGAGAACTTCCAGTCAAAATGGATAGTCAGTAGTATTAGGAAGATAGTCGGTATGTTTATAAAGGAGAGTGAGTATAGGATTTGGACCAAAAGTTCTTTAGCTATAGGGTTTCGGGTATTGAGTGAATGTAAATGTCAGCACATGTGAAGAATTAATCACAATGATGAACTGGGGAAAATATGTAGGAATGCAGATATCAATAGAGACTTTAGGAAATCTGGCAAAGTATAGTCGGTAGTGAAATGTTAATAAAATAGATTCTTGTCACTTCCTGTTTTTCTGTATGCTTAATAAAACACTGTTGAAATCTTGAGAAGTGATTTCTAATCTTTTTCCCAGAATGTGCTGTCCCCAACTGCCAAACTTCAGAATGTACTCCCTCACCCAGTTGCACGCAAACTGCTCACCCGCCCAGGCCCATCAATAAACTTTCCTCCCTGCCCTCTTCAAGGAAAGTATATAAGCTTTGCTTAAGCTGTTCTCAGGGTTCTCTGCTCTATTCAAATGAGCTCTGAGCCCCAGCATGCTGGACCCCCAATAAACCCTTTGTTTTTGCATGAGAGAGTCTCTTGGTGGTCTCTTCCCCCAATGCTCTTCCGATATTTATATATGGAGGTTCCACCGAAATCCAGCAGTGGTGAACGAGAGACCCCAATGGGCTACTCTCAGGGTAAGTAAGGCACCTCTTTCTGGTTTCAGGTTTCAGGTTAGGGCTTGGCAAAATGGCTGTCGATGAAGTGTGTGAGCTCTCTTTGATGGTGGCTGGCAGACGTGTCACAGAGCCACAAGCCAAGTCCCTGGGGGACGCCACAGAGGACTCTGGAATCGAGGAATAATAGTCTCCTCGACTCAGTGATACTTTGTTTCAGATTCGGTATTGCCAGCCCATCGGGTTTTGCCACCTGCTCAGTCTTGGTCTCAGTGTTGGACGTCCATTGCCTGTCTTTATTGTTTTCTCTTGTCTGTGTCCTGTGTCATTGATTTAATGTTTGTGTATCTTTCATTATGGGACAGATCACTTCAATGCCTCTGTCCCTGACCCTGGATCTATGGACCAAAGTCCGCATAAGGGCTCAGAATGTTTCTTTTTCAGTAAAACGCTGGACCTGGCAGACTCTGTGTGCCACAGAATGGCCCACCTTTGGATTCGGATGGCCCCTAGAAGGATCTTTCTACTTCCCACTAATTTAAAAAGACAGAGATATTGTCTTACAGCCAGGGCCACATAGCCATACTGATAAACAGGAATATACCTTAACTTGGCAGGACCTCTGCAAATCTCCTCCTCCGTGGGTGAAGCCTTTCCTTGCTGTGTCCCCGTTCCTACTCCTTCCCCCACGATCTCTCAACCCCTCTGCTCCTCCTCCTCCTCCACCCTCTGTTCTCCCTGAGTCACAAGATTTGACTCTACTGGACTCTCGTCCCCCTCCTTATCTTCTACCCTTGTCCCACAACACCCAACACCCTCTAAGTGATTCTCCAGCTGCTGACTCAGCCTCTCCGCAATTGGAGGAAGCTAAGCCAGCCCAGGGCCCTCCAGATAACTCCCCTGAGTCACACACAGCCCCTCCTCCCCTGGAGACAGCTGGAGTTGCTAAAGGAACTCGCCGGTGGCAAATGATTGAAAACCCTGGAACTCCCGTGTTGCTTCCCTCCATCCCTAAGGGCCAATGATTGACGATGGCCATAGGGAAAAAATGCAAGCCTACCAGTATTGGCCTTCTCCTCTTCAGACCTATATAAATGGAAAAATAACAATCCCCCTTTTACCGAGGACCCAACCTGGCTCTCAGGTCTGGTGAAGTCATTGATGTTTTCACACCAACCTACTTGAGATGACTGCCAACAACTCCTAGGGACTCTCTTCATGACAGAGGAACAAAAGAGAATCCTCCTGGATGCTAGAAAAAAGTATCCTCGGACCAAATGCGTGACCGACACAACTTCCCAACATATTCAAAGCCGGTTTTCTCTTGAAACGACCCAACTGGGACCCCAACACCTTTGAAGGTAGGGAGCATCAGTCCACTTATCGCCGGGCTCTAATAGTGGGTATCTTAGTGGCCGCTAGGTGACCAACTAATTTGGCCAAGGTAATAGAGATTATTTAAGGGCCTGATGAATCTCCCTCTATGTTCCTAGAGATAATTATGTAGGCATATAAGAGACATACTCCTTTCGATCCTCAGGCAGAGGATCAAAAGGCATCTGTCACAACGGCCTTTATTGGGAAAACTGCCCTGGATATTAAAAGAAAGTTACAATGCTTAGATGGATTACAAGATATGACTTTGAGGGATTTAGTCAGAGAACCCGAGAAGGTATACTTTAAGAGAGAAACTGAGGAAGAGAAGGGAGCTGAGTGAGGATAAAAGAAACAAAAGACAGACTAAGGCATTGACTAAGGTCCTGGTCACAACAACAAATAGGCCAGAAATTAAGAAACAGAGAGAGAGGAAGGGATACCTGGGCACACACTAGAGGCCACCCCTGGCCTCAGATCAATGTGCCTACTCTAAAGAAAAAGGACACTGGGCCAAAGAGTGCCCTAGAAAGAGACAGCCATGCCAGCCAGATATTCTGACTCTGGAGGAATACTAAGAAAGTCCGGGCTCAGATCCTCTCCCTGACCTCAAGGTAACTTTTGAAGTGGAGGGGAACACAATAAACTTTGAAGTAGATACAGGGGGAATATACTCAGCCCGTAAGGCCCATTGGGCCCTCTACCGAATAAAAGGTCTCTAATTCAACAGTCTAACAGAAGTAAATATCGGGCTTTGACAACTACGAGGACCATGGACAAGGGAAAAGGAAAAATCCATCACTCCTTCCTAGTAATCCCAGAATGCCTGGCCCCATTGATGGGCAGAGTTCTGCTCACCAAGCTCTGGGCCAAAATAACTTTTAACCCTGAAGGCCCCCAAGTGGAATTTTTTAATCCTTCAGTAACTACTCCTATAATCATGGCTCTAACTATGTCAGTAGCAAATGTTCATCAAGCCACTCACCTTTGTTCAAAGAAACTGCATTCATTCGTGAAGGATCAAGAACACAGTTTTCCACTAACCTACTCACAGCAAAAGGAAATAACTGAATGGGTAACAAAAGCCTCTCAGGTCCATTAATTGGTTAAAGCTTACACTTCCAAGCTTCCTGCAGGAAAGCACCTATGAGGAACCAGACGAGGACAATTCTGGGAAGTGGACTTTACTGAAATTAAGCCAGTAAGGTATGGACTTAAATAACTCCTAGTCTTTGAACATACATTTTCAGGATGTATTGAAGCCTTCCCCACACACACACACAAAAAAAGAAATAAAAAAGAAGAAAAAAGAAACATCGCAAATGGTTGTAAAGAAGATCCTGGAAGATATTTATTCTCCCCTTGACGACCAGTAGTCTTAACCCTCATCAGCCCCTTAAGCTGCGATGGCTGATCACAAATCCTACTGGACACGAAGTATGGCCTATCTCGAATACAGCCCCCTTACGAACCTGGTGGCCATCTCTCCACCCAGTCATTTGTCAGCTGGCTATAGGTCTTTCCTATTGGGATATCCCTGATTAACAGGATCCCACTAAAATTCCATTAAATCCCTTCCGTACCATAGATAATGGAAACAAACATTATAGATGTAGGGACACGTGAGCCAGATGCAGGTTGGCTAGCCTAGATTACTATGTTTGCCCAGCAGACTATCAAAGCCACAAACAGTCACGGCTGTGGGGGGGGAGAGCAGACTTCTATTGTAAGTCATGGGGATGTGAGCATACAGGGACAGTCAGATGGAACCCAAACTCCTCATCAAATTCTGTACACAGCATTGGCCATATTACGAATTAGATAACCAAAACCGATGGCCCCCAGAGGGGTCTCTAGATCCGCAAATTCTGTGTGACCTTTTTAACTTCTGCAAGTGCTCAAAAGGGTGAAAGGAGATTCCGCTGTGTGGAGGCCTTCTCTCTCCTTTGCTCACATCCTGAACTATGCTTCTCCAATAGATGCTCACCCTCAGCCTTGTGCTCCAGACTCTCCGCTGTCACTCCCACCTCAGCAACTTGATTTCTCCCCTCCAATATCTAGATCAAAAACCCAAATCTCGACTGGTTCTCAGACCATTTCTCCCTTGCTGAGGTCGCAGGTACTGAGGTACCACTCCATTCACTCACTCCTCTCCTCTCCTGTCAGTGCCCGCACCGGGTCCCACCCAGTCCTCTTACCACCTAATGCAAAGCTCAAACCCGCTGAGAAGAATCCTCAGACCCTAATACAAGATGTAATGACAATGGCCTTTAATGTTGCTTTGTCATCACTAAAAACAGGTTACTAAGAATTTAAAGTCCCTCACAGGCTTTTTGGAATCTCACTCCCGTCTTCCCCTCTGTTCTATCTGTTCTACTGCTCAAGTTTTTGTTGCTATTAAGATCCCAAAGCCCTCTCCCAATATTCTTTTACATCTCTCCTTCCTCATTCTCAGATCCACAGAGCTGCTCTTATCCCTGCCTTCCAAATTGTCCCCCTCTGTACCAGGCCCACAGAAAAGTCTTAACTGACCTTCTCCAGAAGTCTTCACCATGGCTGATTTAGGACTTTCAGCAAAAGAGTCCATATAAAAGAGTTCACTGTAGATAAACTTCCTATTTTTGTGTTGCCCTGGTCTCCTTGGCAACTGGCTAAAAAATTCAGCACTCCTGATCTAGACACACCCTTACTAGTTTTTCACAAAATATTTGAAAAAAAGGCCTCTGGCCTTGAGCTGGGGCTTCACAGAGATGGCTACATTTCTAAGATAAAGAAGTTACAAACTGGGCTGTATGGAAACAGCTGGAAGGGGGAAAAAAAGAAAGGGAAGACACCCCCACCCAGGTGTCCTTGAAAAGTTAACTTGCCCAAACTGAGGAAAAAACAGAAACAAAAACTGCTTTTTGTGAACTTCTGCAGACTGTGAACTTCTGAGCCCCTTCCCTTACGTGTTTGGTACAAAATTCTGAAACTACGTAACTTGGGTTTCAGGGGATTAATTGATTACAACAGAAGCAATGCCCTCTGAATCTGGTTGAAACCAAAAAAGACTGTTTCCGTGTCATTGGTGCTATCTTAGGTGCCTTGCCTTGTCCGTCCCTACAACAGTATAATTCTATATACTTAAACATTGTTTATGTTTTCATGAAATGGTCAACAGATGTGATTAATTGTGAAATGGTGCAGATGTTTCCCAGAGTGCTCTATCATGACGCAGGTTCATCTGAAGATCAAAGAGGGGGACATACAACCCGGTTCCGCTGGGAACATATGTCCCTCACCTTAGCCATTCTATTACGAATAGGCGATGCTGCAGGGTTGGGCACAAGAACCACTGCTCTGGTCCATTGGACACAACAAGTGACCCAATTAGAAGCAGCAATAGATCAAAACTTAAAGATTTTAGAAACCTCCATCACAGCTTTGCAGGAATCTTTAACCTCTCTCTCTGAAGTTGTTTTACAGAACAGTCGAGGGTTGGACCTCCTTTTCATGACAGAGGGGGGCCTTTGTGCTTCATTGAGGGAAGAATGTTGTTTTTATGTCGACAATACTGGAGTTGTAAAAAAATCTATGAGTAAATTAAAAAGATGCCTTGAAGAGCAACAACGAGAGAGAGAGGCACAAAAAGGGTAGTTTGAGTCTTTTTTTACACAGTCCCCCTGGTTAATTACGTTTTTATCAACCCTGGCCGGTCCAATAATAATCCTCATATTATTACTAACTATAAAACCCTGTTTCCTCAACCATGTAATTTTTTTTCTCCAAGCTCAAATTGGACAAATTAAAATTATGGTAATACCCCACTAGCAGACATAGAATGTGACACCCCACAAAGATCACTTTTATGATTAAAAGTAGCCAGAAAAAGAAGTGGGGAATGAAAGGTTAATAAAATATGTACTTGTCACTTCCTGTTTTTCTGTACACTTAATGAAACACTGTTGAAATCTTGAGAACTCTTTGCTAATCTTGTTCCCAGAATGTGCTGTCCCCAATTGCCAAACTGCAGAATCTACTCCCTCACCCGGTTGAATAGAAACCTGAACTGTACTTGGATCATTGAATGTAGAAAAGAACATCCATTCAAAAAGTTATAGTCAGTTGGATTAGAAAGATAGTCGGTAAGTTTAGGAAGAAAAGTGAGTATAGGATTTCGAACAAAAGTTCTTTAGCAATAGGGTTTTGGTTAGAGAGTCAATGTAAATGTCAACACAAGTGAAGAGTCAGTCACAATGATGCACAGGGCAAAATATGTAGGAAAGCAGATATCAATAGAGACATTAGGAAATCAGGAAAAGAATAAAGTGAGTGATGGGATTACATATTTTCAACAGGGTTGAGGATGAATATATGAGCTTAGGATAAAACAAATATGAAGTCAACAATAGGATTGACATTTGATAGCATTAGCATAGCCCAAGACAGTGTCCAAAATAAGCACTGTTGCCCCTCATTTGCCTAAATTCCCAGTGGCCTGTACACCCTTCCTGTGTACCAGGAGTGATCAAATAGGCCTGCCCTTAATACTGCTCTGCTTCTCCAATTTGAGTCCTACTGAGTGTCGGGTACAGATTCTTTATGTGAATTGGAAAGATGAGAAAACTCAAGCACCTATTGGATAGCCTCTGAATAGATTTGAAGAACTCATTTGACCCAAAAGATCCCTATTCTCACTTGATGGAATTCAGGAACCTTACAGAGGAAGGCAAAATACTTCATCAACAATGACTTCTCTTTTTGCCATTTTGGATTTTATGCACCCATGGGATCTTTCTTTAGATCCATCGGGTACTGAGTATATAAGTCAAAGAATCACACTTGGACAAGAGGCTGATTCACACACATCTCTTTCCAAATCAATTAAGGAAAGAGCCAAAGGTAAAGCATATTCATTTCCATTTGAAAAACCTTTCCTTCAGGATTCACAAAGGGTTGGCCTAAGACAAAGACCTTCCTGACTCTCAGGGCAACAGAACAATAGGTAAGCAAATGGCCCAAAGCAGGGATTCTCCACTGAGACTTTACTGGTCACACTGATATCTGAGTTTTCTGAGATGCTCGCGATTCCATTCAGCTATCCAGTACATGGCCATGTCACAGAGCTTGGAGGTAGTACATATCTTGGACACAAAACCATGAGCCTATTCTGGAGATTGGCCATAATTCAGGAAGAAAACAGCAACTTAAGAAGGTAGCAGGTATCGCCCATCAATAAGGCAAGCCGCATTCAATTCATAAATTGTGCTGGATGAATGCTGGGAAGCTTTCTATGAGACAGGACACATCCATTGATGCATTCTCTTTTCTAATGTCTACAACCATGGACACAGTGGGATACACAGACATAGAAACACTTGCATTGTCAAACGACTTACTAGAAACAGTTCACTCCAAACAAAACAAACCGCCCTTTCTAACTATTCTCAGAACATGAGACAAAACCACAAACCCACACCAGCAATGGCACCTCCTTCCCCCAAATAGGTCTGTGACTCTCCGGAGTGTGCTCTGACTGATGGGCCATACTATGATCCTCCGAAATGGCCTGACCTGTCTCAGATCTGGTCTTCTTGGCCAACAATGTGAAGTTGTTAGAAGCCAGGAGTGAGCCACTATCTGCTTTCTCAGGAAGAGCCCCTCTTCCGAGCTTTCCTGGCATTTGGCCATCCTCACATCAGTAGGTATCAAGAAAGACTGACTCTGTCCTTTGTAAATCCAAAAAAGTGAGACCACTGGGACTAGAACTGAGACTGGCTCTGGGTGCCTGGCTTTCTGTATCCCAAGTTCAGAGAGTTCCATCACCATGGAAGTGAGAAGAGATTACTTCCTTCAGGAACTGAATGAGATCACTGCCTTGGCAACCACTTTGTCATAATAATTGCTTCCAACGGTCCCATGAGATGAGGGCTGCCCCTACTTCCTGTGACACTTTCACAAGTTAGAATGGTATATCACCCGTAGGCAAAAGGGAACAGCTCTCGACACAGGCCGGGTTTGGTCCACCTTCTCTACATTAAGAAGAGATAGGCTCATTCTGACTCAACCCTTAATCCTGACCAGGTTGTTTGCCATGGAAGATGATTTTTGCTCTCTCAGGTCTTACATAGCTGCCTATATCTTCTCCAGAGATCATTTCTGCATGGAGCTTTGAGGTTCTCAACAGATGGAAGATCCACTGCATTCCTGTATTGTAAGACCAACACCGTCCCTGCTCTTCTGTAAACATAGATGTGAATTGGAGTCATGAGAAAACCCACGAACCTATGGGATAGCCTCTGCAGAACTTTAAAGAATTCACTTGACCCAAATGATCCCTATTCTCACTTAATGGAGGTCAGGAACCTTACAGAGGAAGGCGAGAGACTCTATCCACCATGACAGTTCTTTTGTCCATTTTGGATTTGGATGCACACATGGGATTTTTCTTTAGACCCATCATGTGCTGTGAATCTAAGCCACAGCCTCACATAGGGCCAAGAGGCTGATTCAGACACATCCATTTCCAAAGCAATTAACCGAAGAGGCACAGGTAATGACCATTCAATTCCATTTGAAAACTATTTTCTTCAGGCTTCACAAAGTGTGGCCTGAGGCAAAGACCTTCCTGACATTCAGGGCAACAGAATAGGTAAGCAAAAGGCCCAAAGCAGGGTTTCTCCACTGAGACTTTCTTGGGCATACTGATATCTGAGTTTTCTGAGATACTCACCATTCCCATCAGCTATCCAGTACATGGCCATGTCACAGAGATGGAGGTGGTACATATCTTGGACACAAAATCATGAGCGTATTCTGGAGAGTGTCCAGAATTCAGGAAGAATACAGGAATTTAGAAAGATAGCAGGAGTTGCCCATCCATACGGCAAGCTGCAGTCCATTCATAAATTGCACAGGATGAATGCTTTGAAGCTTTCTCGTAGACAGGACACATCCATTGATGCATTCTCTTTTCTACTGTCTACAATCACGGACACAGTATGATATATAGACACAGAAACACTCACGTTGTCAAAGGACTTACTAGAAACAGTCCACTCCAAAACAAACAAACCAGCTTTCCTAACTATTCTCAGAACATGAGACAAAACCACAAACTCACACTCACACCCAAAAAGGCACCTCTTTCCCCCAAGTAGGTCTGTGTCTATCCGGAGTGTCCTCTGACTTGTGGGCCATACTATGTTCCCCAAAAATGGCGTGTCCTGTCTCCGATCTGGTCTCTTTAGCAAACTCTGTGAAGTTGTCAGGAGCCCGTGGTGAGAAACTACCTGCTTTCTCTGGAAAGGCCAGTTTTCATAGTTTCCAGGCATTTGGCTGTCCTCACATCAGTAGGTACCAAGAAAGAGTGACTCTGTCTTGTTAAATCCAAACAAGTGAGCCCACTGGGACATGGAGTGGGTTTGACTCTGTGTGCCTTGTTTCCTGGATCTCAAGATCACAGACTTTCATCACCAATAATGTAAGGTGAGGTCACTTCCTTCAAGAACTGAATGAAGTCACTGCCTTGGAAACCACTTTGTTTTAACAGTTGCTTCCAAGGTTCCCAAAAGATGGAGTCTGCCTCTACTTGCTGTGACTCATTCATAAGTTAGAATGGTATATC
The DNA here is from genome assembly GCF_048772815.1 of Callospermophilus lateralis. Lineage (NCBI taxonomy): Eukaryota > Metazoa > Chordata > Mammalia > Rodentia > Sciuridae > Callospermophilus > Callospermophilus lateralis. The sequence continues at coordinate 373,737 of NW_027510197.1, read as the reverse complement.
AAGCATAGGCACCGGGGAACCGCTCTCCACACAGCCATGGTTTGGTCCATCTTCTCTACATTAGGAAGAGAGAGGCTAATTCAGACACATCCCTTCAACCTGACCAGGTTGTTTGCCATGGAAGATGACTTTTGCTCTCTCAGATCCTTCATACCTGCCTACACCTACTCAAGGGATTATTTCTGCAGGGACTTTTGAGGTTCTCAGCTGGTGGATGATACCCTACATTCCTGGATTTTAAGACCAACTTTGTCCCTGTTCTTCTGTAAAGTGAGATTGAGGGAACAGTGTATGGTTAGTGTTAATAGCATGTTCGATTTGGGTTAGGAGTCATTCTGCTGGATGAATTATGGTATTGGGAACCTGTGATATTTATAAGAATATAAATGTGAAATATATGTATGAGATCAGAGATCTAGGAAAGATTTGAAGCCCAGAAAGGCATTGGGCCCTTGATTGGTATACTTAGATTGAATTATGTTCTGCACCGAGGTCTCAGATAAATCGATATACAATGGCATAGGACCCTATACCTCGGATGATTGAAAGTAGAAGAGAACATCCAGTCAAAAAGGGATAGTCTGTAGGATTAGGAAGATAGTCAGTAGGTTTAGGAAGAAGAGTGAGTCTCGGAGTTGGACCAAAAGTTCTTTAGCAATTGGTTTTCAGTTAGAGGGTGAATGTAAATGTCAGCACATGTGAAGAGACAGTCACAATGATGAACTGGGAAAAATATGTAGGAAAGCAGATATCAATAGGGGCATTAGCAAATCAGGAAACGTATAAAGTGAGTGATAGGATTAGATATTTTCAACAGGCTTGAGGTTAAATATATAATCTTAGGAAGAAACAAATATGTAGTAACCAATAGGATTGACATTTGAGAGCAGTAGGCACCCTGGACATAGATGCTTTCACTTTCCATTTAGGCTTTGGTACAATCATATGTGTGACCTTTGCATTTTGTGTCCAGAATACTACTGTGGTAAAATGTATATGTAGATCAGGTGACATAAGTATTTCTTCCACCATAAAGGGGAGTAATATTCTGGAAACTTATAAATTAGTACTGGGGATACAAATAGGTGTACCTTGTGTTGATGATTATTGAGATGATGCATGAATAGACCATATTGTGAATAAAGTATGTAACTGGATCCAACATTAAATAATGGATTGAGTTTGCATCTGAAAATATATTGGAAATTTTATATTGATATATATACCATCATTCCAACGAGTTATATATGCAATGGTATTATTAGGGTTACGGTTTATCGTGAAGAGTGAGTTTTGCTTCAAAAATGATTATGGAATCGAAAATAATGTGTTTAGAAAGAAGTCTAGTGAAAAGACCAGTAAAGAAACATGGAGGAATACATGTGTTCTGAAGTAGTAAGTAATTGAAAGTGAACCAAATGCCAAAAAAATTTGTGAAGTTGTGGATGAAAAAATACATCCTATGATGTCCATAAACTGAAGAAATAGTAATGTACCAGTGTTGAGTAAAAATGAACTTCAAATTACACATCATGTCCCATAGCAATCTACTTGCATTGATGTTAAACTGGGTCAGTTACTGTAGAAATATTAGGATTTTTAAGCACCATCCACTGAACTTAGTTTTCAGTAGTAGGAAACCAAAATATATTTCAGGTGTATGAATATTACTGAGAATAATCTTGTGAAAATTTGAATTTAAATGAACATAAATGAATATGAATGAGTTTAGGGAGTGTATAATAAGACACATATTTTTCATATTTTTTTAAAATCCGTAGAATATACACACACACACACGCACACACACACACACACACATGCACACACACACACACATTAATATTTAGCAATACATATGCCAATCGATATTCATCATGAAATATAATTCATTCACAAATCCAAAAATATTCATTTTACTGAACATGGATTTATGTATAGTGTTTTTCACTAGGAAGCTCACCCATAGGTGGAATTTTCAGTTCCATCATTATTTAGGGAGAGTCATCTCTTCTCACAATTTTTATATTCCAAAGTCAGTGATCTTACAAGAATGTACGTGTGATACCAGGTAGGATATTGTATATGCATAAAAAAATTACATGTGCTGAATAGGATACAGAGAAAGGGAGACAGGAATTTACATATGTGATAACTTTAAAAAATCATGGAGAAATATTAAAATGAAAAGTTTACTAAATTTAAAACACATACTCTAGATAAAGAGGATGACAAATACAAATATACACCATGCTTCCTATAAAAGGACTGTACTTCTATTCAGTTAGGTATTTTTTTCTCCATGATATTAGGATTAGTAGTAAGAGTCTAGTAGGGTATGGGTTAGTGTCAGGGATTCAGTATTTCAAATGGAAAATAGGAAAATGAATCTAATGTGTATGCAAACATGTGATACACAAAAATCTTCCCTCTCTTATCCAGAACAATGCCTTGACATAACCATCGCTAAAAGTAAGACACAATTAGAGGAGAGGAGTTAGAAAACCTGTGAATACATATGTGGAATGAAAAATGCTCAGGAGTTCACAACACTGGAGGTGGTAAAACAGTTTACAAAAGTATGGGAGAGGGTAAACACTCCAGAAACATGGAGCTGTGCTGACCTAAAGACTTATTGAGAAACTTCCTCTGAGGTTAGGCACAAGAAATATATGTATGGCAATATGGAAATCAATGGTTCTGCAACTGATGTGATTCTGCAATCTGTATATGGAGTAAAAATGGGAGCTCATATCCCACTTGAATCAAAGTGTGAAATTTGATATATCAAGAAGTATGTACTGTTTTGAACAACCTACAATAAAAATTAATTAAAAAAAGAAAAAGAAATATATGTAATTGTCAGGAGATTTAGCTTCGTTTGTAGTGACACCAAAAATCTGGGTCTGCATCTATGTGACCTGGAGGACATGGTTCTTTATTTTGTAATGAACATGAGGCAGCAGGTCTGAAATCTCCCTTTGTAGGTAAACTGTTGCTACTGGGAGCTAAGTGTCTTCCCGTGTGGTCTGTGAAGCCATTTGGTCATCCTCCACTTTTCAGGGTGTTTCTTACTGCTGCACTGGGAATTTGGTATTTGCTTCATGAAATACAATATGTTCAACTGGGACACAATGCTGGAGGGAGTTCTGTCATGTGTGGTTGGTCAGGGTCGGCAAGAGAATGTACGAACCAGGCTTCTATCCCACATAGCTTTCCCCTTGACTATAGCAACATGATTCTGAACATTGCCCTGAAACCTCTACATATAACAAGATGCCTTTATATATAAAGGTCTGCTGCCTGCACCATGTCTGTCGCAAGATTTGGAAGCCAATGGAAGATCCAGGTGGTCCTACCAAAAATATTTATTTACACACCTATAGTCCACTGCTCTACACCCACTACCCAGCAGGCTCCAACTTACTGGCATCTCTGTTCTACACCATTTTCACGAAACTCAGTCAATCAAGGCACTGTTTGTTATACTCATGATCAGCAACAGGATATCTTAAGGTTATCCAGTGCCACCTGGTAATGGGGATTTCAAAAATTTCATGGTATTAATCTAGTCATTTTTCAAGGATGAAGTTGGAGGCACTGTGGGTTTCATTTAATTCAGGAACCATTAAATGGTGAGGAAGCTCATTTCAATGAAAGCTCTGGAGAACACTCACAGGCAAGCCTTCCCAAAGAGTGGCCAAAAGGACACATGAATCCAGGCCCATTGAGGTATACAATGTGAGGTCCATGTGTGTTTGGACTCTCAACTATGGCTACCAAGTCTTTAAGAATTAAATCATGTGATATCCTGGCTCAGACTCCCTGAGCTCTGTGGAAAGCCATCCTGGGCCTAGATCTCAGTTTCCAAAAGCGATTCTCATGCGTGGTCTCCTAAAATCCCAACACTATTCATGGCAATACTTCTCTGAGGTCAGTTCCAGAACTCAGTCTCTAAGGGAAATCACACCAGAGTTCAAGCCCTGGTGGACCCAGTCATCTCTTCCAACTACCACACAAATTACCACAATTAAAACAAGAACCCTCCCATATGGCCCTCATCTTCTTTCATATAGACACTCATCATAATCTGGCTGGAGGTTTCCATGAGGGGCGCAGACCAAGACAGTGTCCCAAATAAGCTCCTTTGCCCCTCATTTGCCTAAAGTCAAGGTGGCCTGGACACCCATCCTGTGAACCAAAAGTGATCAAATAGGCCTGCGGTTAATACCGCTCCAATTTGAGGACTACTGTCTGTGGGGTTTAGATTCTTTATGTGAATTTTAGTCATGAGAAAACCCAAGCACAATGGGCTAGCCTCTGCAGGTTTTGTAGAACTCTTTTGACCCAAAGGATCCCATTCTCACTTGATGGAGGTCAGGAACCTTACAGAGGAAGTCGAGAGACTTCATCCCAATAATTTCTCTTTTGGCGAATTTTCTTTTGGATGCACACATGGTAACTTTCTTTAGATCCATCAGGTGCTGAGAATCTAAGCCACAGCCACACACAGGGCCAAGGGCCTGATTCAGACACATCCCTTTCCAAAGCAATTAAGGAAAGTGCCACAGGTAAGCCCATTCATTTCCATTTGAAAACTGTTTTCTTCAGGCTTCACAAAGGGGTGGCCTCAGGCAAAGACCTTCCTGACATTCAGGGCAACAGAACAATAGGTAAGCAAAAGGCCGAAAGCAGGGTTTCTCCTCTGAGACTTTCCTGGTCACACTGATATCTGAGTTTTCTGAGATGATCGCCATCCCCTACAGCTATCCAGTACATGGCCATGTCACAGAGCTTGGAGGTGGTACATATCTTGGACACAAAACCATGGGCCTATTCTTGAGATTGGCCGGAATTCAGGACGAAAATAGAAACTTAGGAAGGTAGCAGGTGTTGCTCATCGATAAGGCAAGCTACAGTCCATTCATAAATGGGGCAATATGAATGCTGAGAAGCTTTCTACTAGACACGACACATCCATTGATGGATTCTCTTTTCTAATGTCTACAACCACGGAAACAGTGGAATACACAGACATAGAAACACTCGCCCTGTGAAAAGACTTACTAGAAACAGTCCACTTCAAATGAAACAAACCGACTGTCCTACCTATTCTCAGAAAATGAGACAAAACCACAAACCCACAACCACACACACAAAGGCACCTCCTTCCCCTAAGTAGGTCTGTGACTATCCAGAGTGTCCTCTGACTTGTGGGCCATAATATGTTCCCCCAAAATGGCCTTTCCTGTCTCAGATCTTGTCTCCTTGGCCAACTCTGTGAACTTCTTAGGAGCCAACGTTGAGCTACTACCTGCTTTCTCATGAAAAGAACTGCATCCGAGCTTTCCTGGCATTTGGACTTCCTCACATCTGTAGGTACCAAAAAATACTGACCCTGTCCTTGGTAAATCCAAACAAGTGAGACCACTGGGACTGGGACTGGGACTGGCTCTGTGTGCCTGGCTTCCTGGATCCCACGTTCAGAGAGTTCCATCACCAAGAAAGTGAGGTGAGGTCACTTCCTTCCTGAACTGAATGAGGGCACTGTCTTGGCAGCCACTTTGTCCTAACTGTTGCTTCCAAGGGTCCCAAGAGATTGAGGCTGCCCCTACTTCCTGTGACATTTTCACAAGTTAGAATGGTATATCAACCAAAGGCACCCAGGAATAGATCTCCACACAGGCCTGGTTTCGTCCATGATCTCTACATTAAAAAAAAATCTGATTCAGACACAACCTTTTATCCTGACTGGGTTGTTTGCCATGGAAGATGACTTTTGGTCTCTGAGGTCCTTTATTGTTTCCTACATCTTCTCCAGGGATCATTTCTGCATGGACCTTTGAGGTTCTCAGCAGGTGGAAGTTTTTCTACATTTCTGTATTGTAATAGCAACTCCTTCCCTGCTCTTCTGTAAAGTTAGATTGAGGGAACAGTGTCCGGTTATGGTTAAAAACATGCTCGATTTGGGTTAGAAATCATTTTGCTGGATGAATGATCGTATTGGGAACTTGCTATGTGTAGAAGAATATATAGGAGAAATATATGTATGAAAAAAGAAATTTAAGTCTGATTTGAAGCCCAGAAGGGCATTGGGCCCTTGATAGGGATACGTGGTGTTGAATTACGTTCTGCAGAGTTGTCTCAGATAAATCGATATACAATGGCATAGCACCTTGTACGTTGCATGAATTAATGTAGAAGGAACATCAAGTCAAAAAGGCATAGTCGGTAGTGAAAGGTTAATAAAATTAATAAAATAGGTACTTGTCACTTCCTGTTTTTCTGTATGCTTAACAAAACACTGTTGAAATCTTGAGAAATGTTTGCTAATCTTGTTCTAGAATGTACTGTTCCCAACAGCCGAACTGCAGAATGTACTCCCTCACTCGGTGTCATGCAAACCGCCAACTCGCCCTTACCCATCACTGAACTTCCCTCTCTTCCCTCTCCAAGGAAAGTATATAAGCTCTGCTTAAGCTGTTCTCAGAGGTCTCTGCTCTATTTAATTTAGCTCTGAGCTCCAGCATGCTGGACCACAAATAAACCCTTTGCTGTTGCATGAGACAGTCTCTTGGTAGTATCTTCCTCTGACACTCGCCTGACCTTTACATATTGAGGTTCCACCGAGTTCCAGCAGTGGCGGACGAGAGACCCCAACGGGCTCCTCTCGGAGCAAGTAAGGCGCCTCTTTCTCGTTTCAGGTTTCTTGTTAGGGCTTGGCAAAATTGCTGGCGATGAAGAGCCTGGGCTCTCTCCGACGGTGGCTGAGAGACATGTCACAGAGACAAAGGGCACCTCTCTGGAGGACCCTGCAGAGAACTCGGGAAATCAAGGAACAATAGTCTTCTCGACTCAGTGATATTTTCTTTTAGATTCGTTATTGCCATACCATTGGGTTTTGCCGGCTACTCATTCCTGGTCACAGTGTTGGACGTTCATTGCCTGTCTTTATGGTCTTGTCTTATCTGTGTCGTGTGTCCTTGCTTTTACTGTTTGTGGAACTTTCATTATGGAACAGAGCACGTCAATGCCTCTGTCCCTGACCCTTGATCACTGAACCAAAGTCCGCTTAAGGGCTCAGAATCTTTCTTTTTTTTAGTAAAACGCTGGACCTGGCAGAATCTCTGTGCCTCAGAATGGCCCATCTTTGGAGTCGTATGGCCCCTAGAAGGATCTTTCTACTTCCCACTAATTTAAAAAGTCAGAGGTATTGTCTTTCAGCCAGCGCCACATAGCCATCCGGATCAACAGCCATATATCTTAACTTGGCAGGACCTCTGCAAATCTCCTCCTCCATGGGTGTAGCCTTTCCTTGCCCCTACCTCTGCTCCTACTCCTTCCCCCATGATCTCTCAAACTCTCTCAACCTCCTCCTCCTCCACCCTCTGTTCTCCCTGAGTCACAGATTTGACTCTACTGGACTCTTCTCCCCCTAGTTATCCCCTGCCCTCGTCCCCTAACACACAACACACTCTAAGTGATTCCGCTGCTGCTGACTAAGCCTCTCTACCATTGGAGGAAGCTAAGCCGGTAATAGGATCTGACAATGGACCGATGTTCATGGCCCAGGTAAGTCAGGGGTTAGCCAGGAACCTGGGGATTAATTGGAAGTTAAATTGTGCTTATAGACCACAGAGTTCAAGACAAGTAGAAAGAATGAATAGAACCATTAAAGAGACCTTAACGAAATTAAGCTTAGAGACCAGCATAAGATTGGACTATGCTCCTGCCTTATGCAATGTTTCATGCAAGAAAAAATCCCTTTGTTTCTTTGAGTAACCTTACCACATGTGAAATTCTTTATGGTGGCCCTCCTCCAGTAGGGGACCTAAGCCCAACTGTAAGACCTAAAGATCCTTTCCACACCCCCTTGCTTGACAGACTTAAAGATCTTGAAAGAACTCAGTAATACCTGTGAAAACAGCTGGCCACTGCCTACCCAACTGGGAACCAGGGGATTCCACATCCATATCAAGTAAGAGATTTCATCTATGTAAGATGATATCAGGTGTCATCCCTGGTACCCCGCTGAAAAGGACCATACCAGGTGCTATTATAACACCTACAGTGGTAAACGTAAACAGAATCACTTCCTGGATCCATGCCTCTCATCTCAAGCCTGCTCCCTGTACAGAATCTTTCTGGAAACTGAAAAAGACTGGTAACAGTTTCAAATTGTGTATTCGCAATGTGAATAAGGTTATATACTCTCCCCTTGGCTACAAGTAGTCCTAACCCTCATCAGCCCATTAAGCAGTGATGGCTGATCACAAATCCTACTGGAAAAGAAGTATGGTCTATCTCGCATACAGCCCCCTTAGGGACCTGGTGGCCATCTCTCCACCCAGACATTTGTTAGCTGGCTATAGGTATTTCCTATTGTGATATCCCTGATGAAGAGGATCCCACTAAAATACCATTAAATCCCTTCTGTACCATAGATAATGGAAACAAACATTATGGATGTAGGGACACGCGAGCCAGATGCAGGTTGGCTAGTCTAGATTACTAAGTTTGCCTGGCAGACTATCAAAGTCACAAAGAGTAATGGCTGTGTGGGGGAAAAGCCGACTTTTTCTGTATGTCATGGGAATGTGTGCATACACGGGCTGCCTGATGGAACCCCAATTCTTCATCAAATTCAGTACACAGCATTGGCCACATTACCAATTAGACAACCAAAAACTATGGCACCCAGAGGAGTCTCTAGATCCTCAAATTTTGCGTGACCTTTTTAACTTCTGCAAGTGCTCAAAAGAGTGAAAGGAAATTCCCCTATGTGGAAGCCTTTTCCCTCCCTCACTCACATCCTGAACTATGCTTCTCCAATAGATCATTATCCTCAGCCTTCTGCTCCAGACCCTCTGATGTCACTCCCATCTCAGCAACTTGATTTCTCCCCTCCAATAACTAGATCAGAAACCCAAAGCTCCACCAGTTCTCAGACCATCGCCCCCTTGCTGAGGTAGCAGGTACATAGGTACCGCGCCACCGACTCATTCCTCTCATCTCCTGTCAATGCCCTCACCGGGTCCCACCAGGTCCTCTTACCAGCTAACCCAATGCTCAAACGAGCTGAGGAGAGCCCTGAGACCCTTATCCAAGATGTAATATAATTGGCCTTTAAAGTTGCTTTGTCATCACTGAAAACAGGTTACTAAAATTTAAAGTCCCTCACAGGATTTTGGGATCCTCACTCCTGTCTTTCACTCTGCTCTACCTGATCTACTGCTCAAGTTTGCTGCTAGGAAATTCCCAATACCCTTTCGCATTATTCTTTTACATCTCTCTTTTCCCTCATTCTCAGATCCTCAGAGGTGCTCTCAGCCCCACCTTCCCCGTCTTTGCCCCTCTGTACCAGGCCCACAGAAAAGTCTTAAATGACCTTCTTCAGAAGTTTTCACCATGGCTGAGTTTTGAACTTTCAGCCAAACAGTCCCAATAAAGATTTTAATGTAGATAAACTTTCTCTTTCGTATTGCCCTGTTCTACTTGGCCACTGGCTAAAAATCTCAGTACTTCTAAGCTAGACAACCCCTAACTAGTTTTTCACAAAATATGTGAACAAGTCCTCTGGCCTTCAGCTGGGGCTTCACAGAGATGGCTACATTTCTAAGATAAAGAAATTACCAACCGGGCTCCATGGTAACAGCTGGCAGGGGGAAAATAAGAAAGGGAAGAAAAAGCTCTCCTCCTCCCAGGTGTCCTTGAAAAGTTAACTTGCCCAGAACAGAAGGAAAAACAGAAACAAATACTGCTTTTTCAAACTTCTGAAGACTGTGAACTTCTGAGCCCCATCCCTTATATGTTGGGTACAAAATTCTGAAACTACCTAAACTTGAGTTTCAGGGGATTAATTGATTACAATAGAAGCAATGCCCTCTGAATCCGGTTGCAACCAAATAGGACTGTTTCCCTCTCTTGAGTGCTATCTTAGGTGCCTTGCTTTGTCAGTGCCTACAACAGCATAATTCTATATACTTAAACATCGTTTATGTTTTCATGAAATGATCAAGATATGTGAAAAATTGTGTAATGATGCAGATGTTTCCCAGAGTGCTCTATCATGACGCAGGTTCATTTGAAGATCAAATAGGGGGGGCATACAACCGGTTCCACTGGGAACATATATCCCTCACTTTAGCCATCCTATTAGGAATAGGAGTTGCTGCACGGGTGGGCAGAGGAACCAGTGGCATTGTCCATGGGACACAAAAGATGACCCAATTAGAAGCAGCAATAGAGCAAAAGTAAGATATTAGAAACCTCCTTCAGGGCTTTGCATGAAACTTTAACCTCTCTCTCTGAAGTTGTTTTACAGAACAGTTGAGGGTTGGACCTCCTCTTCATTAGAGAAGGGGGCCTTTGTGCTGCATTGAGGGAAGAATGTTGTTTTTATGCTGACTATACTGGAGTCGTAATAAAATCTATGAGTAAATTTAAAAGACACCTTGAAGAGCATCAACAAGTGAGAGAGGGCCCAAAAGGGTGGCTTGAGTCTTAGTTCACACAGTCCCCCTGGTTAACTACGTTTTTATCAACCCTGGCCGGTCCAATAATAATCCTCATAATATTGCTAACTATAAAACCCTGTTTGCTCAACCGTGTAATGTCTTTTCTCCAGGCTCAAATTGGAGGAGTTAAACTTATGGTAATACCCCACTAGCAGACATTGAATGTGACACCCTCCAATGATCATTTTTATGTTTTAAATTAGCCAGAAGAAGAAGGGGGGAATGAAATATTAATAAAATAGTTACTTGTCACATCTTGTTTTTCTGAATGCTTAACCGAACACTGTTGAAATCTTGAGAAATGTTTGCAAAACTTGTTCCCAGAATGTTCTATCCCCAGCTGCCAAATTGCAGAATGTACTCCCTCTCCCAGTTGCATGCAACCGCCCACTCGCCCTGACCCATCAATACAATTCCCTCCCTTCTCTCTCCAGGGAAAGTATATAAGCTCTACTTCAGCTATTCTCAGGGCTATCTGCTCTATTCAGGTGAGCTCTGAACCCCAGCATTCTGGACACCCAATAAACCCTTTGATGTTGCATGAGATAGCCTGTTGGTAGTCTCCTCCTCTGAAGCTCGCACCACGTTTACTTGGATGATTGAATGTAGAAGAGAACATCCAGTCAAAAAGGGATAGTCTGTAGCATTAGGAAGATAGTCAGTAAGTTTAGGAAGAAGGGTGTGTATAAGATTTGGAACAAAAGTTTCTTAGCAATAGGATTTCGATTAGAGAGTGAATGTAAATGTCAGCACAAGTGAAGAGTCAGTCACAATGATGAAGTGGGGAAAATATGTAGGAAAGCATATATCAATAGAGACATTACAAAATCAGGCAAAGTATAAAGTGTGTGATAGGATTAGACATTTTGAACAGGGTTGAGTTTAAATATATAATCTTAGGAAGAAACAAATATGTAGTCACAAATAGGATTGACATTTGAGAGCATTGGGCAAATTTCAGGTGGATGAATATTTTGAGAATAATCTTGTGAATAGTTGATTATAAATCCACATACATAAACATGAATGAATTTAGGGAGTGAATATAAGACACATATATTTCATATTTTGTAAAATCTGGAGAGTGTATATATATATATATATATATATATATATATATATATATATATATATATACATATATATACATATACATAAAACAAACACACAGACAAAAAAGTAGCAATATATATGTCAATCAAAATTCATTATAAAATATATACCATCCACAGATCTAAAAGTATTCATTTTACTGAACATGGATTTATGTATAATGCTGTTCAACTAGCAAGCTCACCCATAGGTTGAATATTCAGTTCCAACAGGGTTTAGTAGGAGTGATCTCTTCTAACAATTTGTATCTGCCAAGTCAGCCACCTCACAAGAATGTACCTGTGGTACCAGATAGGAATCTATATTTGCATATAAGAATACAGAGAAAGGGAGACAGGAATTCACATATTTGTTAACCTTAAAAATACAAGGACAACTATTTCAACAAACAATTGACTAGATTTATAACTCCAACTCTGTATCATGCAAAAGGCAAGTCCATCTATACACCATGCCTACTCTGAACTGCTTGTATTTCTATTCTTTATGGGTTATTTTTCTCCATCATATTAGGATTAGTAGTCAGAGTCTGGTAGGGTATGGGTTAGAGTCAGGTATTCAGTATTTTGAATTGAAAATAGGACACTGAATCCAATGTGTATGCAAATATATGCTACGGAAAAATCTTCCCACTCTCCTCCAGAACAATGCCTTGACATTACCTTCTCCCCAAGTAAGACACAATTAGAGGAGAAGAGTTAGAAAATCTGTGAATACATATCTAGAATGGAAAATGCTCCAGATTTCACATCTTTGGAGGTGGTAGAGGAGTTTCCAAAAGTAAGAGACAGGGTAAACACTCGAAAAACATGGAGCTCTGCTGGCCAAAAGACTTTTTGAGAATCTGCCTCTGAGGTTGGGCACTTGAAATATATGTTGTTGTCAGGAGCTTTAGCTTTATTTGTAGTGAAACCATCAAAGCTGGATCTGCATCTATGTGACCTGGAGGAAATGGTTACTTATTTTCAAATAAAAATGAGGCAGCAGTGATGAATTCTTTTTTTGTAGGTAAACTGTGGCCACTGAGGGGAATCACAGCAGAATTCATGCCCAGGTGGACCCAGTCATCTCTTCCAACTGCCACACAAATGACCACAATTATAACCAAAACACTCCTACATGGCCCTCATCTTCTACCATAAAGATACTCATCATAACATCTGGATGGAGGTTTTCATGAGAGGCACATCCCAAGACAGTGTCCAAAATAAGCTCCCTTGCCCCTCATTTGCCGAATGTCAGGGTGGCTTGGACACCCTTCCTGTGAACAAGGAGTGATCAAATAGGCCTGCCCTTAATACTGCTTCGCTTCTCCAATTTGAGGCTCTCTGACTGTGGGGTCTAGATTCTTTTTGTGAATTGGAGTCATGAGAAAAGCCAAGCACCTCTGCAGAGATTTGAAGAACTCATTTCACCAAAAGGATCCCTATTCTGACATGATGGATTTCAGAAACCTAACAAAGGAAGGCAATATAATTCATGCACATTGATTGAACGTTTTTCCATTTTGGTTTAGATGCACATATGGGATCTTTCTTTACATCCATCAGGTGCTGAGAATCTAAGCCACAGCCTAAAACAGGGCAAAGGGCCTGAATCAGACACATCCTTTTCCAATGAAATTAAGCAAAGAGCCACAGGTGATGCACATTCATTTCCATTTGAAAACTGTTTTCTTCAGGCTTAACAAAGGGGTTGCATGAGACAAAGACCTTCCTGATATTCAGGGCAACAGAACAGTAGGTAAGCAAAAGGCCCAAAGCAGGGTATCTCCACTGAGACTTTCTTGGTCACACTGATATCTGAGTTTTCTGAGATGCTGGCCATTCCATTCAGGTATCCAGTACATGGCCATGTCAAAGACCTTGGATTTGGTACATATCTTGGACACATAACCATGAGCCTATTCTAGAGAGTGGCCAGAATTCAGGAAGAAAACAGGGACTTAGGAAGGTATTAGGTGTTGCCCGTGCATAAAGCAAGCCACACTCCATTCATAAATTGGGCAGGATGAATGCTGGGAAGCTTTATACTAGACATGACACATCCATTGCTGCATTCTCTTTTCTCATGTCTACTACCACAGGCACAGTGGGATACACAAACATGGAAACACTCACCTCTTCAAACGACTTACCGGAAACAGTTCACTCCAAAACAAACAAACCGCCATTCCTACCTATTTTCAGAACATGAGACAAACCACAAACCCACACCCACTCCCAAAAAGGCACCTCCTTCCCCAAGTAGGTGTGTGACTAACCAGAGTGTCCTCTGACTGGTTGCCATACTCTGTTCTTCCGAAATGGCCTGTCCTCTCTCAGATCTGTTTTCCTTGGCCAACTCTGTAAAGTTGTAAGGAAAAAGTGGAGAGCCACTACCTGCTTTCTCAGGAAAGCTCCCTCTTCAGAGCTCTCCAGGCATTTGGTAATCCTCACTTCAGTAGGTACCAAGAATGACTGACTCTATCTTTGGCAAATCCAAACAAGTGACCCCACTGGGACTGGGACTATGACTGCCTCTGGGTGCCTGGCTCCTTGGATACAAAGTTCAGAGAGTTCCATCACCAAGGAAATGAGGTATGCCAAGTTCTTTGGAACTGAATGAGGTCACTGCCTTGGCAAATGTATATCTTATGATGTGCAAAAACTGAAGAAATAATAATGTACCAGTGTCGAATACAAATGAATGACAAATTACATATCATGTCCCATAGGAGTCTACTTGCATTGATGTTAGACTGGGTCAGTTACTGTAGAATAATTAGGATTTGTATGCACCATTCACTGAAGTTAGTATTCAGTACTAGGAAACAAATATGTATTTCACGTGGATGAATATTTCTGATTATAATCTTGTGAAAAGTTGATTATAAATCCACATACGTGAACATGAATGAATTTAGAGAGTGTATATTAGACACATACATTTCATATTTTGAAAAATTTGGAGAGTATATCTATATCTATATCTATATCTATATCTATATATATATATATATATATATACACACACACACACACACAAACACACACACACAACACTCACAGACATTAAAAAGTACCAATATAAATGCCAATCAAATTCATCAGTAAATATATATCATCCACAAATGCAAAAATATTTATTTTACTAAACATGAGTTAATGTATAATGTTGTTCTACTAGGACGCTCTCCTATAGGTTGAATTTTCATTTCCAACAGCATTTAGGAGGAGTGAACTGTTCTCACAATTTGTATCTGCCAAGACAGCCACCTCACAAAAATGTACGTGTGATACCTGGTAGGATTCTATATATGCATATAAATATACATGTGTGAATAGGCTACAGAAAAGGGAAACAAGAATTCACATATTTGTTAAGTTTAAAAACACATGGAGAATATTTCAATTAAAATTTGACTAGATTTATAACTCCTACCTTATATAATACAAATGTCAAGTCCAACTATACAACATGTCTCCTCTGAAGTGCTTGTATTTCTATTGTGTTGGGTTAATTTTCTCCATTATATTAGGATGAATAGTCTGAGTCTACTAGGTATGGGTTAGTGTCAGGGATTCAGTATTTCGAATGGAAAATTGGAAAATGAATCCAATGTGTATGTAAATATATGCTGCACAAATATCCTCCTGCTCTCATCCAGAACAATGCCTTGACATTACCTTCACCCCAAGTAAGACACAATTAGAGGAGAAGAGTTACAAAATCAGTGAATACATATCTGGAATGGAAAATGCTCAGGAGTTCACAACCTTGGAGGTGGTAGAGCAGTTTCCAAAACTAAGGGACAGGGTAAACACTCCACAAACATGGAGCTCTGCTGGCCTAAAAACTTTTTGAGAAACTGCCTCTGAGCTTCCACACTTGAAATATATGTTGTTTTCAGGAGATTTGGCTTCCTTTGTAGTGAGACCATCAAAGCTGGGTCTGCATCTATGTGACCTGGAGGACATGGTTTCTTATTTCCAATGAACTAGATGAAGCAGTGCTGAATCCTCTCTTTGTAGGTAAACTGAGGCCACTGGGGACTAAGTGTCTCCCCGTGTGGACTGTGAAGCCATTTGGTCCTGCTCCACTTTTTGTGGTGTTTTTGCTGCTGCACTGTGAGTTTGGTATTTGTTTCACGAAATACTAGGAGCTAAACTGGGACACAGTGCTGGAGGGAGTTCTGTCACGTGTGGTGGGTCAGGGTCTGCAAGAGAATGCACCAACTAGGCTCCTATCTCTCACAGCTTGCCCCATTGCCCCCTTGTCATATCAACCTGATTCTTAATTTTCCTCTCAAAACTCTCCATATAACAATATGCCTTTACATATAAGGGTCTGCTGGATGCACCATGTCAGTTACAAGCCATTTGGAATCCAATGGTAGATCCACATGGCCCTACCACGGATGTTTTATCAAACACCTCCCCACCACTGCTCTAGACCCACTACTCAGCAGGCTCCAACTTACTGGCATCTCTGTTCTACACCATTTTCATGAAACTCAGTAAGTCAAGGCACTGTCTGGTATAATCATGATCAGCAACAGGACATCCAATGTTTCTCCAGTGCCACCTGGTCATAGGAATTTCAAAAATTTCATGGTATTTATCTAGCCATTTTTCAAGCATGAAGTTGGAGGCACTGTGGATTTCAGTTCATTCAGTAAACATTAAATGGTGAGGAAGCTCATTTCAATGAAATCTCTGGAGAACTCTCACAGGCACCGCTTCCCAAAGAGTGGACAAAAGGTCACATTAGGCCAGGCCCATTGAGGTCTACAATGTGAGGTACATGTGTGTTTTGACTCTCAACTATGGCTGCCATTTCTTTGAGAATAAAATCAGGTGATATCCTTGCTGAGATTTCCAGGCCTCTGTTGAAATCCACCCGGGGCCTAGGTCTCAGTTTCCAAGAGCGACTTTCATGTGTGGCCTCTTAAAATCCCAACAAAATTCATGGCAATGCTTCTCTGAGTTCATTTCCAAAACCCAGTCTCTAAGGGGAATCACACCAGAGTTCAACCCCACGTGTACCCAGTCATTTTTTCCAATGCCACACAAATGACCAAAATCAAAACCAAAACACTCCCACATGGCCCTCATCTTTTTCCATATAGTCAATCATCTTAACCTCTGGCTGGAGGTTTCCATGAGGGGCGCAGCCCAAGACAGTGTCCAAAATCAGCTCCTTTGCCCCTCATTTGCCTAAAGTCAGGGTAGCCTGGACACCGTTTCTGTGAACCAGGAGTGAACAAATAAGCCTGCCTTTAATACTTCATTGTTTCTCCAATTTCAGGCCTACTGATTTTAGGTATCGATTCTTTAGGTGATTTAGAGTCATGCGAAAACACAAGCACCTCTGCAGGGCTTTGAAGAACTCATTTGACCCAAAGAATCCCTATTGTCATTTGATGGAGTGCAAAAACCTAACAGAGGAAGGCAAGAGACTTCATCCACAATGAATAAAATTTTTTGCCATTTTGGTTTTGGAAGCTCACATGGGATCATTCTTAAGATCCATCAGGTGCTGAGAATCTAAGTCACAGCCACACACAGGTCCAAAGGCTGATAAAGACACATCCCTTTCCAAAGCAATTAAGCAAAGAGCCACAGGTGAGGCCCATTCATTTCCATTTGAAAACTGTTTTCTTCAGGCTTCACAAAGGGGTGGCCTGAGGCAAAGACCTTCCTGACATTCAGTGCAACACAACAATAAGTAAGCAAAAGGCCCAAAGCAGGGTTTCTGCACTGAAATTTTTCTGGTCACACTGATATCTGAGTTTTCTGAGATGCTCGCCATTCTCTACAGCTATCCAGTACATGGCCATGTCACAGAGCTTAGCGGTGGTACATATTTTGGACACAAATCCATGAGCCTATTCTGGAGAGTGGCCAGAATTCAGGAAGAAAACAACAACTTAGAAAGATAGCAGGTGTTGCACATCGATAAGACAAGCTGCAGTCCATTCATATATTGGGCAGGATGAATTATGGGAAGATTTATACTAGACAGGACACATCCATTAATGCATTCTCTTTTCTAATGTCTACAACAACAGACACAGTGGGATACACAGAAACAGAAACACTCGCCGTGTCAAATGACTTACTAGAAACTGTCCACTCCAAACCAAATAAACCGCCTTTCCTATCTATGCTCAGAACATGAGACAAAACAACAAACCCACACCCACTCCCACAAAGGCACCTCCTTCCCCCAAGGAGGTCTGTGACTATCCGGAGTGTCCTCTGACTGGTGGGCTATACTATGTTCCCCCGAAATGGCCTGTCTTCTCTCAGATCTTGTTTCCTTGACCAACTCTGTGAAGATGTCAGGAAAAAGTGGTTAGCCACTACCTGTTTTCTCAGGAAAGGTCCATCTTCAGAGCTCTCCTGGCATTTGACAATCCTCACACCATTAGGTACCAATAAAACTGACTCTGTCCTTGGTAAATTCAAACAAGTGAGCCCACTGGGAATGGGACTGGGACTGCCTCTGGGTGCCTGGCTTCTTGGATACCAAGTTCAGAGAGTTCCATCACCAAGGAAAAGAGGTATGTCACATTCTTTGGAACTGAATGAGGTCACTGCCTTGGCAACCACTTTGTCCTAACAGTTGCTTCCAAGGGTAACATAAGATGGAGGTTGCCCTTACTTCCTGTGACACTTTCATAAGGAAGAATGTATATCAACCATTGGCACCCGGGAACAGCTCTCCACTCAGGCCTGGTTTGGTCCATCTTCTCTACAATAAGAAAAGAGAGATTCAGATTCAGACACATCCCTTCATCCTGACCAGGTTGTTTGCCATGGAAGATGACTTTTGCTCTCTCAGGTGCTTCATTCCTGCCTACAACTTCTCCAGGTATCATTTGTGCATGGACATTTGAGGTTCTCATCAGGTGGAAGGTCCCCAAGTTTCCTGTATTGTAAGAACCACTCTGTCCCTGCACTTCTGTAAAATGATTGAGGGAACAGTGTATACCTGGGGTTAAAAACAGGTTTGATTTGGGTTACGAGTGATTCTGTGTGATGAATAATGGTATTGGGAACCTGCAATATTTACAAGAATATAGAGGTGAAATATAAGTAGGAAAACAGAAATCTAGGTATGATTTGAAGCCCAGAAGGGTTTTGCCCTTGATTGGGATACGTAGCTTTGAATGATGTTCTGCAAAGATGCCTCAGATAATTCGATATACAATGGCATAGGACCTTGTACATTGGATGATTGAATTTAGAAGAGAACATCCAGTCAAAAAGGGATATTCAGTAGGATTAGGAAGATAGTCGGTAGGTTTAGGAAGAAGAGTGAGTATAGGATTTGGACCAAAAGTTCTATAGCAATAGACTTTCGGTTGTAGAGTGAATGTAAATGTCAGCACATATGAAGAGTCAGTCACTATGTGGAACTGGGGAAAATATGTAGAAAAGCAGATATCAATAGAAACATTACAAAATCAGGCAAAGTATAAAGTGAGTGACAGAATTAGACATTTTCAACAGGGTTGAGTTTGAATATATAAATTAGGAAAAAAACAAATATGTAGTCACCAATAGGATTGACAATTGACAGCATTAGGCAACCTGGACATGGATGTTTTTAGAAATCCATGTTCACTTTCCATTTAGGCTTTGGTACAATCATAACTGTGACCTTTCCATTTTTTGTCCAGAATATTACTGTGATAATGAGGTGATATGAGTATTTCTTTCACCATTTCTGGGAGCAATATATTGAAGATGTAAAATGAGAATCGGGGGTACAAAGAGGTGTACCCTGTTTCTAGGAACATAGAGAAAAAGCATGAATAGACCATACTGTGAATAAATAATATAACTTTTTTGAACTTTAAATAATGAATTGAACTGATATCTGAAAAATTAAAGGAAATCGTACATTGATATACAATCATTGATTCCAACCAGGTATATATGTAATGGAAATATTAGTGTTTTGGTTTATCATGAAGAGTGTGTGAGTTTTGCTTCCATATGATTATGGAAATTCAAAATAATGTGTTTGGAAAGAAGTCTCATAAAAGACCAGTCAAGAAACCCTGACAATACATGAGTTCTGAAGCAAGAAGTGATTAAAGTTGAAACAAATGCTTATTAATTTGTGAACTTGTGAATGAAATGTATATCCTGTGATGTGCAAAAACTGAAGAAACAATAATCTACCAGTGTCAAATACAAATGAATGACAAATTACATATCATGTCCGATAGGAGTCTACTTGCATTGATGATAGACTGGGTCAGTTACTGTAGAATAATTAGGATTTGTATGCACCATTCACTGAAGTTAGTTTTCAGGACTAGGAAACAAATATGTATTTCAGGTGGATGAATATTTCTGATTATATTCTTGTGAAAAGTGGATTATAAATCCACATACGTGAACATGAATGAATTTAGAGAGTGTATATTAGACACATATATTTCATATTTTGAAAAATTTGGAGAGTATATCTATATCTATATCTACATCTATATACACACACACACACACACACAACACTCACAGACATTAAAAAGTACCATTATAAATGCCAATCGAAATTCATCAGTAAATATATATCATCCACAAATGCAAAAATATTTATTTTACTGAACATGAGTTAATGTATAATGTTGTTCTACTAGGACGCTCTCCTATAGGTTGAATTTTCATTTCCAACAGCATTTAGGAGGAGTGAACTGTTCTCACAATTTGTATCTGCCAAGACAGCCACCTCACAAAAATGTACGTGTGATACCTGGTAGGATTCTATATATGCATATAAATATACATGTGTGAATAGGCTACAGAAAAGGGAAACAAGAATTCACATATTTGTTAAGTTTAAAAACACATGGAGAATATTTCAATTAAAATTTGACTAGATTTATAACTCCTACCTTATATAATACATATGTCAAGTCCAACTATACAACATGTCTCCTCTGAAGTGCTTGTATTTCCATTGTGTTGGGTTAATTTTCTCCATTATATTAGGATGAATAGTCTGAGACTACTAGGTATGGGTTAGTGTCAGGGATTCAGTATTTCGAATGGAAAATTGGAAAATGAATCCAATGTGTATGTAAATATATGCTGCACAAATATAGTCCCGCTCTCATCCAGAACAATGCCTTGACATTACCTTCACCCCAAGTAAGACACAATTAGAGGAGAAGAGTTACAAAATCAGTGAATACATATCTGGAATGGAAAATGCTCAGGAGTTCATAACCTTGGAGGTGGTAGAGGAGTTTCCAAAACTAAGGGACAGGGTAAACACTCCACAAACATGGACCTCTGCTGGCCTAAAAACTTTTTGAGAAACTGCCTCTGAGCTTCCACACTTGAAATATATGTTGTTTTCAGGAGATTTGGCTTCCTCTGTAGTGAGACCATCAAAGCTGGGTCTGCATCTATGTGACTTGGAGGACATGGTTTCTTATTTTCCAATGAACAAGATGAAGCAGTGCTGAGCTGAATCCTCTCTTTGTAGGTAAACTGAGGCCACTGGGGACTAAGTGTCTCCCCGTGTGGACTGTGATGCCATTTGGTCCTTCTCCACTGTTTGTGGTGTTTTTGCTGCTGCACTGTGAGTTTGGTATTTGTTTCACGAAATACTAGGAGCTAAACTGGGACACAGTGCTGGAGGGAGTTCTGTCACGTGTGGTGGGTCAGGGTCTGCAAGAGAATGCACCAACTAGGCTCCTATCTCTCACAGCTTGCCCCATTGCCCCCTTGTCCATATCATCATGATTCTTAATTTTCCTCTGAATACTCTCAATATAACAAGATGCCTTTACATATAAGGGTCTGCTGGCTGCACCATGTCAGTTACAAGCCATTTGGAATTCAATGGTAGATCCACATGGCCCTACCACGGATGTTTTATCAAACACCTCCCCACCACTGCTCTAGACCCACTACTCAGCAGGCTCCAACTTACTGGCATCTCTGTTCTACACCATTTTCATGAAACTCAGTAAATCAAGGCACTGTCTGCTATACTCATGATGAGCAACAGGACATCTAATGTTTATCCAGTGCCACCTGGTCATAGGAATTTCAAAAATTTCATGGTATTTATCTAGCCATTTTTCAAGCATGAAGTTCGAGGCACTGTGGGTTTCAGTTCATTCAGCAAACATTAAATGGTGACGAAGCTCATTTCAATGAAATCTCTGGAGAACTCTCACAGGCACGGCATCCCAAAGAGTGGACAAAAGGTCACATTTGGCCAGGCCCATTGAGGTCTACAATGTGAGGTCCATGTGTGTTTTGACTCTCAACTATGGCTGCCATTTCTTTAAGAATAAACTCATGTGATATCCTTGCTGAGATTCCCAGGCCTCAGTGGAAATCCACCCGGGGCCTAGGTCTCAGTTTCCAAGAGAGACTTTCATGCGTGGCCTCTTAAAATCCCAACAAAATTCATGGCAATGCTTCTCTGAGTTCAGTTCCAAAACCCAGTCTCTAAGGGGAATCACACCAGAGTTCAAGCCCACGTGGACCCAGTCATTTTTTCCAATGCCACACAAATGACCAAAATTAAAACCAAAACACTCCCACATGGCCTTCATCTTATTCCATATAGTCAATCATCTTAACCTCTGGCTGGAGGTTTCCATGAGTGGCGCAGCCCAAGACAGTGTCCAAAATCAGCTCGTTTGCCCCTCATTTGCCTAAAGTCAGGGTAGCCTGGACACCGTTTCTGTGAACCAGGAGTGAACAAATAAGCCTGCCGTTAATACTACTGTGTTTCTCCAATTTGAGGCCTACTGATTTTAGGTATCGATTCTTTAGGTGATTTAGAGTCATGCGAAAACACAAGCACCTCTGCAGGGCTTTGAAGAACTCATTTGACCCAAAGAATCCCTATTCTCATTTGATGGAGTGCAGGAACCTAACAGAGGAAGGCAAGAGACTTCATCCACAATGAATGAATTTTTTTGCCATTTTGGTTTTGGAAGCTCACATGGGATCATTCTTAAGATCCATCAGGTGCTGAGAATCTAAGTCACAGCCACACACAGGTCCAAGAGGCAGATAAAGGCACATCCCTTTCCAAAGCAATTAAGCAAAGAGCCACAGGTGAGGCCCATTCATTTCCATTTGAAAACTGTTTTCTTCAGGCTTCACAAAGGGGTGGCCTGAGGCAAAGACCTTCCTGACATTCAGTGCAACACAACAATAAGTAAGCAAAAGGCCCAAAGCAGGGTTTCTGCACTGAGACTTTCCTGGTCACACTGATATCTGAGTTTTCTGAGATGCTCGCCATTCTCTTCAGCTATCCAGTACATGGCCATGTCACAGAGCTTGGAGGTGGTACATATTTTGGACACAAATCCATGAGCCTATTCAGGAGAGTGGCCAGAATTCAGGAAGAAAACAACAACTTAGAAAGATAACAGGTGTTGCACATCGATAAGACAAGCTGCAGTCCATTCATATATTGGGCAGGATGAATTATGGGAAGATTTATACTAGACAGGACACATCCATTAATGCATTCTCTTTTCTAATGTCTACAACAACGGACACAGTGGGATACACTGAAACAGAAACACTCGCCATGTCAAATGACTTACAAGAAACTGTCCACTCCAAACCAAACAAACCGCCTTTCCTATCTATTCTCAGAACATGAGACAAAACAACAAACCCACACCCACTCCCACAAAGGCACCTCCTTCCCCCAAGGAGGTCTGTGACTATCCGGAGTGTCCTCTGACTGGTGGGCCATACTATGTTCCCCGAAATGGCCTGTCTTCTCTCAGATCTTGTTTCCTTGACCAACTCTGTGAAGATGTCAGGAAAAAGTGGTTAGCCACTACCTGTTTTCTCAGGAAAGGTCCATCTTCAGAGCTCTCCTGGCATTTGGCCATCCTAACATCATTAGGTACCAAGAAAACTGATTCTGTCCTTGGTAAATCCAGACAAGTGAGCCCACTGGGACTGGGACTGGGACTGCCTCTGGGTGCCTGGCTTCTTGGATACCAAGTTCAGAGAGTTCCATCACCAAGGAAATGAGGTATGTCACATTCTTTGGAACTGAATGAGGTCACTGCCTTGGCAACCACTTTGTCCTAACAGTTGCTTCCAAGGGTAACATAAGATGGAGGTTGCCCTTACTTCCTGTGACACTTTCATAAGGAAGAATGTATATCAACCATTGGCACCCGGGAACAGCTCTCCACTCAGGCCTGGTTTGGTCCATCTTCTCTACAATAAGAAAAGAGAGATTCAGATTCAGACACATCCCTTCATCCTGACCAGGTTGTTTGCCATGGAAGATGACTTTTGCTCTCTCAGGTGCTTCATTCCTGCCTACAACTTCTCCAGGTATCATTTGTGCATGGACATTTGAGGTTCTCATCAGGTGGAAGGTCCCCAAGTTTCCTGTATTGTAAGAACCACTCTGTCCCTGCACTTCTGTAAAATGATTGAGGGAACAGTGTATACCTGGGGTTAAAAACAGGTTTGATTTGGGTTACGAGTGATTCTGTGTGATGAATAATGGTATTGGGAACCTGCAATATTTACAAGAATATAGAGGTGAAATATAAGTAGGAAAACAGAAATCTAGGTATGATTTGAAGCCCAGAAGGGTTTTGCCCTTGATTGGGATACGTAGCTTTGAATGATGTTCTGCAAAGATGCCTCAGATAATTCGATATACAATGGCATAGGACCTTGTACATTGGATGATTGAATTTAGAAGAGAACATCCAGTCAAAAAGGGATATTCAGTAGGATTAGGAAGATAGTCGGTAGGTTTAGGAAGAAGAGTGAGTATAGGATTTGGACCAAAAGTTCTATAGCAATAGACTTTCGGTTGTAGAGTGAATGTAAATGTCAGCACATATGAAGAGTCAGTCACTATGTGGAACTGGGGAAAATATGTAGAAAAGCAGATATCAATAGAAACATTACAAAATCAGGCAAAGTATAAAGTGAGTGACAGAATTAGACATTTTCAACAGGGTTGAGTTTGAATATATAAATTAGGAAAAAACAAATATGTAGTCACCAATAGGATTGACAATTGACAGCATTAGGCAACCTGGACATGGATGTTTTTAGAAATCCATGTTCACTTTCCATTTAGGCTTTGGTACAATCATAACTGTGACCTTTCCATTTTTTGTCCAGAATATTACTGTGATAATGAGGTGATATGAGTATTTCTTTCACCATTTCTGGGAGCAATATATTGAAGATGTAAAATGAGAATCGGGGGTACAAAGAGGTGTACCCTGTTTCTAGGAACATAGAGAAAAAGCATGAATAGACCATACTGTGAATAAATAATATAACTTTTTGAACTTTAAATAATGAATTGAACTGATATCTGAAAAATTAAAGGAAATCGTACATTGATATACAATCATTGATTCCAACCAGGTATATATGTAATGGAAATATTAGTGTTTTGGTTTATCATGAAGAGTGTGTGAGTTTTGCTTCCATATGATTATGGAAATTCAAAATAATGTGTTTGGAAAGAAGTCTCATAAAAGACCAGTCAAGAAACCCTGACAATACATGAGTTCTGAAGCAAGAAGTGATTAAAGTTGAAACAAATGCTTATTAATTTGTGAACTTGTGAATGAAATGTATATCCTGTGATGCGCAAAAACTGAAGAAACAATAATCTACCAGTGTCAAATACAAATGAATGACAAATTACATATCATGTCCGATAGGAGTCTACTTGCATTGATGATAGACTGGGTCAGTTACTGTAGAATAATTAGGATTTGTATGCACCATTCACTGAAGTTAGTTTTCAGTACTAGGAAACAATATGTATTTCACGTGGATGAATATTTCTGATTATAATCTTGTGAAAAGTGGATTATAAATCCACATACATGAACATGAATGAATTTAGAGAGTGTATATTAGACACATATATTTCATATTTTGAAAATTTGGAGAGTATATCTATATCTATATCTATATCTATATCTATATATACACACACACGCACACAGACACACACAACACTCACAGGCATTAAAAAGTACCAATACAAATGCAAATCGAAATTCATCAGTAAATATGTATCATCCACAAATGCAAAAATATTTATTTATTGAACATGAGTTAATGTATAATGTTGTTCTACTAGGACGCTCTCCTATAGGTTGAATTTTCATTTCCAACAGCATTTAGGAGGAGTGAACTGTTCTCACAATTTGTATCTGCCAAGACAGCCACCTCACAAAAATGTACGTGTGATACCTGGTAGGATTCTATATATGCATATAAATATACATGTGTGAATAGGCTACAGAAAAGGGAAACAAGAATTCACATATTTGTTAAGTTTAAAAACACATGGAGAATATTTCAATTAAAATTTGACTAGATTTATAACTCCTACCTTATATAATGCAAATGTCAAGTCCAACTATACAACATGTCTCCTCTGAAGTGCTTGTATTTCTATTGTGTTGGGTTAATTTTCTCCATTATATTAGGATGAATAGTCTGAGTCTACTAGGTATGGGTTAGTGTCAGGGATTCAGTACTTCGAATGGAAATTTGGAAAATGAATCCAATGTGTATGTAAATATATGCTGCACAAATATCCTCCCGCTCTCATCCAGAACAATGCCTTGACATTACCTTCACCCCAAGTAAGACACAATTAGAGGAGAAGAGTTACAAAATCAGTGAATACATATCTGGAATGGAAAATGCTCAGGAGTTCACAACCTTGGAGGTGGTAGAGGAGTTTCCAAAACTAAGGAACAGGGTAAACACTTTACAAACATGGAGCTCTCCTGGCCTAAAAACTTTTTGAGAAACTGCCTCTGAGCTTCCACACTTGAAATATATGTTGTTTTCAGGAGATTTGGCTTCCTCTGTAGTGAGACCATCAAAGCTGGGTCTGCATCTATGTGACCTGGAGGACATGGTTTCTTATTTCCAATGAACTAGATGAAGCAGTGCTGAATCCTCTCTTTGTAGGTAAACTGAAGCCACTGGGGACTAAGTGTCTCCCCGGGTGGACTGTGAAGCCATTTGGTCCTCCTCCAATTTTTGTGGTGTTTTTGCTGCTGCACTGTGAGTTTGGTATTTGTTTCACGAAATACTAGGAGCTAACCTGGGACACAGTTCTGGAGGGAGTTCTGTCACGTGTGGTGGGTCAGGGTCTGCAAGAGAATGCACCAACTAGGCTCCTATCTCTCACAGCTTGCCCCATTGCCCCCTTGTACATATCAACCTGATTCTTAATTTTCCTCTGAAAACTCTCCATATAACAAGATGCCTTTACATATAAGGGTCTGCTGGCTGCACCATGTCAGTTACAAGCCATTTGGAATCCAATGGTAGATCCACATGGCCCTACCACGGATGTTTTATCAAACACCTCCCCACCACTGCTCTAGACCCACTACTCAGCAGGCTCCAACTTACTGGCATCTCTGTTCTACACCATTTTCATGAAACTCAGTAAATCAAGGCACTGTCTGGTATACTCATGATCAGCAACAGGACATCCAATGTTTCTCCAGTGCCACCTGGTCATAGGAATTTCAAAAATTTCATGGTATTTATCTAGCCATTTTTCAAGCATGAAATTGGAGGCACTGTGGGTTTCAGTTCATTCAGCAAACATTAAATGGTGAGGAAGATCATTTCAATGAAATCTCTGGAGAACTCTCACAGGCACGGCTTCCCAAAGAGTGGACAAACGGTCACATTAGGGCAAGCCCATTGAGGTCTACAATGTGAGGTCCATGTGTGTTTTGACTCTCAACTATGGCTGCCATTTCTTTAAGAATAAAATCATGTGATATCCTTGCTGAGATTCCCAGGCCTCTGTGGAAATCCACCCGGGGCCTAGGTCTCAGTTTCCAAGAGCGACTTTCATGTGTGGCCTCTTAAAATCGCAGCAAAATTCATGGCAATGCTTCTCTGAGTTCATTTCCAAAACGCAGTCTCTAAGGGGAATCACACCAGAGTTCAAGCCCACGTGGACCCAGTCATTTTTTCCAATGCCAAACAAATGACCAAAATTAAAACCAAAACACTTTCACATGGCCCTCATCTTATTCCATATAGTCAATCATCTAAACCTCTGGCTGGAAGATTCCATGAGGGGCGCAGCCCAAGACAGTGTCCAAAATCTGCTCATTTGTCCCTCATTTGCCTAAAGTCAGGGTAGCCTGGACACCGTTTCTGTGAACCAGGAGTGAACAAATAAGCCTGCCGTTAATACTTCTGTGTTTCTCCAATTTGAGGCCTACTGATTTTAGGTATCGATTCTTTAGGTGAGTCATGCGAAAACACAAGCACCTCTGCAGGGCTTTGAAGAACTCATTTGACCCAAAGAATCCCTATTCTCATTTGATGAAGTGCAGGACCCTAATAGAGGAAGGCAAGAGACTTCATGCACAATGAATGATATTTTTTGCCATTTTGGTTTTTGAAGCTCACATGGGATCATTCTTAAGTTCCATCAGATGCTGAGAATCTAAGGCACAGCCACACACAGGCCCAAGAGGCTGATAAAGACACATCCCTTTCCAAAGCAATTAAGCAAAGAGCCACAGGTGAGGCCCATTCATTTTCATTTGAAAACTGTTTTTTCAGGCTTCACAAAGGGGTGGCCTGAGACAAAGACCTTCCTGACATTCAGTGCAACACAACAATAAGTAAGCAAAAGGCCCAAAGCAAGGTTTCTGCACTGAGACTTTCCTGGTCACACTGATATCTGAGTTTTCTGAGATGCTCGCCATTCTCTTCAGCTATCCAGTACATGGCCATGTCACAGAGCTTGGAGGTGGTACATATTTTGGACACAAATCCATGAGCCTATTCTGGAGAGTGGCCAGAATTCAGGAAGAAAACAACAACTTAGAAAGATAGCAGGTGTTGCACATCGATAAGACAAGCTGCAGTCCATTCATATATTGGGCAGGATGAATTATGGGAAGATTTATACTAGACAGGACACATCCACTAATGCATTCTCTTTTCTAATGTCTACAACAACGGACACAGTGGGATACACAGAAACAGAAACACTCGCCGTGTCAAATGACTTACTAGAAACTGTCCACTCCAAACCAAACAAACCGCCTTTCCTATCTATTCTCAGAACATGAGACAAAACAACAAACCCACACCCACTCCCACAAAGGCACCTCCTTCCCCCAAGTAGGTCTGTGACTATCCGGAGTGTCCACTGACTGGTGGGCCATACTGTGTTCCCCCGAAATGGCCTGTCTTCTCTCAGATCTTGTTTCCTTGACCAACTCTGTGAAGATGTCAGGAAAAAGTGGTTAGCCACCACCTGTTTTCTCAGGAAAGGTCCATCTTCAGAGCTCTCCTGGCATTTTCCATGATCACATCATTAGGTACCAATAAAACTGACTCTGTCCTTTGTAAATCCAAACAAGTGAGCCCACTGGGACTGGGACTGGGACTGCCTCTGTGTGCCTGGCTTCTTGGATACCAAGTTCAGAGATTTCCATGACCAAGGAAATGAGGTATGTCACATTCTTTGAAACTTAATGAGGTCACTGCCTTGGCAACCACTTTGTCCTAACAGTTGCTTCCAAGGGTAACATAAGATGGAGGTTGCCCCTACTTCCTGTGACACTTTCATAAGATAGAATGTATATCAACCATTGGCACCCGGGAACAGCTCTCCACTCAGGCCTGGTTTGGTCCATCTTCTCTACAATAAGAAGAGAGAGATTCAGATTCAGACACATCCCTTCATCCTGACCAGGTTGTTTGCCATGGAAGATGACTTTTGCTCTCTCAGGTGCTTCATACCTGCCTACAACTTCTCCAGGTATCATTTGTGCATGGACATTTGAGGTTCTCATCAGGTGGAAGGTCCCCAACTTTCCTGTATTGTATTAACCACTCTGACAGCTCTTTTGTCCATTTTGGTTTGGGATGCACACATGGGATTTTTCTTTAGACCCATCATGTACTGTGAATCTAAGCCACAGCCTCACATAGGGCCGAGAGGCTGATTCAGAAACATCCATTTCCAAAGCAATTAAGCAAAGAGGCACAGGTAATGACCATTCATTTCCATTTGAAAACTATTTTCTGCAGGCTTCAAAAAGTGTGGCCTGAGGCAAAGACCTTCCTGACATTCAGGGCAACAGAATAGGTAAGCAAAAGGCCCAAAGCAGGGTTTCTCCACTGAGACTTTGTTGGGCATACTGATATCTGAGTTTTCTGAGATACTCACCATTCCCATCAGCTATCCAGTACATGGCCATGTCACAGAGATGGAGGTGGTACATATCTTGGACACAAAATCATGAGCATATTCTTGAGAGTGTCCAGAATTCAGGAAGAAAACAGGAATTTAGAAAGATGGCAGGAGTTGCCCGTCCATACGGCAACCTGCAGTCCATTCATAAATTGCACCGGATGAAGGCTTTGAAGCTTTCTCGTAGACAGGACACATCCATTGATGCATTCTCTTTTCTAATGTCTACAATCATGGACACAGTATGATATATAGACACAGAAACACTCACCTTGTCAAAGGACTTACTAGACACAGTCCACTCCAAAACAAACAAACCAGCTTTCCTAACTATTCTCAGAACATGAGACAAAACCACAAACTCACACTCACACCCAAAAAGTCACCTCCTTTCCCCAAGTAGGTCTGTGACTATCCGGAGTGTCCTCTGACTTGTGGGCCATACTATGTTCCCCCAAAATGGCGTGTCCTGTCTCCAATCTGGTCTCTTTGGCCAACTCTGTGAAGTTGTCAGGAGCCCATGGTGAGAAACTACCTGCTTTCTCTGGAAAGGCCAGTCTTCATAGTTTCCAGGCATTTGGCTGTCCTCACATCAGTAGGTACAAAGAAAGAGTGACTCTGTCTTGTTAAATCCAAACATGTGAGCCCACTGGGACATGGAGTGGGTTTGACTCTGTGTGCCTGGTTTCCTGGATCCCAAGATCACAGACTTTCATTACCAAAACTGTAAGGTGATGTCACTTTCTTCAAGATCTGAATGAAGTCACTGCCTTGGAAACCACTTTGTTTTAACAGTTGCTTACATGGTTCCCAAAAGATGGAGGCTGCCTCTACTTGCTGTGACTCATTCATATGTTAGAATGGTATATCAACCATAGGCACAGGGGAACAGCTCTCCACACAGGCATGGTTTGGTCCATCTTCTCTACATTAGGAAGAGAGAGGCTAATTCAGACACATCCCATCAACCTGACCAGGTTGTTTGCCATGGAAGATGACTTTTGCTCTCTCATGTCCTTCATAGCTGCCTACATCTTCTCCAAGGATCATTTCAGCATGGACCTTTTAGGTTTTCAGCAGCTGGAAGATCGCCTATATTCCTGTATTGTAAGACCAACTCTGTCCCTGCTCTTCTGTAAAATTAGATTGAGGGAAAAGTATATGGTTAGGGTTAATAACATGTTCAATTTGGGTTAGGAATCATTCTCTGGAATGAATATTTGTATTAGGAACCTGCGATATTTATAAGAATACATAGGTGAAATATAAGTATGAAAACAGAAATCTAGGTAAGTTTTGAAGCCCAGAAGGGCATTGGGCCCTTGATTGGGATACTTAGCATTGATTTATGTCCTGCACAGTTGTCTCAGTTAAATCAATATACTATGGCATAGGACCTTCTAATTTGGATGATTGAATGTGGAAGAGAACATCCAGTCAAAAAGGGATATTCGGTAGGATTAGGAAAATAGTCGGTAGGTTTAGATAAAAGAGTGAGTATAGGATTTGGACCAAAAGTTCTTTAGCAATAGGGTTTCAGGTAGAGAGTGAATGTAAATGTCAGCACATGTGAAGAGACAGTCACAATGATGAACTAGGTAAAATATGTAGGAAAGCAATATTTTGAAGACATATAAATTAATTGGGGGTACAAATAGGTGTACCTTGTGCCTATGAATATAGAGATAATGCATGAATAGACCATACTGTGAATAAATAATATAACTGGTTCGAACTTTAAATAATGGATTGAATTGATTTCTGAAAATATACAGGAAACCTAATATTGATATACAATCATTCATTCCAAACAGTTATGCATCTAATGGTGATATTAGATTTACGGTTTATCATGAAAAGTGTGTGAGTTTTGCTTCAAAACTGATTATGAAATTAAAAAAAAATGTGTTTGCAGAGAAGTCTCATGAAAAGACCAGTCAAGAAACCGGGAGGAATACATGTGTTCTGAAGCAGGAAATGATTAAAAGTGAAAAAATACCTATAAAGTTGTGAACTTGTGGATGAAATATATATCCTATGATGTGCAAAAACTGCAGAAATATTAATGTAGCAGTGTTGAATATA
This sequence comes from Callospermophilus lateralis, assembly GCF_048772815.1. Classification (NCBI taxonomy): domain Eukaryota; kingdom Metazoa; phylum Chordata; class Mammalia; order Rodentia; family Sciuridae; genus Callospermophilus; species Callospermophilus lateralis. The sequence goes on along the minus strand of NW_027510197.1, from coordinate 341,773 downwards.
AATGAACTTCAAAATACACATCATATCCCATAGGCATCTACTTGCATTGATGTTAAACTGGGTCAGATACTGTAGAATTATTAGGATTTGTATGCACCATTCACAGAAGTGAGTTGTCAGTACAAGGAAACAAATATGTATTTCAGGTGGATGAATATTTCCAAGAATAATCTTGAGAAAAGTTGATTATATTTCCTCATGCATGAACATGAATGAATGAATGAATGTAGAAAGTGTATATAAGACACATATATTTCATGTTTTGATAAATCAGGAGAGTATATATATATATATATATATATATATATATATATATATATATATACCAAAAAACACACAGAGAAACATAAAAAAGTAGCAATATATGCCAAATGAAATTTATAATGAAATATATAACATCTACTGATGCAAAAATATATACTTTACTGAACATGGAATTATGTATAATGTTGTTGTACTAGGAAGCTCACCCATAGGTTGAATTTTTAGTTCCAACAGCGTTTAAGAGGGGTAGTCTCTTCACACAATTTATATCTGCCGAGTCAGCAACCTCACAAAAATGTACGTGTGATACCAGGTAGGATTCTATATGTACATATAAAAATACATGTGCTGTATAGGCTACAGAGAAAGGGAGGCAGGAATTCACATATTTGTTAATTTTAAAAACACATGAAAAACTATTCCAAATAAAAATTCACTAGATTTATAACACCTACCATTTATTATGCAAAAGAAAAGTTCAAAAATACACCATGCCTCCTCTCACCTGCTTGTATTTCTGTTCTATTTGGGTTATTTTTCTCCATCATATTAGGATTAGTAGTCAGAGTCTAGTAGGGTATGTGTTAGTGTCAGGGATTCAGTATTTTGAATGGAAAATAGGAAAAAGAATCCAATGTCTATCAAATATGTGCTACACAAAATATTTTCCCTCTCTCATCCAGAACAATGCCTTGACATTACCTTCGCCCCAAGTAAGACACAATTAGTGGAGAAGAGTTATAAAATCTGTGAGTATATAACTGGAATGGAAAATGCTCAGGAGTTCACAACCTTGGATGTGGTAGAGAAGTTTCCATAAGTAAGGGACAGGTTAAAAACTCCACAAACATGGAGCTCTGCTGGCCTAAAGGACTTCTTGATAAACTGCCTCTGAGGTTGGTCACTTGAAATATATGTTGTTTTCAGGAGCTTTAGCTTCCTTTGTCATGAGACCATCAAAGCTGGGTCTGATTCTATGTGACCTGGAGGACATGGTTCCTTATTTTCTAATGAACATGAGGCAGCAGTGGTGAATTCTCTCTTTTAAGTAAAATGTGACCAGTGTGTGCTAAGTCTCTCCCCATCTGGGCTGTGAAGCCATTTGGTCATCCTCCACTTTTTCATGGTTTTTCTTTCTCCTGCATTGGGAGTTTGGTATTTGCTTCACGAAATACAAGGAGTTCAAAAGGGACACAGTGCTGGATGGAGTTCTGCCACATGTGGTGGGTCAGGGTCTGCAGGAGAATGCACCAACCAGGCTTCTATCCCACATAGTTTTTCCCTTGTCTATTGCAACCTGATTCTTAACATTGCCATGAAACCTCTCCATATAACAAGACGCCCTTACATATTAGTGTCTGCTGGCCTCGCCATGTCTGTCACAAGCCATTTGGAAGCCAATGGCAAATCCATATGGCCACATCAGAGATGTATTATGACACACATACACACCACTGCTCTAGGCAAAATACTCAGCAGGCACCAACTTACTGGCATGTCTGTTCTAGATCATTTTCATGAAACACAGTCAATCAAGGCACTGTCTAGTATACTCATGATAAACAACAGGACATCCAAAGGTTCTCCAGAGACATGTTGTATAGTTGGACTTGACATTTGCATTATATAAGGTAGGAGTTATAAATCTAGTCAAATTTTAATTGAAATATTCTCCATGTGTTTTTAAACTTAACAAATATGTGAATTCTTGTTTGCCTTTTCTGTAGCCTATTCACACATGTATATTTATATGCATATATAGAATCCTACCAGGTATCACACGTACATTTTTGTGAGGTGGCTGTCTTGGCAGATACAAATTGTGAGAAGAGTTCACTCCTCCTAAGTGCTGTTGGAAATGAAAATTCAACCTATAGGAGAGTGTCCTAGTAGAACAACATTATACATTAACTCATGTTCAGTAAAATAAATATTTTTGCATTTGTGGATGATACATATTTACTGATGAATTTCGATTGGCATTTATATTGGTATATTTAATGTCTGTGAGTTGTGTGTGTGTGTGTGTGTGTGTGTGTGTGTGTGTGTGTATAGATATACATATAGATATAGATATACTCTCCAAATTTTTCAAAATATGAAATATATGTGTCTAATATACACTCTCTAAATTCATTCATGTTCATGTATGTGGATTTATAATCCACTTTTCACAAGATTATAATCAGAAATATTCATCCACCTGAAATACATATTTGTTTCCTAGTACTGAAAACTAACTTCAGTGAATGGTGCATACAAATCCTAATTATTCTACAGTAACTGACCCAGTCAAACGTCAACGCACCTAGACTCCTATTTGACATGATATGTAATTTGTCATTCATTTGTATTCGATACTGGTACATTATTGTTTCTTCAGTTTTTGCACATCACAGGATATACATTTCATCCACAAGTTCACAAATTAATAAGCATTTGTTTCAACTTTCACCACTTCTTGCTTCAGAACACATGTATTGTCAGGGTTTCTTGACTGGTCTTTTCATGAAACTTCTTTCCAAACACATTATTTTGAATTTCCATAATCATTTTGAAGCAAAACTCACACACTCTTCATGATAAACCAAAACACAAATATTTCCATTACATATATACCTGGTTGGAATGAATGATTTTATATCAATATACGATTTCCTTTAATTTTTCAGATATCAGTTCAATTCATTATTTAAAGTTCAAAAAAGTTATATTATTTATTCACAGTATGGTCTATTCATGCTTTTTCTCTATGTTCCTAGAAACAGGGTACACCTCTTTGTACCCCCGATTCTCATTTTACATCTTCAATATATTGCTCCCAGAAATGGTGAAAGAAATACTCATGTCACCTCATTATCACAGTAATATTCTGGACAAAAAATGGAAAGGTCACACTTATGAATGTACCAAAGCCTAAATGGAAAGTGAACATGGATTTCTAAAAACATCCATGTCCAGGTTGCCTAATGCTGTCAATTGTCAATCCTATTGGTGACTACATATTTGTTTTTTTCCTAATTTATATAGTCAAACTCAACCCTGTTGAAAATGTCTAATTCTATCACTCACTTTATACTTTGCCTGATTTCGTAATGTTTCTATTGATATCTGCTTTTCTACATATTTTCCCCAGTTCAACATAGTGACTGACTCTTCATATGTGCTGACATTTACATTCACTCAACAACCCAAAGTCTATTGCTAAAGAACTTTTGGTCCAAATCCTATACTCACTCTTCTTCCTAAACCTACCGACTATCTTCCTAATCCTATTGAATATCCCTTTTTGACTGGATGTTCTCTTCTAAATTCAATCATCCAATGCACAAGGTCCTATGCCATTGTACATCGAATTATCTGAGGCATCTTTGCAGAACATCATTCAAAGCTAAGTATCCCAATCAAGGGCAAAACCCTTCTGGGCTTCAAATCATACCTAGATTTCTGTTTTCCTACTTATATTTCACCTCTATATTCTTGTAAATATTTCAGGTTCCCAATACCATTATTCATCACACAGAATCACTCGTAACCCAAATCAAACCTGTTTTTAACCCCAGGTATACACCGTTCCCTCAATCATTTTACAGAAGAGCAGGGACAGAGTGGTTCTTACAATACAGGAAAGTTGGGGACCTTCCACCTGATGAGAACCTCAAATGTCCATGCACAAATGATACCTGGAGAAGTTGTAGGCAGGTATGAAGCACCTGAGAGAGCAAAAGTCATCTTCCATGGCAAACAACCTGGTCAGGATGAAGGGATATGTCTGAATCTGAATCTCTCTCTTCTTCTTGTAGAGAAGATGGACCAAACCAGGCCTGAGGGGAGAGTTGTTCCCGGGTGCCAATGGTGATATTCATTCTACCTTATGAAAGTGTCACAGGAAGCGGGGGCAACCTCCATTTTATGTTACCCTTTGAAGCAACTGTTAGGACAAAGTGGTTGCCAAGGCAGTGACCTCACTCAGTTCCAAAGAATGTGACATACCTCATTTACTTGGTGATGGAACTCTCTGAACTTGGTATCCAAGAAGCCAGGCACCCAGAGGCAGTTCCAGTTCCAGTCCCAGTGGGCTCACGTGTTTGGATTTACCAAGGACAGAGTCAGTTTTCTTGGTACCTAATGATGTGAGTATGGCCAAATGCCAGGAGAGCTCTGAAGATGGACCTTTCCTGAGAAAACAGGTAGTGGCTAACCACTTTTTCCTGACATCTTCACAGAGTTGGTCAAAGAAACAAGATCTGAGAGAAGACAGGCCATTTCGGGGGAACAGAGTATGGCCCACCAGTCAGAGGACACTCCGGATAGTCACAGACCTACTTGGGGGAAGGAGGTGCCTTTGTGGGAGTGGGTGTGGGTTTGTTGTTTTGTTTCATGTTCTGAGAATAGATAGGAAAGGCGGTTCGTTTGGTTTGGAGTGGAAGGTTCTAGTAAGTCATTTTACACGGCGAGTGTTTCTGTTTCTGTGTATCCCACTGTGTCCGTTGTTGTAGACATTAGAAAAGAGAATGCATTAATGGATGTGTCCTGTCTAGTATAAATCATCCAATAATTCATCCTTCCCAATATATGAATGGACTGCAGCTTGTCTTATCGATGTGCAACACCTGCTATCTTTCTAAGTTGTTGTTTTCTTCCTGAATTCTGGCCACTCTCCAGAATAAGCTCATGGATTTGTGTCCAAAATATGTACCACCTCCAAGCTCTGTGACATGGCCATGTACTTAATAGCTGAAGAGAATGGCGAGCATCTCAGAAAACTCAGATATCAGTGTGACCAGGAAAGTCTCAGTGCAGAAACCCTGCTTTGGGAGTTTTGCTTATTATTGTTGTGTTGCACTGAATGTCAGGAAGGTCTTTCCCTCAGGCCACCCCTTTGTGAAGCCTGAAGAAAACAATTTTCAAATGGAAATGAATGGGCCTCACCTGTGGCTCTTTGCTTAATTGCTTTGGAAAGGGATGTGTCTTTATCAGCCTCTTGGGCCTGTGTGTGGCTGTGACTTAGATTCTCAGCACCTGATGGATCTTAAGAATGATCCCATGTGAGCTTCCAAAACAAAAATGGCAAAAAATTTCATTCATTGTGGATGAAGTCTCTTGCCTTCCTCTGTTAGGTTCCTGCACTCCATCAAATGACAATAGGGATTCTTTGGGTCAAATGAGTTCTTCAAAGCCCTGCAGAGGTGCTTGTGATATCGCATGACTCTAAATCACCTAAAGAATCGATACCTAAAATCAGTAGGCTTCAAATAGGAGAAACACAGAATTATTAACGGCAGGCTTATTTGTTCACTCCTGGTTCACAGAAACGGTGTCCAGGCTACCCTGAATTTAGACAAATGAGGGGCAAACGAGCTGATTTTGGACACTGTCTTGGGCTGCGCCCCTCATGGAAACCTCCAGCCAGAGGTTAAGATGATTGACTATATGAAATAAGATGAGGGCCATGTGGGAGTGTTTTGGTTTTAATTTTGGTCATTTGTGTGGCATTGGAAAAAATGACTGGGTCCACGTGGGCTTGAACTCTGGTGTGATTCCCCTTAGAGACTGGGTTTTGGAACTGAACTCAGAGAAGCATTGCCATGAATTTTGTTGGGATTTTAAGAGGCCACGCATGAAAGTCGCTCTTGGAAACTGAGACCTAGGCCCCGGGTGGATTTCCACAGAGGCCTGGGAATCTCAGCAAGGATATCACATGATTTTATTCTTAAAGAAATGGCAGCCATAGTTGAGAGTCAAAACACACATGGACCTCACATTGTAGGCCTCAATGGGCCTGGCCTAATGTGACCTTTTGTCCACTCTTTGGGAAGCCATGCCTTTGAGTGTTCTCCAGAGATTTCATTGAAATGAGCTTCCTCACCATTTAATGTTTGCTGAATGAACTGAAACCCACAGTGCCTCCAAATTCATGCTTGAAAAATGGCTAGATAAATACCATGAAATTTTTGAAATTCCTATGACCAGGTGGCACTGGAGAAACATTGGATGTCCTGTTGCTGATCATGAGTATACCAGACAGTGCCTTGATTTACTGAGTTTCATGATAATGGTGTAGAACAGAGATGCCAGAAATTTGGAGCCTGCTGAGTAGTGGGTCTAGAGCAGTGGTGGGGAGGTGTTTGATAAAACATCCGTGGTAGGGCCATGTGGATCTACAATTGGATTCCAAATGGCTTGTAACTGACATGGTGCAGCCAACAGACCCTTATATGTAAAGGCATCTTGTTATATGGAGAGTTTTCAGAGGAAAATTAAGAATCAGGTTGATATGTACAAGGGGGCAATGGGTCAAGCTGTGAGAGATAGGAGCCTAGTTGGTGCATTCTCTTGCAGACCCTGACCCACCACACGTGACAGAACTCCCTCCAGAACTGTGTCCCAGGTTAGCTCCTAGTATTTCGTGAAACAAATACCAAACTCACAGTGCAGCAGCAAAAACACCACAAAAAGTGGAAGAGGACCAAATGGCTTCACAGTCCACACGGGGAGACACTTAGTCCCCAGTGGCCTCAGTTTACCTACAAAGAGAGTATTCAGCACTGCTTCATCTAGTTCATTGGAAATAAGAAACCATGTCCTCCAGGTCACATAGATGCAGACCCAGCTTTGATCTTCTCACTACAGAGGAAGCCAAATCTCCTGAAAACAACATATATTTCAAGTGTGGAAACTCAGAGGCAGTTTCTCAAAAAGTTTTTAGGCCAGCAGAGCTCCATGTTTGTGGAGTGTTTACCCTGTCCCTTAGTTTTGGAAACTCCTCTACCACCTCCAAGGTTGTGAATTCCTGAGCATTTTCCATTCCAGATATGTATTCACTGATTTTGTAACTCTTCTCCTCTAATTGTGTCTTACTTGGGGTGAAGGTAATGTCAAGGCATTGTTCTGGATGAGAGCGGGAGGATATTTGTGCAGCATATATTTACATACACATTGGATTCATTTTCCAATTTTCCATTCGAAATACTGAATCCCTGACACTAACCCATACCTAGTAGACTCAGACTATTCACCCTAATATAATGGAGAAAATTAACCCAACAAATTAGAAATACAAGTACTTCAGAGGAGACATGTTGTATAGTTGGACTTGACATTTGCATTATATAAGGTAGGAGTTATAAATCTAGTCAAATTTATTTGAAATATTCTCCATGTGTTTTAAACTTAACAAATATGTGAATTCTTGTTTCCTTTTTCTGTAGTCTATTCACACATGTATATTTATATGCATATATAGAATCCTACCAGGTATCACACGTACATTTTTGTGAGGTGGCTGTCTTGGCAGATACAAATTGTGAGAAGAGTTCACTATTCCTAAATGCTGTTGGAAATGAAAATTCAACCTATAGGAGAGCGTCCTAGTAGAACAACATTATACATTAACTCATGTTCAGTAAAATAAATATTTTTGCATTTGTGGATGATACATATTTACTGATGAATTTCTATTGGCATTTATATTGGGACTTTTTAATGTCTGAAGTTGTGTGTGTGTGTGTGTGTGTGTGTGTGTATATATATAGATATAGATATAGATATAGATATAGATATACTCTCCAAATTTTTCAAAATATGAAATATATGTGTCTAATATACACTCTCTAAAGTCATTCATGTTCATGTATGTGGATTTATAATCCAATTTTCAAAAGATTATAATCAGAAATATTCATCCACCTGAAATACATATTTGTTTCCTAGTACTGAAAACTAACTTCAGTGAATGGTGCATACAAATCTAATTATTCTACAGTAACTGACCCAGTCTATCATCAATGCAAGTAGACTCCTATGGGACATGATATGTAATTTGTCATTCATTTGTATTCGACACTGGTACATTATTGTTTCTTCAGTTTTTGCACATCACAGGATATACATTTCATCCACAAGTTCACAAATTAATAAGCATTTGTTTCAAACTTTCACCACTTCTTGCTTCAGAACACATGTATTGTCAGGGTTTCTTGACTGGTCTTTTCATGAGACTTCTTTCCAAACACATTATTTTGAATTTCCATAATCATTTTGAAGCAAAACTCACACACTCTTCATGATAAACCAAAACACTAATATTTCCATTACATATATACCTGGTTGGAATGAATGATTGTATATCAATATACGATTTCCTTTAATTTTTCAGATATCAGTTCAATTCATTATTTAAAGTTCAAAAAAGTTATATTATTTATTCACAGTATGGTCTATTCATGCTTTTTCTCTATGTTCCTAGAAACAGGGTACACCTCTTTGTACCCCCGATTCTCATTTTACATCTTCAATATATTGCTCCCAGAAATGGTGAAAGAAATACTCATGTCACCTCATTATCACAGTAATATTCTGGACAAAAAATGGAAAGGTCACACTTATGATTGTACCAAAGCCTAAATGGAAAGTGAACATGGATTTCTAAAAACATCCATGTCCAGGTTGCCTAATGCTGTCAATTGTCAATCCTATTGGTGACTACATATTTGTTTTTTTCCTAATTTATATATTCAAACTCAACCCTGTTGAAAATGTCTAATTCTATCACTCACTTTATACTTTGCCTGATTTCGTAATGTTTCTATTGATATCTGCTTTTCTACATATTTTCCCCAGTTCAACATAGTGACTCACGCTTCATATGTGCTGACATTTAATTCACTCTACAACCGAAAGTCTATTGCTAAAGAATTTTGGTCCAAATTCTATACTCACTCTTCTTCCTAAACCTACCGACTATCTTCCTAATCCTACTGAATATCCCTTTTTGACTGGATGTTCTCCTCTAAATTCAATATACAAATCTACAAGGTCCTATGCCATTGTATATCGAATTATCTGAGGCATCTTTGCAGAACATCATTCAAAGCTAAGTATCCCAATTAAGGGCAAAACCCTTCTGGGCTTCAAATCATACCTAGATTTCTGTTTTCCTACTTATATTTCACCTCTATATTCTTGTAAATATTGCAGGTTCCCAATACCATTATTCATCACACAGAATCACTCGTAACCCAAATCAAACCTGTTTTTAAACCCAAGTATACACTGTTCCCTCAATCATTTTACAGAAGAGCAGGGACAGAGTGGTTCTTACAATACAGGAAAGTTGGGGACCTTCCACCTGATTAGAACCTCAAATGTCCATGCACAAATGATACCTGGAGAAGTTGTAGGCAGGTTTGAAGCACCTGAGAGAGCAAAAGTCATCTTCCATGGCAAACAACCTGGTTATGATGAAGGGATGTGTCTGAATCTGCCTCTCTCTCTTCTTATTATAGAGAAGATGGACCAAACCAGGGCTGAGTGGAGAGCTGTTCCCGGGTTCCAATGGTGATATACATTCTACCTTATGAAAGTGTCACAGGAAGTAGGGGCAACCTCCATCTTATGTTTCCCTTGGAAGCAACTGTTAGGACAAAGTGGTTGCCAAGGCAGTGACCTCATTCAGTTCCAAAGAATGTGACATACCTCATTTCCTTGGTGATGGAACTCTCTGAACTTGGTATCCAAGAAGCCAGGCACCCAGAGGCAGTCCCAGTCCCAGTCCCAGTGGGCTCACTTGTTTGGATTTACCAAGGACAGAGTCAGTTTTCTTGGTACCTAATGATGTGAGGATGGTCAAATGCCAGGAGAGCTCTGAAGATGGACCTTTCCTGAGAAAACAGGTAGTGGCTAACCACTTTTTCCTGACATCTTCACAGAGTTGGTCAAGGAAACAAGATCTGAGAGAAGACAGGCCATTTCAGGGGAACAGAGTATGGCCCACCAGTCAGAGGACACTCCGGATAGTCACAGACCTCCTTGGGGGAAGGAGGTGCCTTTGTGGGAGTGGGTGTGGGTTTGTTGTTTTGTCACATGTTCTGAAAATTGATAGGAAAGGCGGTTTGTTTGGTTTGGAGTGGACAGTTTCTAGTAAGTCATTTGACACGGCGAGTGTTTCTGTTTCTGTGTATCCCACTGTGTCCGTTGTTGTAGACATTAGAAAAGAGAATGCATTAATGGATGTGTCCTGTCTAGTATAAATCTTCCCATTATTCATCCTGCCCAATATATGAATGGACTGCAGCTTGTCTTATCGATGTGCAACACCTGCTATCTTTCTAAGTTGTTTTTTTCTTCCTGAATTCTGGCCACTCTCCAGAATAGGCTCATGGATTTGTGTCCAAAATATGTACCACCTCCAAGCTCTGTGACATGGCCATGTACTGGATAGCTGAAGAGAATGGCGAGCATCTCAGAAAACTCAGATATCAGTGTGACCAGGAAAGTCTCAGTGCAGAAACCCTGCTTAGGGCCTTTTGCTTACTTATTGTTGTGTTGCACTGAATGTCAGGAAGGTCTTTGCCTCAGGCCACCCCTTTGTGAAGCCTGAAGAAAACAGTTTTCAAATGGAAATGAATGGGCCTCACCTGTGGCTCTTTGCTTAATTGCTTTGGAAAGGGATGTGTCTTTATCAGCCTCTTGGACATGTGTGTGGCTGTGACTTAGATTCTCAGCACCTGATGGATCTTAAGAATGATCCCATGTGAGCTTCCAAAACCAAAATGGCAAAAAATTTCATTCATTGTGGATGAAGTCTCTTGCCTTCCTCTGTTAGGTTCCTGCACTCCATCAAATGACAATAGGGATTCTTTGGGTCAAATGAGTTCTTCAAAGCCCTGCAGAGGTGCTTGTGTTTTCGCATGACTCTAAATCACCTAAAGAATCGATACCTAAAATCAGTAAGCCTCAAATTGGAGAAACACAGAAGTATTAACGGCAGGCTTATTTGTTCACTCCTGGTTCACAGAAACGGTGTCCAGGCTACCCTGACTTTAGGCAAATGAGGGGCAACGGAGCTGATTTTGGACACTGTCTTGGGCTGCGCCCCTCATGGAAACCTCCAGCCAGAGGTTAAGATGATTGACTATATGGAATAAGATGAGGGCCATGTGGGAGTGTTTTGGTTTTAATTTTGGTCATTTGTGTGGCATTGGAAAAAATGACTGGGTCCACGTGGGCTTGAACTCTGGTGTGATTCCCCTTAGAGACTGGGTTTTGGAACTGAACTCAGAGAAGCATTGCCATGAATTTTGTTGGGATTTTAAGAGGCCACGCATGAAATTCGCTCTTGTAAACTGAGACCTAGGCCCCGGGTGGATTTCCACAGAGGCCTGGGAATCTCAGCAAGGATATCACATGATTTTATTCTTAAAGAAATGGCAGCCATAGTTGAGAGTCAAAACACACATGGACCTCACATTGTAGACCTCAATGGGCCTGGCCTAATGTGATCTTTTGTCCACTCTTTGGGAAGCCGTGCCTGTGAGAGTTCTCCAGATATTTCATTGAAATGAGCTTCCTCACCATTTAATGTTTGCTGAATGAACTGAAACCCACAGTGCCTCCAACTATATGCTTGAAAAATGGCTAGATAAATACCATGAAATTTTTGAAATTCCTATGACCAGGTGGCACTGGAGAAACATTGGATGTCCAGTTGCTGATCATGAGTATACCAGACAGTGCCTTGATTTACTGAGTTTCATGAAAATGGTGTAGAACAGAGATGCCAGTAAGTTGGAGCCTGCTGAGTAGTGGGTCTAGAGCAGTGGTGGGGAGGTGTTTGATAAAACATCCGTGGTAGGGCCATGTGGATCTACCATTGGATTCCAAATGGCTTGTAACTGACATGGTGCAGCCAGCAGACCCTTATATGTAAAGGCATCTTGTTATATGGAGAGTTTTCAGAGGAAAATTAAGAATCATGTTGATATGGACAAGGGGGCAATGGGGTAAGCTGTAAGAGATAGGAGCCTAGTTGGTGCATTCTCTTGCAGACCCTGACCCACCACACGTGACAGAACTCCCTCCAGCACTGTGTCCCAGTTTAGCTCCTAGTATTTCGTGAAACAAATACCAAACTCACAGTGCAGCAGCAAAAACACCACAAACAGTGGAGAAGGACCAAATGGCATCACAGTCCACACGGGGAGACACTTAGTCCCCAGTGGTCTCAGTTTACCTACAAAGAGAGGATTCAGCACTGCTTCATCTTGTTCATTGGAAAATAAGAAACCATGTCCTCCAGGTCACATAGATGCAGACCCAGCTTTGATGGTCTCACTACAGAGGAAGCCAAATCTCCTGAAAACTACATATATTTCAAGTGTGGAAGCTCAGAGGCAGTTTCTCAAAAAGTTTTTAGGCCAGCAGAGGTCCATGTTTGTGGAGTGTTTACCCTGTCCCTTAGTTTTGGAAACTCCTCTACCACCTCCAAGGTTGTGAACTCCTGAGCATTTTCCATTCCAGATATGTATTCACTGATTTTGTAACTCTTCTCCTCTAATTGTGTCTTACTTGGGGTGAAGGTAATGTCAAGGCATTGTTCTGGATGAGAGCGGGAGGATATTTGTGCAGCATATATTTACATACACATTGGATTCATTTTCCAATTTTCCATTCGAAATACTGAATCCCTGACACTAACCCATACCTAGTAGACTCAGACTATTCATCCTAATATAATGGAGAAAATTAATCCAACACATTAGAAATACAAGTACTTCAGAGGAGACATGTTGTATAGTTGGACTTGACATTTGCATTATATAAGGTAGGAGTTATAAATCTAGTCAAATTTTAATTGAAATATTCTCCATGTGTTTTTAAACTTAACAAATATGTGAATTCTTGTTTCCCTTTTCTGTAGCCTATTCACACATGTATATTTATATGCATATATAGAATCCTACCAGGTATCACACGTACATTTTTGTGAGGTGGCTGTCTTGGCAGATACGAATTGTGAGAAGTGTTCACTCCTCCTAAATGCTGTTCGAAATGAAAATTCAACCTGTAGGAGAGCGTCCTAGTAGAACAACATTATACATTAACTCATGTTCAGTAAAATAAATATTTTTGCATTTGTGGATGATACATATTTACTGATGAATTTCGATTGGCATTTATATTGGTACTTTATAATGTCTGTGAGTGTTGTGTGTGTGTGTGTGTGTGTGTGTGTGTGTGTGTGTATATATATATATATAGATATAGATATAGATATGGATATACTCTCCAAATTTTTCAAAATATGAAATATATGTGTCTAATATACACTCTCTAAAGTCATTCATGCTCATGTATGTGGATTTATAATCCACTTTTCAAAAGATTATAATCAGAAATATTCATCCACCTGAAATACATATTTGTTTCCTAGTACTGAAAACTAACTTCAGTGAATGGTGCATACAAATCCTAATTATTCTACAGTAACTGACCCAGTCTATCATCAATGCAAGTAGACTCCTATGGGACATGATATGTAATTTGTCATTCATTTGTATTCGACACTGGTACATTATTGTTTCTTCAGTTTTTGCACATCACAGGATATACATTTCATCCACAAGTTCACAAATTAATAAGCATTTGTTTCAACTTTCACCACTTCTTGCTTCAGAACAAATGTATTGTCAGGGTTTCTTGACTGGTCTTTTCATGAGACTTCTTTCCAAACACATTATTTTGAATTTCCATAATCATTTTGAAGCAAAACTCACACACTCTTCATGATAAACCAAAACACTAATATTTCCATTACATATATACCTGGTTGGAATGAATGATTGTATATCAATATACGATTTCCTTTAATTTTTCAGATATCAGTTCAATTCATTATTTAATGTTCAAAAAAGTTATATTATTTATTCACAGTATGGTCTATTCATGCTTTTTCTCTATGTTCCTAGAAACAGGGTACACCTCTTTGTACCCCCGATTCTCATTTTACATCTTCAATATATTGCTCCCAGAAATGGTGAAAGAAATACTCATGTCACCTCATTATCACAGTAATATTCTGGACAAAAAATGGAAAGGTCACACTTATGATTGTACCAAAGCCTAAATGGAAAGTGAACATGGATTTCTAAAAACATCCATGTCCAGGTTGCCTAATGCTGTCAATTGTCAATCCTATTGGTGACTACATATTTGTTTTTTTCCTAATTTATATATTCAAACTCAACCCTGTTGAAAATGTCTAATTCTATCACTCACTTTATACTTTGCCTGATTTCGTAATGTTTCTATTGATATCTGCTTTTCTACATATTTTCCCCAGTTCAACATAGTGACTCACGCTTCATATGTGCTGACATTTACATTCACTCAACAACCGAAAGTCTATTGCTAAAGAACTTTTGGTCCAAATTCTATACTCACTCTTCTTCCTAAACCTACTGACTATCTTCCTAATCCTACTGAATATCCCTTTTTGACTGGATGTTCTCCTCTAAATTCAATATACCAATCTACAAGGTCCTATGCCATTGTATATCGAATTATCTGAGGCATCTTTGCAGAACATCATTCAAAGCTAAGTATCCCAATTAAGGGCAAAACCCTTCTGGGCTTCAAATCATACCTAGATTTCTGTTTTCCTACTTATATTTCACCTCTATATTCTTGTAAATATTGCAGGTTCCCAATACCATTATTCATCACACAGAATCACTCGTAACCCAAATCAAACCTGTTTTTAAACCCAAGTATACACTGTTCCCTCAATCATTTTACAGAAGAGCAGGGACAGAGTGGTTCTTACAATACAGGAAAGTTGGGGACCTTCCACCTGATTAGAACCTCAAATGTCCATGCACAAATGATACCTGGAGAAGTTGTAGGCAGGTTTGAAGCACCTGAGAGAGCAAAAGTCATCTTCCATGGCAAACAACCTGGTTATGATGAAGGGATGTGTCTGAATCTGCCTCTCTCTCTTCTTATTATACAGAAGATGGACCAAACCAGGGCTGAGTGGAGAGCTGTTCCCGGGTGCCAATGGTGATATACATTCTACCTTATGAAAGTGTCACAGGAAGTAGGGGCAACCTCCATCTAATGTTTCCCTTGGAAGCAACTGTTAGGACAAAGTGGTTGCCAAGGCAGTGACCTCATTCAGTTCCAAAGAATGTGACATACCTCATTTCCTTGGTGATGGAACTCTCTGAACTTGGTATCCAAGAAGCCAGGCACCCAGAGGCAGTCCCAGTCCGAGTCCCAGTGGGCTCACTTGTTTGGATTTACCAAGGACAGAGTCAGTTTTCTTGGTACCTAATGATGTGAGGATGGTCAAATGCCAGGAGAGCTCTGAAGATGGACCTTTCCTGAGAAAACAGGTAGTGGCTAACCACTTTTTCCTGACATCTTCACAGAGTTGGTCAAGGAAACAAGATCTGAGAGAAGACAGGCCATTTCAGGGGAACAGAGTATGGCCCACCAGTCAGAGGACACTCCGGATAGTCACAGACCTCCTTGGGGGAAGGAGGTGCCTTTGTGGGAGTGGGTGTGGGTTTGTTGTTTTGTCTCATGTTCTGAGAATTGATAGGAAAGGCGGTTTGTTTGGTTTGGAGTGGACAGTTTCTAGTAAGTCATTTGACACGGCGAGTGTTTCTGTTTCTGTGTATCCCACTGTGTCCGTTGTTGTAGACATTAGAAAAGAGAATGCATTAATGGATGTGTCCTGTCTAGTATAAATCTTCCCATAATTCATCCTGCCCAATATATGAATGGACTGCAGCTTGTCTTATCGATGTGCAACACCTGCTATCTTTCTAAGTTGTTTTTTTCTTCCTGAATTCTGGCCACTCTCCAGAATAGGCTCATGGATTTGTGTCCAAAATATGTACCACCTCCAAGCTCTGTGACATGGCCATGTACTGGATAGCTGAAGAGAATGGCGAGCATCTCAGAAAACTCAGATATCAGTGTGACCAGGAAAGTCTCAGTGCAGAAACCCTGCTTAGGGCCTTTTGCTTACTTATTGTTGTGTTGCACTGAATGTCAGGAAGGTCTTTGCCTCAGGCCACCCCTTTGTGAAGCCTGAAGAAAACAGTTTTCAAATGGAAATGAATGGGCCTCACCTGTGGCTCTTTGCTTAATTGCTTTGGAAAGGGATGTGTCTTTATCAGCCTCTTGGACATGTGTGTGGCTGTGACTTAGATTCTCAGCACCTGATGGATCTTAAGAATGATCCCATGTGAGCTTCCAAAACCAAAATGGCAAAAAATTTCATTCATTGTGGATGAAGTCTCTTGCCTTCCTCTGTTAGGTTCCTGCACTCCATCAAATGACAATAGGGATTCTTTGGGTCAAATGAGTTCTTCAAAGCCCTGCAGAGGTGCTTGTGTTTTCGCATGACTCTAAATCACCTAAAGAATCGATACCTAAAATCAGTAAGCCTCAAATTGGAGAAACGCAGAAATATTAACGGCAGGCTTATTTGTTCACTCCTGGTTCACAGAAACGGTGTCCAGGCTACCCTGACTTTAGGCAAATGAGGGGCAAAGGAGCTGATTTTGGACACTGTCTTGGGCTGCGCCCCTCATGGAAACCTCCAGCCAGAGGTTAAGATGATTGACTATATGGAATAAGATGAGGGCCATGTGGGAGTGTTTTGGTTTTAATTTTGGTCATTTGTGTGGCATTGGAAAAAATGACTGGGTCCACGTGGGCTTGAACTCTGGTGTGATTCCCCTTAGAGACTGGGTTTTGGAACTGAACTCAGAGAAGCATTGCCATGAATTTTGTTGGGATTTTAAGAGGCCACGCATGAAATTCGCTCTTGTAAACTGAGACCTAGGCCCCGGGTGGATTTCCACAGAGGCCTGGGAATCTCAGCAAGGATATCACATGATTTTATTCTTAAAGAAATGGCAGCCATAGTTGAGAGTCAAAACACACATGGACCTCACATTGTAGACCTCAATGGGCCTGGCCTAATGTGATCTTTTGTCCACTCTTTGGGAAGCCGTGCCTGTGAGAGTTCTCCAGATATTTCATTGAAATGAGCTTCCTCACCATTTAATGTTTGCTGAATGAACTGAAACCCACAGTGCCTCCAACTATATGCTTGAAAAATGGCTAGATAAATACCATGAAATTTTTGAAATTCCTATGACCAGGTGGCACTGGAGAAACATTGGATGTCCAGTTGCTGATCATGAGTATACCAGACAGTGCCTTGATTTACTGAGTTTCATGAAAATGGTGTTGAACAGAGATGCCAGTAAGTTGGAGCCTGCTGAGTAGTGGGTCTAGAGCAGTGGTGGGGAGGTGTTTGATAAAACATCCGTGGTAGGGCCATGTGGATCTACCATTGGATTCCAAATGGCTTGTAACTGACATGGTGCAGCCAGCAGACCCTTATATGTAAAGGCATCTTGTTATATGGAGAGTTTTCAGAGGAAAATTAAGAATCATGTTGATATGGACAAGGGGGCAATGGGGTAAGCTGTAAGAGATAGGAGCCTAGTTGGTGCATTCTCTTGCAGACCCTGACCCACCACACGTGACAGAACTCCCTCCAGCACTGTGTCCCAGTTTAGCTCCTAGTATTTCGTGAAACAAATACCAAACTCACAGTGGAGCAGCAAAAACACCACACATTGGATGAAGACCAAATGGCATCACAGTCCACACGGGGAGACACTTAGTCCCCAGTGGTCTCAGTTTACCTACAAAGAGAGGATTCAGCACTGCTTCATCTTGTTCATTGGAAAATAAGAAACCATGTCCTCCAAGTCACATAGATGCAGACCCAGCTTTGATGGTCTCACTACAGAGGAAGCCAAATCTCCTGAAAACAACATATATTTCAAGTGTGGAAGCTCAGAGGCAGTTTCTCAAAAAGTTTTTAGGCCAGCAGAGGTCCATGTTTGTGGAGTGTTTACCCTGTCCCTTAGTTTTGGAAACTCCTCTACCACCTCCAAGGTTGTGAACTCCTGAGCATTTTCCATTCCAGATATGTATTCACTGATTTTGTAACTCTTCTCCTCTAATTGTGTCTTACTTGGGGTGAAGGTAATGTCAAGGCATTGTTCTGGATGAGAGCGGGAGGATATTTGTGCAGCATATATTTACATACACATTGGATTCATTTTCCAATTTTCCATTCGAAATACTGAATCCCTGACACTATCCCATACCTAGTAGACTCAGACTATTCATCCTAATATAATGGAGAAAATTAATCCAACACATTAGAAATACAAGTACTTCAGAGGAGACATGTTGTATAGTTGGACTTGACATTTGCATTATATAAGGTAGGAGTTATAAATCTAGTCAAATTTTAATTGTAATATTCTCCATGTGTTTTTAAACTTAACAAATATGTGAATTCTTGTTTCCCTTTTCTGTAGCCTATTCACACATGTATATTTATATGCATATATAGAATCCTACCAGGTATCACACGTACATTTTTGTGAGGTGGCTGTCTTGGCAGATACGAATTGTGAGAAGTGTTCACTCCTCCTAAATGCTGTTCGAAATGAAAATTCAACCTGTAGGAGAGCGTCCTAGTAGAACAACATTATACATTAACTCATGTTCAGTAAAATAAATATTTTTGCATTTGTGGATGATACATATTTACTGATGAATTTCGATTGGCATTTATATTGGTACTTTTTAATGTCTGTGAGTGTTGTGTGTGTGTGTGTGTGTGTGTGTGTGTATATATATAGATATAGATATAGATATGGATATACTCTCCAAATTTTTCAAAATATGAAATATATGTGTCTAATATACACTCTCTAAAGTCATTCATGCTCATGTATGTGGATTTATAATCCACTTTTCAAAAGATTATAATCAGTAATATTCATCCACCTGAAATACATATTTGTTTCCTAGTACTGAAAACTAACTTCAGTGAATGGTGCATACAAATCCTAATTATTCTACAGTAACTGACCCAGTCTATCATCAATGCAAGTAGACTCCTATGGGACATGATATGTAATTTGTCATTCATTTGTATTCGACACTGGTACATTATTGTTTCTTCAGTTTTTGCACATCACAGGATATACATTTCATCCACAAGTTCACAAATTAATAAGCATTTGTTTCAACTTTCACCACTTCTTGCTTCAGAACAAATGTATTGTCAGGGTTTCTTGACTGGTCTTTTCATGAGACTTCTTTCCAAACACATTATTTTGAATTTCCATAATCATTTTGAAGCAAAACTCACACACTCTTCATGATAAACCAAAACACTAATATTTCCATTACATATATACCTGGTTGGAATGAATGATTGTATATCAATATACGATTTCCTTTAATTTTTCAGATATCAGTTCAATTCATTATTTAAAGTTCAAAAAAGTTATATTATTTATTCACAGTATGGTCTATTCATGCTTTTTCTCTATGTTCCTAGAAACAGGGTACACCTCTTTGTACCCCCGATTCTCATTTTACATCTTCAATATATTGCTCCCAGAAATGGTGAAAGAAATACTCATGTCACCTCATTATCACAGTATTATTCTGGACAAAAAATGGAAAGGTCACACTTATGATTGTACCAAAGCCTAAATGGAAAGTGAACATGGATTTCTAAAAACATCCATGTCCAGGTTGCCTAATGCTGTCAATTGTCAATCCTATTGGTGACTACATATTTGTTTTTTTCCTAATTTATATATTCAAACTCAACCCTGTTGAAAATGTCTAATTCTATCACTCACTTTATACTTTGCCTGATTTCATAATGTTTCTATTGATATCTGCTTTTCTACATATTTTCCCCAGTTCAACATAGTGACTGACTCTTCATATGTGCTGACATTTACATTCACTCAACAACCGAAAGTCTATTGCTAAAGAACTTTTGGTCCAAATCCTATACTCACTCTTCTTCCTAAACCTACCGACTATCTTCCTAATCCTACTGAATATCCCTTTTTGACTGGATGTTCTCTTCTAAATTCAATCATCCAATGTACAAGGTCCTATGCCATTGTATATCGAATTATCTGAGGCATCTTTGCAGAACATCATTCAAAGCTAAGTATCCCAATTAAGGGCAAAACCCTTCTGGGCTTCAAATCATACCTAGATTTCTGTTTTCCTACTTATATTTCACCTCTATATTCTTGTAAATATTGCAGGTTCCCAATACCATTATTCATCACACAGAATCACTCGTAACCCAAATCAAACCTGTTTTTAAACCCAAGTATACACTGTTCCCTCAATCATTTTACAGAAGAGCAGGGACAGAGTGGTTCTTACAATACAGGAAAGTTGGGGACCTTCCACCTGATTAGAACCTCAAATGTCCATGCACAAATGATACCTGGAGAAGTTGTAGGCAGGTTTGAAGCACCTGAGAGAGCAAAAGTCATCTTCCATGGCAAACAACCTGGTCATGATGAAGGGATGTGTCTGAATCTGCCTCTCTCTCTTCTTTTTGTACAGAAGATGGACCAAACCAGGGCTGAGTGGAGAGCTGTTCCCGGGTGCCAATGGTGATATACATTCTACCTTATGAAAGTGTCACAGGAAGTAGGGGCAACCTCCATCTTATGTTACCCTTGGAAGCAACTGTTAGGACAAAGTGGTTGCCAAGGCAGTGACCTCATTCAGTTCCAAAGAATGTGACATAACTCATTTCCTTGGTGATGGAACTCTCTGAACTTGGTATCCAAGAAGCCAGGCACCCAGAGGCAGTCCCAGTCCCAGTCCCAGTGGGCTCACTTGTTTGGATTTACCAAGGACAGAGTCAGTTTTCTTGGTACCTAATGATGTGAGGATGGCCAAATGCCAGGAGAGCTCTGAAGATGGACCTTTCTTGAGAAAACAGGTAGTGGCTAACCACTTTTTCCTGACATCTTCACAGAGTTGGTCAAGGAAACAAGATCTGAGAGAAGACAGGCCATTTCGGGGGAACAGAGTATGGCCCACCAGTCAGAGGACACTCCGGATAGTCACAGACCTACTTGGGGGAAGGAGGTGCCTTTGTGGGAGTGGGTGTGGGTTTGTTGTTTTGTCTCATGTTCTGAGAATAGATAGGAAAGGCGGTTTGTTTGGTTTGGAGTGGACAGTTTCTAGTAAGTCATTTGACACGGCGAGTGTTTCTGTTTCTGTGTATCCCACTGTGTCCGTTGTTGTAGACATTAGAAAAGAGAATGAATTAATGGATGTGTCCTGTCTAGTATAAATCTTCACATAATTCATCCTGCCCAATATGTGAATGGACTGCAGCTTGTCTTATCGATGTGCAACACCTGCTATCTTTCTAAATTGTTGTTTTCTTCCAGAATTCTGGCCATTCTCCAGAATAGGCTCATGGATTTGTGTCCAAAATATGTACCACCTCCAAGCTCGTGACATGGCCATGTACTGGATAGCTGAAGAGAATGGCGAGCATCTCAGAAAACTCAGATATCAGTGTGACCAGGAAAGTCTCAGTGCAGAAACCCTGCTTAGGGCCTTTTGCTTACTTATTGTTGTGTTGCACTGAATGTCAGGAAGGTCTTTGCCTCAGGCCACCCCTTTGTGAAGCCTGAAGAAAACAGTTTTCAAATGGAAATGAATGGGCCTCACCTGTGGCTCTTTGCTTAATTGCTTTGGAAAGGGATGTGTCTTTATCTGCCTCTTGGACCTGTGTGTGGCTGTGACATAGATTCTCAGCACCTGATCAATCTTAAGAATGATCCCATGTGAGCTTCCAAAACCAAAATGGCAAAAAATTTCATTCATTGTGGATGAAGTCTCTTGCCTTCCTCTGTTAGGTTTCTGCACTCCATCAAATGACAATAGGGATTCTTTGGGTCAAATGAGTTCTTCAAAGCCCTGCAGAGGTGCTTGTGTTTTCGCATGACTCTAAATCACCTAAAGAATCGATACCTAAAATCAGTAAGCCTCAAATTGGAGAAACACAGAAGTATTAATGGCAGGCTTATTTGTACACTCCTGGTTCACAGAAACGGTGTCCAGGCTACCCTGACTTTAGGCAAATGAGGGGCAAAGGAGCTGATTTTGGACACTGTCTTGGGCTGCGCCCCTCATGGAAACCTCCAGCCAGAGGTTAAGATGATTGACTATATGGAATAAGATGAGGGCCATGTGGGAGTGTTTTGGTTTTAATTTTGGTCATTTGTGTGGCATTGGAAAAAATGACTGCGTCCACGTGGGCTTGAACTCTGGTGTGATTCCCCTTAGAGACTTGGTTTTGGACCTGAACTCAGAGAAGCATTGCCATGAATTTTGTTGGGATTTTAAGAGGCCACGCATGAAAGTCGCTCTTGTAAACTGAGACCTAGGCCCCGGGTGGATTTCCACAGAGGCCTGGGAATCTCAGCAAGGATATCACATGATTTTATTCTTAAAGAATTGGCAGCCATAGTTGAGAGTCAAAACACACATGGACCTCACATTGTAGACCTCAATGAGCCTGGCCAAATGTGACCTTTTGTCCACTCTTTGGGAAGCCGTGCCTGTGAGAGTTCTCCAGATATTTCATTGAAATGAGCTTCCTCACCATTTAATGTTTGCTGAATGAACTGAAACCCACAGTGCCTCCAACTTCATGCTTGAAAAATGGCTAGATAAATACCATGAAATTTTTGAAATTCCTATGACCAGGTGGCACTGGAGAAACATTGGATGTCCTGTTGCTCATCATGAGTATAGCAGACAGTGCCTTGATTTACTGAGTTTCATGAAAATGGTGTTGAACAGAGATGCCAGTAATTTGGAGCCTGCTGAGTAGTGGGTCTAGAGCAGTGGTGGGGAGGTGTTTGATAAAACATCCGTGGTAGGGCCATGTGGATCTACCATTGGATTCCAAATGGCTTGTAACTGACATGGTGCATCCAGCAGACCCTTATATGTAAAGGCACCTTGTTATATGGAGAGTTTTCAGAGGAAAATTAAGAATCATGTTGATATGGACAAGGGGGCAATGTGGCAAGCTGTGAGAGATAGGAGCCTAGTTGGTGCATTCTCTTGCAGACCCTGACCCACCACACGTGACAGAACTCCCTCCAGCACCGTGTCCCAGTTTAGCTCCTAGTATTTCGTGAAACAAATACCAAACTCACATTGCAGCAGCAAAAACACCACAAACAGTGGAGAAGGACCAAATGGCATCACAGTCCACACGGGGAGACACTTAGTCCCCAGTGGCCTCAGTTTACCTACAAAGAGAGGATTCAGCTCAGCACTGCTTCATCTTGTTCATTGGAAAATAAGAAACCATGTCCTCCAGGTCACATAGATGCAGACCCAGCTTTGATGGTCTCACTACAGAGGAAGCCAAATCTCCTGAAAACAACATATATTTCAAGTGTGGAAGCTCAGAGGCAGTTTCTCAAAAAGTTTTTAGGCCAGCAGAGGTCCATGTTTGTGGAGTGTTTACCCTGTCCCTTAGTTTTGGAAACTCCTCTACCACCTCCAAGGTTGTGAACTCCTGAGCATTTTCCATTCCAGATATGTATTCACTGATTTTGTAACTCTTCTCCTCTAATTGTGTCTTACTTGGGGTGAAGGTAATGTCAAGGCATTGTTCTGGATGAGAGCGGGAGGATATTTGTGCAGCATATATTTACATACACATTGGATTCATTTTCCAAATTTCCATTCGAAGTACTGAATCCCTGACACTCACCCATACCTAGTAGACTCAGACTATTCATCCTAATATAATGGAGAAAATTTACCCAACACATTAGAAATACAAGTACTTCAGAGGAGACATGTTGTATAGTTGGACTTGACATTTGCATTATATAAGGTAGGAGTTATAAATCTAGTCAAATTTTAATTGAAATATTCTCCATGTGTTTTTAAACTTAACAAATATGTGAATTCTTGTTTCCCTTTTCTGTAGCCTATTCACACATGTATATTTATATGCATATATAGAATCCTACCAGGTATCACACGTACATTTTTTTGAGGTGGCTGTCTTGGCAGATACAAATTGTGAGAACAGTTCACTCCTCCTAAATGCTGTTGGAAATGAAAATTCAACCTATAGGAGAGCGTCCTAGTAGAACAACATTATACATTAACTCATGTTCAGTAAAATAAATATTTTTGCATTTGTGGATGATACATATTTACTGATGAATTTCGATTGGCAATTATATTGGTACTTTTTAATGTCTGTGAGTGTTGTGTTGTGTGTGTGTGTGTGTGTGTGTGTATAGATATAGATATAGATATAGATATACTCTGCAAATTTTTCAAAATATGAAATATATGTGTCTAATATACACTCTCTAAATTCTTTCATGTTCATGTATGTGGATTTATAATCCACTTTTCACAAGATTATAATCAGAAATATTCATCCACCTGAAATACATATTTGTTTCCTAGTACTGAAAACTAACTTCAGTGAATGGTGCATACAAATCCTAATCATTCTACAGTAACTGACCCAGTCTATCATCAATGCAAGTAGACTCCTATGGGACATGATATGTAATTTGTCATTCATTTGTATTCGACACTGGTACATTATTGTTTCTTCAGTTTTTGCACATCACAGGATATACATTTCATCCACAAGTTCACAAATTAATAAGCATTTGTTTTAACTTTAACCACTTCATGCTTCAGAACACATGTATTGTCAGGGTTTCTTGACTGGTCTTTTAATGAGACTTCTTTCCAAAAACATTATTTTGAATTTCCATAATCATTTTGAAGCAAAACTCACACACTCTTCATGATAAACCAAAACACAAATATTTCCATTACATATATACCTGGTTGGAATGAATGATTGTATATCAATATACGATTTCCTTTAATTTTTCAGATATCAGTTCAATTCATTATTTAAAGTTCAAAAAAGTTATACTATTTATTCACAGTATGGTCTATTCTTGCTTTTTCTCTATGTTCCTAGAAACAGGGTACACATTTGTACCCCCGATTCTCATTTTACATCTTCAATATATTGCTCCCAGAAATGGTGAAAGAAATACTCATGTCACCTCATTATCACAGTAATATTCTGGACAAAAAATGGAAAGGTCACACTTATGATTGTACCAAAGCCTAAATGGAAAGTGAACATGGATTTCTAAAAACATCCATGTCCAGGTTGCCTAATGCTGTCAATTGTCAATCCTATTGGTGACTACATATTTGTTTTTTTCCTAATTTATATATTCAAACTCAACCCTGTTGAAAATGTCTAATTCTATCACTCACTTTATACTTTGACTGATTTCGTAATGTTTCCATTGATATCTGCTTTTCTACATATTTTCCGCAGTTCAACATAGTGACTGACTCTTCATATGTGCTGACATTTACATTCACTCTACAACCGAAAGTCTATTGCTAAAGAACTTTTGGTCCAAATCCTATTCTCACTCTTCTTCCTAAACCTACCGACTATCTTCCTAATCCTACTGAATATCCCTTTTTGACTGGATGTTCTCTTCTAAATTCAATCATCCAATTTACAAGGTCCTATGCCATTGTATATCGAATTAACTGAGGCATCTTAGCAGAACATAATTCAAAGCTAAGTATCCCAATCAAGGGCAAAACCCTTCTGGGCTTCAAATCATACCTAGATTTCTGTTTTCCTACTTATATTTCACCTCTATATTCTTGTAAATATTGCAGGTTCCCAATACCATTATTCATCACACAGAATCACTCATAATCCAAATCAAACCTGTTTTTAACCCCAAGTATACACTGTTCCCTCAGTCATTTTACAGAAGAGCAGAGACAGAGTGTTTCTTACAATACAGGAAAGTTGGGGACCTTCAACCTGATGAGAACCTCAAATGTCCATGCACAAATGATACCTGGAGAAGTTGTAGGCAGGTTTGAAGCACCTGAGAGAGCAAAAGTCATCTTCCATGGCAAACAACCTGGTCAGGATGAAG
The DNA here is from genome assembly GCF_048772815.1 of Callospermophilus lateralis. Lineage (NCBI taxonomy): Eukaryota > Metazoa > Chordata > Mammalia > Rodentia > Sciuridae > Callospermophilus > Callospermophilus lateralis. The sequence continues at coordinate 315,788 of NW_027510197.1, read as the reverse complement.
GCATGTGTCTGAATCTGCCTCTCTCTCTTCTTATTGTTCAGAAGATGGACCAAACCAGGGCTGAGTGGAGAGCTGTTCCTGGCTGCCAATGGTGATATACATTCTACCTTATGAAAGTGTCACAGGAAGTAGCGGCAACCTCCATCTTATGTTACCCTTGGAAGCAACTGTTAGGACAAAGTGGTTGCCAAGGCAGTGACCTCATTCAGTTCCAAAGAATGTGACATACCTCATTTACTTGGTGATGGAACTCTCTGAACTTGGTATCCAAGAAGCCAGGCACCCAGAGGCAGTCCCAGTCCCAGTCCCAGTGGGCTCACTTGTCTGGATTTACCAAGGACAGAATCAGTTTTCTTGGTACCTAATGATGTTAGGATGGCCAAATGCCAGGAGAGCTCTGAAGATGGACCTTTCCTGAGAAAACAGGTAGTGGCTAACCACTTTTTCCTGACATCTTCACAGAGTTGGTCAAGGAAACAAGATCTGAGAGAAGACAGGCCATTTCGGGGGAACATAGTATGGCCCACCAGTCAGAGGACACTCCGGATAGTCACAGACCTCCTTGGGGGAAGGAGGTGCCTTTGTGGGAGTGGGTGTGGGTTTGTTGTTTTGTCTCATGTTCTGAGAATAGATAGGAAAGGCGGTTTGTTTGGTTTGGAGTGGACAGTTTCTTGTAAGTCATTTGACATGGCGAGTGTTTCTGTTTCTGTGTATCCCACTGTGTCCGTTGTTGTAGACATTAGAAAAGAGAATGCATTAATGGATGTGTCCTGTCTAGTATAAATCTTCCCATAATTCATCCTGCCCAATATATGAATGGACTGCAGCTTGTCTTAT